>NC_092501.1:75146360-75450873 GCF_047511675.1 Marmota flaviventris | reverse complement strand
AGATAAACTCACATAAATAGTTCTCTCTTACTAGACAAAGGTGCTGAAAACATATATTGGAGAAAAGATATTCTATTCAACAAATGGTGCTGGGAAAACTGGAAGTCCATATGCAGCAAAAAGAAATTAAATCACTATCTCTCACCATGCACAAACTCAAAAGTAGATCAGGGACCTAGGAATTAGACCAGCGTCCCTGCACCTAATAGAAGAAAAAGTAGGCCCAGATCTTCATCATGCCGAATTAGGTCCTGACTTCCTTAACCAGACTCCTTAAGTGCCAGAAATAAAATCAAGACTCAATAAATGGGATGGATTCAAACTAAAAAGCTTCTTCTCAGCAAAGGATATGATCAATAACATGAAGAGAGAGCCCACAGAGTAGGAGAACATCTTTACTATAGGCACATCAGATACAGCACTAATTTCCAGGATATGTAAAAAACACCAAAAAAACAACCCAATCAATAAATGGGCTAAGGAACTGAACAGACACTTCACAGAAGAAGAAATACAATCAGTCAACAAGTATATGAAAAAGTGTTCAACATCTCTAGCAATTTAGAGAAATGCAAATCAAAACTAAGGTCTGGGGATATAGCTCAGTTGGTATTGAGTGCTTGCCTCGCATGCACAAGGCCCTGGGTTTAAGCCCCCAACACCACACACAAACACACACATAAAAACTAAGATTTCATCTCAATCCAGTCAGAATGGCAATTATCAAGAATACAAGCAACAATAAGTGTTGGTGAGGATGCGGGGGGTGAGGAGGGAGATACATGTTGCTGGTGAGACTGCAAATTGGTGAAACCACTTTGGAAAGCAGTATGGAGATTCCTTAGAAAACCTGGAATGAAACCATCATTTGACCCAGCTATCCCACTCCTCAGTCTATATCCAAAGGACTTAAAATCAGCATATTATAGTGACACAGCCACATCAATGTTTATAGCAGCTCAATTCCCAATAGCTAAACTGTGGAACCAACCTAGATGCCCTTCAATAGATGAATGGGTAAAGAAACTGGCATATATACACAATGGAATATTAACTCAGCATTAAAAGAGAATGAAATTATGGCATTTGCAGGTAAATGGATGGAGTTGAGAATATCATGCTAAGCGAAGTAAGCCAATCCCCAAAAACCAAAGGCCAAATGTCTCTCTGATAAGTGGATGCTTATGGGGGGTGGGGCCTGGGAAGGAATGGAGGAACTTTGGATTGGGCAGGGGGGAGGGGGCACAGGGGTAAGTAAGATGGTGGAATGAGGTGGACATCATTACCCTAGGTACTTGTATGATTGCACAAATGGCTCGACTCTACATCGTGTACAACCAAAGAAATGAAAAATTGCACATTTGCATACAAGGAAATAAAATGCATTCTGCTATCATGTATAACTGATTAGAAAATATTTAAAATGTTAATATCAAAAAGGAAATAATGAGAAATAAGGCTGAAAAGTTGAGGTTCAGAATTTAATCAAGCCAAGGGACAGAACTGAAAATATTAGGAATCCCTTTTTATTTTCTAGGCAGAACCCATTGTAGAATGTGAGGAAGAGGAGTGGTGGGACCAGACCCATGTTTTAGGATGGTCAGTGACAGCGGGAGCAAGTCCAGTTGGTCTAGAGGTGTGGAGCTTGGTGCCTGGAAGCCAAAGACACCCAGTTGAGGGAGCAGTGAGGACTCAAATGCATTGTCATTACATAGGTGATGTTACCAAAATCAGTATTTGGAACTGGAGGAAGTCTTGAACCCTAATGGTTAGACAGCATGCAAGAGGTCTGCAGGGAAAGCATGGCTGCAGTATCGTACGATTTGTGCATACCTGTTTAAAGGAACTGTAACAGAACGCCTGGCATCAACCCACAATTTCCTGTTTCAGGCAGGGGAGGAAGGGGAGAAGTGTTTTGTTCCCCCAACTGTGGACCTCTCCAGTCTTGTTGTCTCTTCCCTCCTGAGGTTTGTCATCTGCTCCTCCAGCCCTTACACCATTTTTGTTAGTACCACTTTATGGACAGAGGAGAAAGAAGAAAGGTGCCTATTAGGTCTAACACATGAGATTTTTGGTTCTAACTGGACAACTAGGGGCATGGTTCTGATTGCTAAGGACTGAGTGAATTATGAGTTGGGTAGCACTCCTAAAAACTGGGCAGGCCAGGTGCAGTGGAACAGGCCTGTGATCCCAGTGGCTCAGAAGGCTGGATCATGAATTCAAAGCCAGCCTCAGCAACTTAGTGAGGCCCTCAACAACTTAGTGAGACCCTGTCTCTAAATACAATACACACACACAGAAGTGCTGGAAATGTGCCTCGGTGGTTAAGTACCCCTGGGTTCATCCCCAGTGGGGAGGAGTTTGGGCAGGAAATGTGAAGGAAGTTATGACTACCTTGAGAGAAGGATCAAAAGAGTGGTCAAATTAAATGAGAGGGAGAAACCCAAAGCACATGCACCCTGATGAGATGAGATCTTAGTTTGGGATCTACTGGCTCCCATGAGTCCAGTGAGCCTAAATAGGGAGTGTTGAGGTCACCTTGGGCAAATCTCAGTTGCACTGAGCTGTGCTTTCCTTCTCCATCTGTCACAAGAGGGTGGAGATAACTGGGCTGACAGACTTTGTACGCTTTAACAAAAATCAGCATAAAACCAATGTAATTGCTGGTTTTGGCCTTGGAACAGAAGAGGGATGATTAAATGGAAAAATGCTGAAGAGAAAGGAAAGCATTTTGTGTGGCCTCCACCTGGGAGCTGCTGTACATGGTACCCCGCCCTCTGCTCCGGTCGTCTCCATCCCCAGCAGTCCCAAACGTCATGCTGTTGGTAAGGAAAATTCTTCATAAAATCAGTATGGGATTTTTATTGAGAGAAGAGCTAAGCATTTTACTTTGGCTCTATTTCATGTGTCGTTCCAGCTGACCCTCCTCCAGGTACATCCTCTACATCATTGTGAACATGCTTTTATTCATGCCCACGTTTGCCCATTTTATTTTTTTTTATTTTATTTTTTTTTTAATTTTTTATTGTTGGCTGTTCAAAACATTACATAGTTCTTGATATATCATATTTCACAATTTGATTCAAGTGGGTTATGAGCTCCCATTTTTACCCCATATACAGATTGCAGAATCACATCAGTTACACATCCATTGATTTACATATTGCCATACTAGTGTCTGTTGTATTCTGCTGTCTTTCCTATCCTCTACTATCCCCCCTCCCCTCCCACGTTTGCCCATTTTAGACCCTCACTGCTTAGGGCCCAGATCTAATCATTCCTCCTCTGATAAAACCCTCCCGTCAATTTTTCTCTCACATAACCCGTTTTACATACATGTTTGCTCGCTTTATTCATACACTCCCTCCTCCCCATTTACAGATGACAAGGTCACCACACATCCCTGCAGTTATGTGATGGTACCTGTGTGCTAATCTTCTGCTGAGGCCTCACCCCGGAATGCCTTGGATGGAAGAGCTTCCCTTACAGATAGATAACAATGCCTGGAGGTAAGATTCAGCATGTAGGGCTGAGTAAACCAAAGACCAGGACTTGTCTTCTACACCATTTCTGTCCTCTGAAAATGCAGTGTTCATGGCCCTCAAAATGTGGATATAAGAATGCTGCATACTACACTGAAATTCCTGCAGGTATATGAGCATGGGCTCTGAAGCCACATACCCAAAGCAGAATTCTGTCTGCTAATCACAGCAAGTAGCTTCAGCTTTCTGTGGCTCTGTTTCCTCATCTGTAAATGAAGAAGCCTAAGATGTAAGTTTATGGGGTTGCTGTGAGGATTCAGGGCTCACATGTATAAAACAGGATATGGTGTGCGCTTGGTAAACCATGGCTGCCGTGACCATGACTCAACCACTCTCCACAGAGTTCTTACTCCAACTTCCATCACTCTCTCTAAATGGAAGCTTTGTCTTTAGGTAAACTTTAGAAGAGTTTGATATGGACTAAATACTAATTTTCCCTTTGACCTGATGTGCTGGAAAGAAGAGACATTTTGGAACCCACCCACCTCAAAGTGCAGAAGCGCCAAAGAACTTGCATGTTATATCCCCAGCCCCATGTGACCCAGACACTGCCCCTTGTTTCCTTTTGATGCTATGAATGAACAGAAACCAAAATCCTGCTGAAAGAAAGGAAAAGGAAGTGATTACAGAAAATGCGTCTCTACCAGGCACTCCTGCCAGCTGCCACTGCCCTGATGGCAGCCAGGCCTGGCAGCTCTGCCCGCTGTGGGTAACATGTATGTCTGTGTGTAGAGGGGTACTTAGGACTTATGATTTCACAGGTTGGAAGGGCTGAGCTGTGCTCTCTCAAATCTGACTCCCAAATGGAATTCCTGGGTTGTTTTTAAGACATGGATCCCCAGATGACATGGTGGAGATTGATCTGTCCTGGAGCACCAGCACCCATGCTTCAGCCTATGGGACATGTGGATCCAGGATCTGCACCTGGATAGGTAGGCTGGCCCCAGAACCTTCACTCTGTAACTGTTGAACTCACTGCCCAACAAGTCAATGCAAATAAAGGGTTTCCTGTTCAAGCATGTTGGGAGGAGTGCTACTTAAGGTAAACACATTCAAATTTTCTCAGGATTTCAAAGATGAATGTGCATCTCTCTACACCTGTCTGCAGCTATCTTCTCTGTCTTCTCCCAAAGACCAACCTTTCCACTGTCTTGCCTTTTTTGCTGACTTCCCTCTTTAGGACTAACTCTCTTCTTCATCATTAATTTTGCCCCTTTCACTGGGTCATTTTAGCAGCATACAAACATGCTCTAATAGTTCACACCTTGAAGACCCTCTCCTTGGCCCCCATCCCTTGTTCCTCTGCTCCATTCCTACCAGGACTTGTTGAAAGATGTGCCTGTGCACTTCTTTCCTTCCTCTCCCTCGTTCCGTCTCATGTCTTTTCAGCTTCTGAGCTCCCTGCATCTACTTGTGTCCCCATTCATCCACTCTCCCTTCAATGGCCAAAGGAGTCTTGTTAAAATGAAAGCCAATTCATGTCAGTTGATTCAAAGCTCTTGGGTGTTTCCCTATCTCCCTTAGAACAAGAATAACTTCTTACATGTGTAATGGGCTCATGCGGTGTGGCCCCTGCTTGGTTCTACCCACACTGCCTCTTTCCATCTGTATTAGTCAGTTTTGCCTCACTGTAACAAAATACCTGAGATAATACACTTTATAAAGGTTTATTTTGGCTCACAATTTTGGAGGCTTCAGTCCATGATCTATCTATTGTTCTTGTTGTTTGGGGCCTGTGGTGAGGCAGCCTATGGCCAGGAATGGGGAAAAAAGGAAAAGGATGAGTCTGAGTCCCACAGTTCCCTTCAAGGGCACACCCCTAGTGATCTTAATAATTCCCATGAACAAAGCTCCACTTCTTAAAGACTCCACCACCTTCTAATAGGACCAAGCTGGGGACCAAATCTTTAGCACATGGGCCTTTGGGGGCCTCCCAAGATCCATCCTAAGCTCCTCTTGCACCGTCACCCATACTTCCATAGCTCCTCTTCTGATGGCAGCTCTTTTGCATGGCTGGGCTCATCCTTGAGTTCTCAGTTCACATGGCACCTTAGAGAGGACTTCCTGACCAACCTGTCCAAAATAGGCATCCTGGGATCGTCTTATTCCAGAGCATGTGTTACAATCCAGATGTATCTTATTTGTGTTTTGCTTGCTTCCCTGTGGTCTTATTCCACTAGAATGTGAGTTCTGTAAAAGCCATGAACTCATGGTCTTGTTCCCTCAACGTGCACACAGAGGAAGAGCCTTGTGGCTGTCTAGTGGACATCATATGTCAGGGAGGAAAACCTTCTTGAAGCTTGAGGCTAACACCAGCATATCTCACCCCCCATGACCAGATCCCTGCTTCCTTGGCTAGCCCTCCATCCCCCACTTTCTCACCCTCTGTGTGCTCACACTTTGCATTACGCCTTTGCCTAGGTGATTGCCATTTTTGTTACAAACCTGAGTTCAGGTGTCAACATCCATCCGTTAGAGCTCTCATTTGGCCTCCTGTGCACAACCTCCACTGAAGCATGTTTAATACTCTATCAAGCCAGCATCTTTTTGACCTGGTTAAGAATGCAGGCCCTGACATCAGCCTGTCTGGGTTCGGACACCTCCACTGCCTTGTGCATGGTTGTGGGCCAGGTCTTTAACTTTTCTGTTATTCCGTGTCCTCAGTTATAAAGCACAGAGAATAATGTCCCCTAAGGAGCAAATGGGATGCCTGCCAGAGGCTTGGAACGGCTGGCATGACAGCCTCTCTGTGAGATATCTTCCTTTAGACATGAGGGAACTGAGACCCCAGTCTCACAGCTCCAAGAGGACAAGCCCAGGCTCTTTGCGGTCAGACAAAAAGCTTTCCCTGGCTTTACTTCCCGACTTTGTCACAGACCACAGCACATCCTGAGATCTCATGGGTTCAACTGTCACAGGGCTTGGTGGGACATGCAAAGAGTAGCGACACGCCTGGTAGGAAAAGCTGATTCTGATGCAGGTAGTTGTCCTTGGTGGATACAAGGAAAAGAGGCAGCAGCAGTGGGATAGAGACAATGTCATGGCTGTTCACCTGGGAGGTCACAGGAGGCATGTCCCTGTCCCTTTAGTAGAACTACTGCGGACATTGGGAGGGTTCTGCAGAGTCTGAGACCCTAAAGCCAAAGAAGATGGGGAGAGTTCATGAAGCATGTGGCTACTGTTACTGACTCCATTTATTATCATCCCTGGGCAGGAGAAACACATGGATTCCATTCCAAAGTTCTTTTCCCCTTCTATGTGGAATGAATATGATTTGTTCCCAGTTCCTCATCCTTCAAAAAAGACAGTTAAAACAAGGGATCCCCATTTCTGTCTATATCATTAAAATTGTATTCTAACTTTAAGTCAGATTTTTAACCTAAGCCTTTTTCTTTTCCATGTAGGACTTCTTCTACAATTTCCAAGATTTTTTTTTCTTTAAAGTCAAACACAAATTTTAAAATACTTTTGAGGAAATCAATGAACAGCAGACTCTTAAGGTTTTTCTTCTTTTCTTTTTTAATCAATTACCCAATGTTGTATGGTTGATTCATTTATACTCAATTTGACAAGATTTATTTTAGCAACTTGTCTTTGCTGAGTCTTCCTAAAACATTCTGTTAGATTTCCCTATTTTATTTCACAACTCGTTGGTTTACTTAATATTAAATTCTGTCATTACTGGTGGTACAACAGGAACTACAGGTTTGGGAACAGGTTGAATAAATGTAACTCATTTGGGGAGAGCAGAAGGGGATAGGTGTAGAGGTCCCAGGCCAGAGCCCTCATCTTGGGTCAGCCTCGGAAACTCAATGTGCTTTAAACTCAGAAATCTGTTATTTTCTAGACAGAGATTGGCAGGCAGAACTGAATAGAGCCAATTAATTTTCAAACAAAAGTTGCACATGCAGATCCTAGTTAGGCCAGCAGGTGGCAGACATGGCTCACAAGCTGCCACCCCCTATAAGGGATTTGGCAGGAGGCCGAGCCTTTTCTGGGATTAGTGGATGAGACCAGACAGTCCTTCATCTTGCAAAACCCACATGAGCTTTCATCTCCTCCACAACTTTGACTGCTTATGATATTTTCCTTTGCACGTTAAAGCAATTCCTGGATCATGGTGAGAGAACTCAATACCATCACAAAAACACACTGGTGTTCCCACTACCTTCTCCAAGTCTCAGTTTTCCCTCTCAATAGGATGAAAGGGGACAATTCCCATCTTACTGAGTTGTGGGGAGTCAAGTTGCCCCAATCTTTTCTCTTTTTCCTAAATAGAAGGGGAGGGCAGTATTTTACCTTTGGGGGAATCATTAGTTCCCTGGAATGTGGCTGGCCACAGCAGTGCTCCCACACTTAGAGTATCTCCACTGGCCACCCCCCCCCCCCCCCCCCCAGAGTGCCCAGCAATGCTCTAACCTTGCCCGCTGATCTGCTTTGGCAGGTGTCCTGGTTGTTGAGGCCTCTAGGAAGTTGCAGGGATAGTCGGCTGGCCTACCTCACCACCAGGGGAGTGACCCAGCTCTGGACTCATCCTATAAGCTTGCACTTCACGGTGGTCAATCAATGATGCTTCCTGGAAGCATCATGATCCTGGCATTTGTCACATGGCTCATTCTAACTGGCCAGGCATTGTCATAGACTATGCCCAACTCCAGGTAGATGTGTGTTTGGGTGTGAATGAGTTCTCCAGTGGTCAGAAACTGGGGCACTTTGGTGACTACCACTCTCCCCCCAAACCACAGCAGTTTACTGCTTGGGAGTAGAGAGGCCACATGTGAGGACACTGTGTGTAGGAGCAGGTACACTATGGCAAACATGGCAGCACTGACTGCTCCACTTGAGGCTTGTCCTCTCCTGGCCTGGCCTAAGCTGGGCGGGGCTGGCTGTGTTCGGATGGGAGAGGGGGCTCTCTTGAGGGATGAAGGTTTGAGATCTCAGAATAAACTAGAGGAGGGTTTGTGGGCATGGAAGGCACAGGGTCGGCACTTGCTTGCAGGGACTCTGGAAGGAAGATGGCACCTGGGCCCCATCTGAGGTGGGGGCAAATACATGCTATGCAGCCCTGTACCTCAGCCACCTGGGGTACCACTCCTGTTCTCCAGCTCATAGGCTCTAGCCCTGGAACAAAACTGGGGACCTGCAAAGAAAATCAGGTTATAGTGGGTGGCTCAGGGACCTCACCAGGCAGAAACCAGCTGCAGAGCCCAAGGCAGGGATGGAGGAAAGGGGGCTGGTCTTGAGCACTGGATGCAACTAAAACACAGATTTGCATAAATCCAGTTCCCCTAACAACAATGTGGAGTCCTCGGGGGGCTCCCAACCCTGCTAGAAAGAGAATTTGGTCAACCCCTGTAGCACAGACATAAAGAATGGATCAGGTAAGGCATCATGCTTTCAGAGCAAATTTAATAAAGAATGTGAAGTGTTCTTGGTGGCTGCTCGCTCCTGAGTGCCATCTTTGGGTAGCCATGGGGGACTCTTCCTGGGTGAAAGGCTAAATGCTGCTCTTGTGGCAGGCACCATCCCCTCTGACACCCATCAGGACCCGCATAATAAAAGCAGCATCCAGATCCCACCTGGGGTATATGGGGGTCCCAACAGTCCCCATCGGGGTGTCAGGGTCTTTCTCTCCAGCTGGTTCCAGAGCACCTGGCCCTGCCAACAGCCTGGTCTGAGCGAGAGGCCTCTGGCTCCTCATGTGGCCTGTGCCAGCTCTGCTGAGGGTAGAGTGGAGCAGGTGCCAAGTGAGCTCTTCCGTTCTCTCACTTTGGGGCTCTGGCACCTTTGACTCCAACAGTCAAGCTTCCCAGGGTAGAAAAAAACTCCTCCATTTCCTTCTGCAGCAGCTGGTTCCTCCTCTCTGCATCCTCCCGTGCCCGCTCAGAGTTCCTCAGCTTAATTTCCAGCATGGTGTACTTCTTCTTCTCCTGGTCCAGCTCTTCTTCTAACCGTGACATCTGTTTCCTCAGGTCAGCACTGTTGGCTTCCATGCTTAAAAAGAATCAAGAAAAGATTTCTCAGATTCTGGCTCGCTGGGTTTTATCAAAAAGAACCATCTAGAAAGGGGCAGTCATGGCCAAATCGGGCAAGATCCTTGAGGGGAGGACACCACAAGACCTGGCACTCTGCCACAGAGCCAACTGGGTCTGTATGAGGATTCATGCCTTCAGCACTGGAGGCTGGAGGCCACCATGAGTCCCCACTAAAATAAAAGGACTCTTGCCCATGTAGCCCCATCACTTGTCCCACTGAGGGCTGCCTGCCCTGGCTGAGAGCAGCTCTGGTCCTTGTAAGAAGGGAGGGGAGAGCCCCAACTGTCCCTTGGTCTTTGTTCCTATGTCCCTCTCCTTCCTGCTGCTCCGACACCACCTAGCACTCCAGCCGTTGACACTTACAGGAAATTCCTACATGCCCTTCATGTCCCAGCTCAAGTGTCCCCCCTTGGTTCTGCTTCCTTAGTGATCCTCCCTGTAGGTCCTGGCAGTGCTCCTTGGTGCAGCCACAGATCCTCCAAGGTCTATACCACATTCTGCAAAAGTTGGCACCTCCTCCATCTTTTTGGCCAGCTCCTGTCCACCCTGAGATAGCTTGCACACTGGGGCCTGGGGGATATAAGCCCCATGGTGGTGGATGAGCTAAGAGTGCACTGAGCCCCCACATGTTCCTCTGAAATACAGCGGGTGAGCCCGTCCCAAGACACTACAGTCACCAGAGAGGGAGGATAATGCATGCCCAGCAAAGCACCTGGAAGATGGCAGATGTGGAAGAAACATCAGTTCCCCACCCTCCAAGACAGGGCCCAGGCCTCCATCTGAATCACTGACCCTAAGTTTGGAAAAAGGAAACCACCCTTCACGGGAGCAAGGACATGCGGTCAGAAAGCAGATCTCACTTGCTTCTCCTTGGTCCCAGCCCCTTCTTTGCTGGCATCTCCACATTCCCTGCTGCCCCAGGGCCAGGTTCCTCTCCTCTTCCTCTCTATACCTGAATGACCCTGTCCAGTCTCTTGATCCTAAGCCCCCTGTCCAGCCTATTTATTGAGCACATCCAACTTTCTGGGCCCCAAACTGAGCTTGTAACCCTACTTTCCACACCACTCCCAGCTCAGCACCCCTCCAGGGAGCACCTTCCTCAAGCTGCTCCACCCAAACTGTCATGTCCTCCTGGAGCTGGTTCTTTTTCTCACTCCCACATTCTATCAACCAGCAAAACTCACTGGCTCTACTTTCAAAATATGCTGACAATCTGGCTGTTTCTCCCCACCTCAACTGCTGGCCCCTTTGGCCTGTGCCAGCCTCCTGGCCTTTTAAATGGTTTCTGTTCTTCCCTGGGCCCCTGATGACCACTCCTCTGCAGGGTGGTGGCTAGGTATACATGGGAGAGGGAACAAAGTGTATCAGACCCTCCATTGCTCCTCATTCATTCTCACTTCTGCTGAACAAGACCAGAGCTTCACCCAGGCTCAAGGGCCCTCACACTATCCCCTCTGCCCAAGGCTGAGGACCTGCCCCAGCCTTCTCCCCAGTGTCCCTCTTCCCTCCAAGCTAATTTATTGTGTACATCTAACACACCAGACACGGATGAAAATGTATCTCATGCATGATTTTTCTGCCCTTATCCCCCCTGCAAAAGAATGAGGGCAGGGGTTTTGGTCAGTTTGGGTCACAGCTGTGTCCCCAGGGTCTAGACCAGAATCTGGTACTTCACAGACAACAGTCTCTTCAGGGAATGCTTGAAGGAAGACCTCCATCGGAACGTGCGGAGGGGCTCCAAGTTCCGAGAGAGGCAGGGTGTAAAGCAGATCTCAGACATGCCCTCTCCACCACACCAGCCGGATGACTTCACAGCCACTCCATGAGGGGGTACATTCCCCAAAGGCCTGCTGGATGGGGCAAGGTGCTAGCTGCCCCCTCCTTCCTGTGCTCTCAGACCCTCCTCACTGTAGACCCTCCCTCTGACCAGGATAACATCCCGGGCCACTCTGCCCATGAGGATACCACAAGGGTCTCTGCTGAGGTCCCTCTTCCTCTGGGAACCTCATCTTCCTCCAGCCACAGAGCTGCAAAGAACATGGGCAGTGGAGGCTCCTGAGCCCCTGGGACATGCAGCACTGGGCTGAGCTAGCCCACCCAAGTGAGGCACTTCATCCTCAGGACAAATGGGTGGGCTAACATCAGCCAACGGCAGGTGGAGCTAGGACTTGACCCCGGGCAGTCTGAGTCACAGACACCACCCAACAACATCAAACTCGTCCCCAGGAACCAAGTCACACTGTGCAGGTGACAGGGAAAGGGTCAATGGGCTCCACAAGCAGGCAGGCAGGGAGAGGCTGATTCTGACCTCTGGGCCATTGTGGGAAGGTCATCCTTCAGCAGTCCCCAGCTTCCACTGTATCACCTTGGAACCAGGGCTTACCTGTGTGGCTTTCCTGTTTTACACCCTGGGTTTTACTCCTGTCTCCTTTCTCCTCTGCTCAGCTCCATCCTATTGGCCCTTCAAGTCCTGGCTCAGGCACCACTTCCATGACCTCCCCCGCTCCAATGTCCTTTTCCGTCCCTTCCTGCTATGAACATGGTGTCTGTATACACCTGGCACTATGCAGCCCAAAAGAACATGGTATCTATAGATACCTGACACTATGCAGCAGAGAAAAAGGGCCAGTCACTGTCCTCCCAGGTCCCTGGTCCCTCCCAGATCCCAGACTAATGGAAAATGAAGTCCTCAAATGTCACTGAAGGCCGGCAAGGGTGTGAGACCCAGGCTTAAAGGGGGCCTGGGCTGAGCAGCAAGGGCCTGAGATGCTGATGGAAGCCCTGTGTGCTGGCTATTAGTGAGAACTGCATTGACCTCAGTGGAGAACTCAGCTTCTTAGGATTTTAGTAAAGAGAACACCCTCCCCTCGGGATGGCTGAGAGGATGGATCTTGGACCCATCTGTGAGTGAGCTTGCAAGCCACCTGGAGCGGGAGGCGCAACAGCTCTGTGACCAGGTTGGATGGGAGGGAGGGCTTGGCTCAGTACAGCAATTGAACTCCAGTCCCTAAAGCTCTCCCTCCCCACTAGGCTGGCCTGCCCTGCACATGGGCCACAGAATGCAGTGCCAGTGGTTGGCCAGGGCTGACATTCTCACCTACACTGTCGGGGGCATTGATGGAGCACTCACTACATGCCAGACCAGTGAGCTTTGGAGTTTACAAAGATAGAAAATTCAGCCCAGCCAACCCAGGGGTCCCAGGGGCATCCTCCTGGATAGGCAGGAAGAGCTCCCAGCTCCCAGCCCTGCCTCTCAGCACCCTCTTCCAGAGAGGGCAGCCACAGAGGCTGTGGCCTGGTGCAGCTGGGGCCCTTTACCTTTTCAGACTTGTCTCATACTCAGTCCTCTGCCGGCTCAGCTCTGCTCTGAGCTCAGCCACCACGCTCTGGAGAGCCTGGCAGTGGCGGGAGTGGTCCTGGGTAGGGCTGCCTGGGTCCTTGGGTTCACTGCTGCTGCCGCCACCTACACCCGCCTCATCCAGACTGTGGCCCAGGTCTAGGGACCTGTGGTCCTCACTGCTGCTGGGGAGCGGCGAGGGCTCAAGGGCCCATTCGGTGTGCAGGGAGCTGCAGGTGGATGAGTCACTAGCCCGGCAGGCTGTGCAGCTGCTGATGGAGGCTTCCCGGGAGGACAACGTGCTGGTCACGCTGACAGTGCTGGGAAAGAGGCTGGGTGGGGGCACATTGTCATAGGTGGAGAGTCTTTGTGTGGAACCTGAGTTCTTGAGCCGGTCTCCTGATGAGGCCCGGCGGTGACCTCGCAGAGAAGACAACCCGTTCGTGAGCCAGTTCCCACCAGAGGAGATGATGGGCACTTCTAGAGACGAGCTGCCCGCCTTTGGGCTCCCTGACCGGGACCCTGGCTGCCGGAAGGAAGACTTCCAGTTGGGCAGAGTCTGTACCCTCTTCCCAGGGCTGGTGGCTGCAGGGCCACCTTGGCTGCCTAGGCTTGGAGGGGAGGTTCTAGAAAGCATTGCTGCAGCTGGCCCGTCCAAAGATGAGGTCCTGTGTGTGGGCAGGCTGGAGCCACCAGGCTCCCCTTGGCTGTCGCTGGGGATCTCCTCAGAGTCCCACCCCACTGTGCACTGTGGGACCCTACAAGGGGAGGCAGGTCCTTCTGGGGTAGGCGTGGTGAAGAGCTGGCTGTGTTTGCGGATGAGGACAGTCATCAGGTGCTGGACTAGGGAAGTACCTGCCGCAGAGAGAGAAGAAAAGGGCTTTGCTGTTAGTGGCTCCAGCCAAGCAGGGTACCTGTCCCCTAAGAAGCCTTCACCTGAGTCTGGTGTAAAGGACCATCCCATGCCCTCTGGATCCAGGCATGGGCAGAGGAATTGTGCCTAAGAATCTCCTTCCCTGGATGCAGATCTTGAGCAGGGAGGAACAGGGACAATTCCCATCAGGGCTGTGGTAGGAACAGGAGGCAGGCTGAAACTGAAAACCTGAACCTGGCACAGCAGAGCCCTGTTGGCTGTCCTGTGTCTCCTTCCTATGCTGCTGATGCTGGCTGTGCCTGACTGTCCACCCTCTGGGGGCAGAGGACCCTGGCACAGGAATGGAGCTGTCTTACATGCATGTGGGCATGCACACAGTATCTTCCACACAATCCCATGGGCACACAACAATCTGACCAAGTGCCCTGTGACACAATTCTGGGGACATAGTTCCTATGGTGGTGAGGCTGGTGTCAAAAGTAGGCTTTCGGGAAGGACCATGACAGCCATCCAGTAGCCTAGCTCAGTCTTATTACCCACAATCGAACAGAGACCACCCTGGGGAAGTCTGCCAGGAAATAAGGAAGGTCAAAGGCTTAGATGGACCCTTTGACTGAGGTAACTAAAAATCCAGGAAAGAACCACATCAGGAATTTCTTGGTCAGAAAACTAGATGAAGCAGGAATTCAGTAAGGTAGGTGGGTAGGTATTCACCCTTGGGCATTTGTGCAGCCAGGCAGGTGGGAGCGTGGGATTTCCCTGGAGCAGGAGAATCAGGCCAACACAGAGGCCTGAGCAAAGGGCCAAAGTAGAGGCTACACCCCAGGCAGAGGGGGAACCAAGGAGCTTCACTCACCCCGATACTACTATATCTCCCCCAGTCATGCTCAGCAAGGAACTTGGCCTTCTGCTCACCCAGAGCCAGGATGGTATGGCCCCCACTGGTGTTTGTCACTGTGTGAGTCCTGGCCAGCCTCTGCTATCAGCTAGAACCTCAGGAGAAACCTGTCTGCTTGGTGTGGGAACAGCAGGACTCCAGCACTAACTCTTGTCAGTTAGTCTTCCCAGGGGCCCGTGAGCACAGGCTGTCATTTCCAGGCCAGCCTAGACCTGTGCCCTTTAAATGTGGCTGGCTGACCTCACCTGTTAGCCTCAGTTTCCTCATCTAGAAAATAAGGGCAATCACCACAGCACAGGCTGCTTAGAGGACTGAAAGCAAGTGATGCGGTACGAAGGAGAGGAAAGCGAGGCACACTGAAACCAGAACCACGCTGCTCTTTTCCTTCTCTCTACTCCCCCACCCCCATTCTTTTTCTCTAGACCAGGTCTTACTATGTTGCCTGGGCTGGCCTCAAACCCCTGGGCTCAGATGACCTTACAACCTTAGTCTCTCTATGTTGCTTTTCTTTTTTTTTTTTTTTTTTAAAAAATCATATTATTTGTTATCATGGAAGAAAAATTCCCCGGGGGTTTTCAAAGCTCTGACACCCAGGAATCTAGGACAATGACTTCATCATCAAAGTAAAAAAAAAAAAAAAAAATGTCTGTATTCAAGGGCAAGGGCACTGACCTCTCCCTCTCCACCACAGTAACCGGGGGCCATTCTAATGACATCCAGTGAAAACTGCTAACAGTCACAGGGTGAAGTTCCTTTTACAGCCAGACCCCAAGGGGGTGGGATCTAAAGAGGCTCCTGCTAAGTCCCCAGAGACAGAGGCACAGCCATCTAAGGTACCTTCCCCTTGGTCTGGCTCTGTGCTGGTTCTAAAGACGAACCCTGGACAAAGATGAGCACAGACCCAGAAGCACCTGGCACCCCAAGAAGCTTCCCTGTTACCTTCCATGATGGTCACTGGATCCTCTATCTGTGGCCGTAGTATGTTAGGTCCAAAAACAGTTGCCAGGTTCTGGACACTCATCTTGTTGATATTTGAATGGGACTGAACTTCATCCAGAAACCTGCAAAGCAAGGAAGAAGCAATTGGTGGAGAACTGAAATCTGAAGTCCAGCCTGCATTGGGATTCTTGGTCCTTTATGCTCTGCTCACCAGCCACACCCACCCCATGTCCAGGCACACCCCCACACCCGGCCAAGCCTCCCGCGGGCTTCCATGGTTGCTGGGCACAACTAGCTGCACCTCTAGGCATGGGGCTGGGTGAGAGCTACCCACACATGCCCCCAGCCAGGGCCCAGAATGACACATGAAGGGTTGTGATCAAGGGGCACATGCTTGAGAGATGGGATGGTGAGAGGTGCCCAGGGCAGAGGGTATGTCTTCCAGAATGATCCACTTGGGACTGATTAAGCTGCCTACTTTCAAGGAACTGTAAGCTCTGTGAGCTCAGGTTCTGGGTTCTTTTGTGCTCCCTGCCATACCAACGCTTGCCAAAGCTGTGCTAAATGGGTGAGTGACCCAGGCCTCCTCTGCAAAGGACAGTGTGTCTATGGGGGAGCAAGGGATAAACACAGGGCCAGAAGGGGTGGCCTCCCACCCCAATGCCACTTACTTGCAGATATATCTGAGCAGGTTGTAATTGGCCTGGGGAAGGTTGCTCACTTGTTTAGCCAATTCCAGAGTCCCCTTGGGAAAGAAGAAGAAGAACACAGAATTTTAAACAGTGAGTACTTCTCTGACTGGGGGAAGGGCTGGACAAGGATCAGAGAGATGGGGGCCCAGCCTCAGATGACCACCTCCATGCCCCCCCATGGAGGGGTGGAGCCAGGCTGTGACTTCTTGGGAAGGCTGATTTCCTTTCTGGGAGCTGGCGTGAGGGGTGAGCCTCTTGCCAGGTCACAGAGGAATGTCTCAGCTCACTTATCAAGACACAAATATTTGCCAGATAACAGCCCTCATCTCCAACACAGCCACAGGGAAGGCAAACAGTGCTTCCCCTGCCCCAGCTGCCCAGGGTTGCAGACTCGCACCTGCAGGGCTGTGAGGGAGGAGGGACCCTCTGTCCTGAGAACTCTCTCAAATTCTTTCCAAATGAGACAGGATATACATAGGTAAAAGGTCTCTTTTTTACTGAGCCCCAGGGCAGGTCTGGGTGGCCTGAGGCAGGCATGGGAAAAGGCCATAGCATAGAAACACCCACTGCAAGTGGCCAGAGCTGGGCACCCTAGACCAACATCCCTTTTTAGGAGGGAACCTGTCCCTCCCAGACACTTATGTCTACACACGGGGAGGGCCCTACAAAGACAGCAGGATGCTCCAGCTACTACCCACTCACACAAACAGCAGTCTTCATCCCAGGAGCCATGTGCCATTGAAAGCCACGTGTCCAGGAATTTGTGTCCTGACTCCATGTGCCCACCACCCACCAGTCCACCTCCCAGGATGGGTCCCCAGGAGGCACTAACCTCCCCCTCGTCCTTGGTGAGCAGCTGGGCGCAGCTGAGGAAGTCCTCGTACCTGGCGAAGGGGATCACGGGCTCAGGGAGCTCCCGCAGGTAGAGCTTCAGCAGGGAGGCCACCGTGTGCACATCTGTCGTGCTGGGGATGGAAGAGGAAACATGGGTGAGGCCCAGGACCCCAGGGAGCTGCAGGAGTGACACTCATGCCCCACTCCCCAAGAACAGCCTCTGGTCTTAGATGGTCCACGTGTGTGCACGTAGTGGGGCTACATCCCAGCCAGCTGCCACTGGCCGAGGAAAGGTCCAGGTGCAGACAGGTGTCCAGTGGGGTGAGCACCGAGGCTGTGTGGCTGGGAGCTCCAGCCGGGAAACACTCATTATGCCCAGACACCTACTCAGAACTGAGTCACCTGTCTGTGCAGGCTAGCTGGAAGGCTGCCTCTCCTGCACAGGTTGCCTCCTGTTTGGGTTCTATGGCATAGCACCTAGTTTTCAGCTGGCCTCTACTCCATGCTTGCATTTCAAGCAGTATCTGGGACCCATGGGGCTTATCCACTTTTCTGGCCTAGATTGAAGTCCTAGACCTGCATTGCCCTCATGAGAGGCTCTCAGGAAAGATGGGCTTGAGGCAGGGAGACTGTGGCTGTGCCATAAAGGCAACACCTGGCATGGCCAAGTCCCATGTGGCCTCACTGAGATAGGCACTGGTGTCCCTTTCAGCTCTGACATTTGGGATTCTAGGGTTTCATATGCCCACATCCCCCAAATCCATACACACGAGGCCCTCTCTCTGCCTCAGGCCTGGTGACTCCTGGTCTAGTCAGGGTCAAACAGCCTCCAAATCCTGCCTGACCTCCCTCTCCAGCCAAGCAAGCTGCTACCCACCCTCTACTGCCTTCTCCACAGCCACCTTTGCTACTGATGCCCCAGCGTGATTACAGCCCTAGTAGGTGCTGGGTCAAACACAGTGGCCCCTTTCTCTCTGGGCCTTTATGAGTTCAGTGGCAGCAGCTGCCTGAGCGGGAGCCTGGGGAGGGCAGGAAGAACCATCAGGGCGTCCTGCAGAGAGACATGTGTCTAGAGAGAAAAATGGAGGCGAGTCAGCCATCACTCTTCCCCCACTTCTGCAGGTGCTAGTGGGCCACTGGATGCAGTGCAGCCCCTGTACTTTGCCAGCCTTGCCTAAGGCCCCTTCCCCAGTGCCCTGCAGGCCCTGCTGTGCCCAGACCCTGGCCGTTCCCCACACCCTGACTTTCGCACAGTCCTCCCTGGTCTTCCTCAGCCCTCTTTTCCACACAGGGCAGAGGTCCTTCCTTCAATGGCAGCCCCAAGGCTTTTTTCACACTTGCTCCTGAATTCCCCTCCCACACCCACTGTGAATTCAGTCCCTTGCTGATGCCAGCACCCAAGAACATTCCACAGCCCATGGCACAGCGGGCACCCACCAGCCTGTCAGTCTCGGCATACACACAAGCCGCTGGTGGAGGGAGCTGGGTGCAGGAGGGAGCTGGGTGCAGGGCGGAGCAGACACAGTCACACAGCAGACCTGACCCGGGGTCAAATCAGCTGCTGAGGTGCAGTGAGGCAGATGAGCCTGGGCCAGGTTCCTTATCTGCAGGTTCTTGGTCATCCCTTCCTTCCCAAGGACCCCTCTCACCCATGCCAACACCAGCATCCATCAGAACATGGCTGAAGCCTCTTGACTGTTCCCCACATGCCACATTCCCCTAGAATCCATTCACATGCACACACACACCCCAACATGGTTGGGCTCACATTTCCCACCCTATAACTTCTGATGGCTTCTGATGGCCCTGCCCCACCTCTTCTGTCTGGCCCTGTCCTCCAGCTGCCTCCTGCAAAGGAAAACAATCCATTCTGCAGCCTGGGCAGAGTTTCTATCTGAGAACTCTCCCACCCCTAAAGCCCATGACCTGTGGGCTTGCCTGTCCCAGGAACTCCATCATATACCCTATTGGTTCCCTATTGGTTCTCAGGGTCAGGGCAGGGGTTCCTGAACATATTCGCTTGTTTTGTTTGCCAGACCCCTTAGGAAGTCAGCTGCAGGTGGGCACAGACCTCATGTGTCTGGTTCACTGACCCCTTCCAAGGTGCTTCTCCCACCAGGGAGAGATGCTGAACAGTCAGAAAGGGATGCTGCAAGGTTCCACAGGTTCTGGTACAGAGGAGACCCTCCTCAGCGCCCAGCCACAAAGTGGACAGCACCAGGACAGCTGCCACAGGCGAGGGCCCAGGGGAGGTACTGTGGGAGGGACAGGCATGGGGCAGCTTGGGTCACCTGGCTTCCATCCTGGTGAAGGAACTGATGGGGGAGGGGCCCAGGACCTGGAGCTCAGTGGATATTCTTATGCAGATGAGCAGGAAGATGAGGAGGGGTTTTCATGGTGGAGGGGACAAGGGCAGAAGCCAACACCCCAGCTGGCAGGGAGGCTATGCAGAGAGCACAGGGAGGCTGTAGCCTGGAGAGGGAGCGCTGCCTTGTACCCTCTGTAGGCATGTGGGCAAGAAGAGGAGCTGGGACCCTCCTGAGCAGGCAGATACAGCTACAGGGCCAGGGCTGCTAAGGGATACTAGAAAGAAGAGAAAGGTTTCAGTTACCCCAGGAAGAATTTCTAAAGGGGGAGGGAATTTATAAATGGCAGCCATGGGTGTATGGGGGGACACTGCTAAAAAAGAAGAGCAGCTGCGGAGCCTGAGAAATCCAGCTGGGACGATGGGCCTCCGGTTACAATCCCAGGAGGAGGAGTAGAAGTGGTCAGAAAGGGAGAAGGCAGACAGGAGAGGTCCATTCTGCATACAGGGATGGTCTGCCCGTCCTGCTAAGAGGCTGGGGTCCTGGGTCTACAAGCCAGGGCTGTGGAGACGGTAGTCTCTGTGGGCACCTGGTAGTCACTGCAGCACGGCTTCAAAAGACAGGCCAGGAAGGGAGAAAAGCCAAGCCGAGCCCACCTGGAACCATACCACAGGACAGCACTGTGCCAAGATGGAGACATGCAGGGTGGGTGAAGTGTGGAAGGCCTGTGGCCATGCCAGTAAGCCCATCCCAGAGACGTTTGAGTAGGGGAGTGGGGAGGTCTGATTTGCATTCACAGAGAATCTTTTGGTATCATCAGGCACTAGCATCCTCGGGGAGCTTCTAAAATCTGATTCCCAGGCCCCTAACTATGCAGCATTTACTTGAAGCAATCTCCAACCCTGACATCAGCCTGCATAGGACAGAAGAGGCCTGGTTGGTGGAGGTTCAAAATGGACCACAAGCTCATTAAGGGTCAGCATTGACCCAGACCTCTAATCCCAGGAGCTTGGGAGGCTGAAGCAGGAGGGTCATGAGTTCAAGGTCAGACTCAGCAATTTAGTGAGGCCCTAAGCAACTCAGTGACACCCTGTCTCTACATAAAATATAAAAAAGGGCTAGAGATGGGGGCTGGGGTTGTGGCTCAGCAGTAGAGTGCTTGCCTCGAATGTGTGAGGCACTGGGTTTGATCCTTAGCATCACACAAAAATACATAAATAAACAAAATAAAGGTACTGTGTCCATCTACAACTAAAATGTATATATAAATATATTTATATAAATCTATTTTAAAATATTTTATAAATATATATAAATACATCAATATAAATATGTAAATATATATTTAAATATATATATGTATAAATATATACATATATATATGTATAAATATATACATATATATATATGTATAAATATATACATATATATTTATATAGGCTAGAGATGTAGCTCAGTGGCTAAGTACCCCTGGATTGAGTGCCCCAGTACCAAAAAAAAAAAAAAGCCAGCATTGGGACAGAACTTCACAAGGCTCTAGGGGAGTAGACCACTGGCCTTCCCTGGATAGACCACAGACCATCTGTAGGGAATAGTGGTCGGTCCTGGATTCCACATCTAAAGAAAGGAACTGACAAACTTCTGCCGGTGGTGAGGGGCCGGGGCAGAAGCTGGAGGGCTGAGGGTGTTCTACCCAGAGAGAAGAAGACCTGGGAAGGTCAGGGCTGCCCGTGAGTATCCCCAGACCTTTCCTGAAGCAGAGGGGCCAAGTCTTAGGCACAGACCTAAGACGGGATGGAAGCTCCAGGGAGACCTGGGTTGGCCTGAGATAAGAACTTTGTTATGAAAAACTGCCCGGGATCCTATCAGGGAGAAAGGAGCCCCCCAACATCCCTGGGGCAGGCAAGCCACACCTCTCTCATTCTCATTTTCTGGGCTACAGATGTAGTTGTCTCCACCTAGGAAGTGGCACCTAGGATATGGGTAAGCCCCATTGATGGGTTGGGATGGGCACAGATGGAGCCAGGTAGCGGAGACTGGCTCCCTTGCCTGAGACTTGAGTGAGCATGGGGTGGAGCGGCTGTACCATCTTGCCACTGATGGAGCCTGGATGAATCACTCGGAAGAGGCACAGCCGGCAGCAAGCCTGGAGTCCTGGATGAATCTGTGCCTACACTAGTCTAGCCTGGCAGCCAGCGGAGGCCCTTCTTTGCTTCTGCCTGGGTTTATGACCTGGGAACGCAGCCCAAATGGATATGAGCGGCCCTTGTTTGCATCCATCCCAGAGGAGACTCAAGGCTGCTGGAGGTATTCTGTGCCCTATGCTCTGCCCCCTGGAGGGCTGGCTGAGCACACAAATGCCAACAAGGGCAACAAGCGCAGCGGCCACCCTGTTGCCAGGCTTCCTGGCTCACCCCTGCACAATGGAGCTGAGGCCTGAGGAGCAGCCCCTGCAGGACAGTTGGACAAATGCCTCCAGCTGCACCTCCCTGGACCCCCAGTGCTCACCTGTCAAACAGAGGCTTCTCTCCACAGTCGAAGGAATCCTGCAGGTCCCTCACCAGGTTGGCCTGGCCTGGCATGCGGAAGAGCCCTTCCTCGGTGAGCCCACGTTCCCGGATGAAGTCCACACACTGCTCCACCAGTAGTGGGGCCAGGCGGGGGCCATACTTCCGCTCATGGTGGACCGTGTCCTCTAGTCGCTGCCCAAAGATCCCTAGACACAGAGAAGTACTGGTCACACCCGCTGCCCACCACTAAGCAGAGGCAGAGGGGGTGCTCCGGACAGTGGAGGACAGGTGTGGTGCTTTTAAGGCCAAAGGAGGATCCTCCTGACTAAACAAATTAGACACTGGGAGGACACACAAGGAGACTGGGCCCGAGGTTGCTGGGACAAAGTGCAGGAGACAGCAGCGGGAATGTGGCCTAGTCCATGCAGTTCATCCATGCCAGGAGCAAATGGCCCTGAGGGAGCTTGTGTGATCCATTTTATTGATTGGTTTTGCAGTCAATCCCAATGGGAAGCCATCCAGTACCCATCAACAGAACAAGAAGAGGGCTCACGGGGGATTCTCACCAGGGCATGGTGAATGAGGACAGCTCAGTGGACCAGACAGACAGCACACTATGTGAAAACCAGAATCACGACTCAACATCACTAATCATTAGGGAAATGCACATCAAAGCCGCAAGCCACCACCCCACCCACAGCAGGATGGCTCTGGTCAAAGAACAGAAAATAAAAAGTGTTGGTAAAGATGTGAGAAACTGAAGCCTTTGTGCACTGTTGGTGGGAGTGTGAAATGGTGCAGCCACTCTGAAAAGCAGAGTGGTGTTCCTTAAAAAATTAAAAATAGCCAAGGCACCGTGGTGCAGGCCTGTAATCCCAGCTAATTAGGAGGCTGAGGCAGGAGGACCACAAGTTTGAGGTCAGCATGGGCCACTTATGGAGACCCTGTTTCAAAATTTTAAAAAAAAAAAAATTGTTTTTAAAGGTCTGGGGATATAGCTCAGTGGTACAGTGCCCTGGGTTCAATCCCCAGCACCCACACACAAACAAAACTAAAAACAGAATTACTGTGCCATATATGCCAGCAATTCTTCTGGGTATATTCTAGGAAGAACTGAAAGCAGGATCTGAGACTTGCACACCCATGTGAACAGCAGCACACTTCAGAAAGCTGAAATGTGGAAGCAACTCGGGGTTCCCTCAAAGAATGAATGGGTTTTTTAAAAAGGACATATACTACCATGGATCATGGCTTAAAAAGGAAGGAAATTCTGATACACAGATGAACCTTGAGAATATTATGCAAAGTAAGCCAGTCAGAGGACAGACACCATATGACTCCCCTAACTAGGGTGCTGGAATAGTCACACTCACAGAGACCGAGGAAGATGGGGATGCCAGAGGCCGGGGGTGGGGTATGGGGAGTCAGTGTCTGGTGAGTAGGTGCTTCAATTGGCAGGATGAAAGGCCTGGAGATGAATGGTGGTGATGGCCACACGACCCTATGCATGTACCTAATGCCACTACACTACTTTTAAAAGGGTTAAGAAGATGCTCAGTTATATGTTAGCTTTACTTACGAAAAAGTTCAGCACAATAGAAAGCAAAAGAAGCCAGCCCAGAGTACACACTGCATGACTCAATTCATAAGAAATTTAAAAACTGATTGGTGCCGTCAGGCAGCACATGGCTCTGGGTGGGTCAATGGCCAGAGCCTTCTGAGGACTTTTGGGTGCTGGTAATGCTGTTTCTGGACCTGGCACTGCTAACTCAGTTGTGTTCACTTTGAGAAAAGTTGTTGTGCTGCACACTACCATGGCTTGTATACTTTTCTGTATGCTATAGTTCAATAATATTTGTTTAAACACACACACACACACACACACACACACACACATGGAAGAAAATCCAAATACAGGATAAGGCAACAAATGAAGGACAGAAGAAGAGTGAGAGAGGAAGAAGGCAGAGGAACTTCTAACAGAAAACCCTCGACCAAGTAAACACACAATGGGACTAAGAGGTTCCTGGTAGCCCAGACAAAGAGTGGAAGGAGCTGAGATTTGGAAAGGTCTCTACCCTGCCACTGAGTAGCAGGAGAAACAGACTTCTCTCGCTCGGCCCTAAGCGCTATGAAGTCTTTGCAGTTCTTGATATTATTCACATCCACAATGCAGAAACCTTCCCTGTGGGGCAGTTTTGGGGGTGTGCCAGGGGTATGATGCCAAAGCACCATTCTGTCCAGGCATATGGCTTCTCAGGAGTTGGGTGGTGAGCCAGCTAGCTGAGGGGTTCAACTGGTCCTCAGGCAGCCTACTTCCCTCCATTCTGCAGGGCTGTTGTGAAATAAGATACACAGTCCCTGGGTTGGGGATACAGCTCAGTCACAGAGTGCTTGCCTACAGGCATTAGGCCCTTTATCCCACCCCCAGCACCACACACACACACACACACACACACACACACAGAACACACACACAGAACACAGTGCCTGGAACACAGTAGGACTCAGCAACTGTTGATCCTCAACCTTCTCAATCCAAAGACAAAGCATGAAGAACTGAGGGGGAAAGACTCCTCCCTTCTAGAAAAATGTCCATGCGGGCTGCACCTGGTGGATGCCATCAATGCTTAGAGTGAAGTGTGTGTGTGTGTGTGTGTGTGTGAACATTTGTGCTTGTGTTCATATATCTGAGCATGCGTGTGCACAGTGTGCATGTGGGCTTGTGTGTGCAAGTGAGTGCACACATGGGAGGACATGTGTGAGTGAGGGGGTGCTTTGAAGTCGCTAGCACACAGTGCTGTGGCGCCAGGAGCTGTTCTGAGCACTGTACACGTGTCAACACCTAAGCTACTGAGCTTGGTGACTGGGATTATCACTATCATCAACATCACCTTGACCAATAGCAAACTGAGAGGCAGAGGGGTTTAAGAATGCACCCAAGTTCATTTTGCATGCAGGTCAAAGTTTGATTGCAGAGAGTCTGGCTGCAGGTGCGGAGAATGTCACCCACACTGTGTATCTACACCCACCATCCTCCCCGCAGCCCAGTCTTCCTGCCCTCTTTCCTCCTGTGTTTCCTCAGAGCAGGTCCCAAGGACATGGGTCATCTGGGCCCCTGGAAGAAGTAGCAGAGGTGCAATGCTGGCAAGGAGACAAAGCTGCCACTTCCTGGGACTCGGTGGGTAAGTCCAGCTGCCCCCACCCATCTGCCAGTCATAGCCTTGGCATAGGGGTGGTCAGTGCCGGCTGCCTGGGAAAAGCCAGTTCCAAGAGATCCAGGGTCCACCTTTAATGGCATCCCGGCCTGTCCACCAGCCCTAGAGTGGCCTGGGCTAGTCCTGAGGCCCAGAGCCCCTCTTCCCATTCACCCCACCCAGGGCCCAGTCCTCAGATACACTGTTTATTTCCTATGATGCTTCAAGCATTTTAAAATTATATATTTACAAGAGATTTCACATATACATTTGAATTCCTAGCTTCTCTCTCATTTTTTTTTTTTATCTGTGGAGCTGGGGATGGAATGCAGGGCCTCACACATCCTAGGCAAGCGATCTACCCATGAGCTGCACCCCAACCCCTGCAGTTTCTCTCAAAAAATCCACACATAGCAGGCAACACTGGCAGAGCTCAGTGGCACCTTTTGATGGACACACACTTGCCATTTCACTATTCCTTAGTGCTTCCTACTCAGCCTATGCCACACTCTTATTCTGCACAGATTCATTTCACCTCTGCTACCCTGAGCCCCAGTGCACAGACTTCCCCTAAGGACCCTGGGGTCAGGATAAGTGGGACAAGGGTGCTGACCCACAGAAGGTAGAAATTTCTGTCATGACAAGAGACATCTGGTAGATCTCAAATGAACAGCAGAGAACAGAGGAAATGCCCACAAACAGAGGGCAAGAGGGGCGGGGCTAGCCTGGCAATGCACCTTGGCACCTGCCTCCTGCCTCCCTCCCCACTCACACCCATGTACCCTTCAGTTCAGTTCTGCCCACTACCTGAGTATCTTCAATGCTGTTGTCATAATGCCAGGCACACGCAGCATAACCCCCATTAGCACACCTGCTATGAGAACATTTCTTTCTGCCTGGTCCCCCACCCAGGGCTACTTCCCTCTCCCCACTGCACAAGTTGAGGAGAGCTGGACACAGAAGGAGGAAACACACTATCTAGGCCCATCCCCATCCTAACTCCTGTGCTCAGATTACACCAGTGACTGAAGGCCACAGTTGAGCAAGATACACACGGAGGAAAAGAATTTCCAAATTCTCTCTATAGACTCATAAGGCTTGGGTAATTCCATCAGCCTTTTGGCTTCAGCTAGCCCTTCCTGCTCTTTGTCCTGATCCAAGATACCTGCCATCCATCTGTCCATCCATCTTTCTAACATTCCTGCACTGGTTCTTGGCCCTGTTCTTGGTGCAATTATCCCTACTTATCTACTTATCTATGCAAAACCAAGACCCCCATGGAAGCCTAAAACTGTAGACAATGGAAACTCTTTGTGCACTGACTATGATAAAGTTTAATTTATAAATTGGGCACATGAAGACATTAATAACTAATAAAATAGAACAATTATGACAACATACTAGAATACAAGTTAAGTGAATGTGGTCTCCTTTCCCCTGGCTGGCACATGGGTGCACGCGGGCGCGCTCTCAGATTATCTGTTCTCTCTCTATCTATCTATTGCACAAGGGTGTGCACGGGTGCTCTATCTATTCTTTCTCTACCTATATCTACATCTATCTCTCTCTCTCTCTCTCTCTATATATATATATATATATATACAATAAGATTATATATAATAAGTACAATAAGATTATATATATATATATATATATATATATATATATATATATATATATATATATATATATATAATCTTATTGTACTTTAACCTTTACACTTGAAGGAAGTGAATATCCAAATTATCAGCATCACTACCCTTGCACTTTGGGGCCATTATTAAATAAGGGTCACTTGAATGAAAGCACTGCAATTCCAATACCAAGACAGTTGATCTGATAACCAAAATGGCTACTAACAGGTAGGTTGTGTATACAGTGTGGATACTCTGGACAAAGGGATAATTCAGGACAGAGAGGAATGGTATGAGATTTCATTATGATACTCAGAATGGTGCCTAATGTAAAAGTCACAAATTTGTTTATTTCTGGAATTTTCCACTTAATATTTTCAGACTGTAGTTGATTACAGGTAACTGAGCCTGTGGAAAGTGAAACTGTGGACAAGGAGGGACTATTGTACTAAAGGGATTCGGACCTATCCCAAGGGCTGAAAACAAACCCCACCATGGCCTCCTCTGCTGAAAACACTTTGCTGTCTGCTCCTGTGCTTAGGATAAAGTCTAACTGGGCAGGCAGGAAGGCCCTGACCCTGCTTGCCTCCACCAACCTCTGGGGTGCAGAGCACGGGCCAGCCTAACTGTTCATACAGCACCCAGTCCTGGCAGCTCTGCACCGGAGACAGCCCCTTCAAACCCCAGCACAACCTTTCCTCCCCCATGAAGGCTTCCAGAGCACTCTCTCGACCCCAAAACAGGACAGAGAGACCCAGAAAAGGGAAGGTCACAGGGCCCTGGGCACTTCTAAACAGAGATTTCAAAGAAGAGGTGACACTGGAACCAAAGTCTGAGACTAGGTGGCCAGGATGGGAGGCAGCACATGATAGAAGACCTGGGGTCAGAAGGTTGGGGATGAGAGAGCGTGCTTGCAGAAAAGGCCAGGAGCATGGCAGCCCCCAGCCCTGGCAAGGACCCAGGACCATGGTGAGCACCAGCCCCATGTATCCCTCAGGTGAGGCCCTCCAACTGCTGAGCTTCTGCCTGACACTGGGAGTGGGAACACAGGCAGGCAGGAGGCCCTAGAGACAAAGATTCTGAATCTGCACCGGCACTGGTTAGGGTGTATATTCTGGCTAAACCACTATGGGGTATGACAGCCCCTCTTCCTGGGCCTCAGTACCCCATCTACAAAATGGGATGATCACACGTGTCTTCAGAAGCTGCTATGAAGTCCAGGCTGCCCTGAGGCCCCAGGACTGACCCCACATTCCCTGGGTACCCATGGGAGCTTGTGTAGGCTTCAAGTGTGTGTCACACCTCCCCTACCACCCTTGGAAGGCAGCCATCTGGGGAGCCTAGGAGGGAGACCTCATTTTACCTCAGCCTTCCAAGACACTTCCTTCCCAGCTGCCCCCCTGCTGGACGCATCTTGCACTCAGGCTTCTGACCAGCACTCCCGCCCCCACAGCCCTGCCCACTTCTCCCCTTGCCATGGTCTCTTTGGCAAAGCCTGGCAGGACACAGCCCTGTGACGCTGAACTCCCTCAGCCCTCCTGGCACATCTTGGAAGTGGAGCCTTGCCAAGAACCCATTCCAGTAGGTTTGCTGGCTCCCTGGAAACCCAGCCAGCATGCAGGTTCCTCGAGATCCCAGCCCACACTGTTCACAGACTGCTGGCTCTGCTACTGGGGAGGAAGCTGGCAGAGGCTGCTTCTCCTCCCGATGAACCTGCTGCAGGCTCAGAGCTGGGCAGGCCTCCTCCTCTGACAGCCGCTCCTGGCAGAGCCTAGCCACATGTCCCTCAAGTACTCCTCTCTTCCAGAATCTGAAGTAGGAACAGGAAGCCACAGACTTGGCTGTTTGCTGGCTCACATCTCCATCCTGGGCAACCTTGGATGGAGCCATCAACCAATCTCTCTGAGCTCTGGTCTCTGCCACTTTATGGGATCAAGCAGCCACAGGTGAGCATACCAAACCGGCAGACAGAAACCTGGTGGCATCCTCCCTTCCCTCGAAGGCCCACCCCAGGAGGCAGGCACTGGCCAGAGTCCCGCCCCCAGGCCCCAGCAGGAAAGGGAGGCTGCTGGGATTCCCTACTGGAGCTGATCCTAGCTGAGTCAGCACGTTGGCGTGGCTATTCTGCCTGCTTTTGGCTCTTTCTAGCAGAAGAGAAGGCTACAGTCAGGGACAAGGAACAGAGGCAATTTCAGAATTCTCTTCAGAGATTCACAAACTTAAGAAATTCAGTTTCTCTTATGGTTCCAGTCCTTCCTGCTGTTTGGTTCCCTGACACCTACCTTACTCTTCGCATCCACCCCACCCCACCCCCAGTCCATCCAGGCAGGGCCTGATGGTTCAATTGACTATCCCTGGTCACTCCCACTGGCCCTGCTCTGGATAACAGCCTCTGACCTGCCAGCCCTGGGGGTTGTAAACATGAATTCCACCTAGGCCTAGAGGCTGAAAACCCTTCCCTGCTTACCGAAACCCATCCAAGCCTGGAAAAACAGCTGAAGGCTAACCAATTTTGCAAGTGGGGTGGGGGGAAGCGGGGAAGTGGGCTGTACTGAGCCGATCCAGAAGAGCCCCGGGGCAAAAGGATTCTCTTCTGGGGTGAAGGCCTTCCTGAGGCCCAGGAGGGCAGGTGGGTGTGCAGTACACTTGGTGTCATAGCCTGGAACTCACCTCCTACTTGTTCCCCTTGGAAGTGGGGGATGGGAAGGGATCTTTTACAAGCCCCTCCCAGCCTCGGCTTCCCCATCTCGGCACGCAGGTCGCCCACCCCAGGAAGGAGGCTTGAGGGGGAATCCCGGGCTCTGCCTCCACCCTCGGACACGCACTTCCCCCGACCTCCGAGAACCGTCCACTGCCACCAGGCAGTACTCCCACAGCTCCCCGCCGAACCCCGCAAGACGCATGCGCGATGCAATCCGGGCCCCCTAGACGCCGCTGCCCCCAGGAATCCCGCACCCCGTCCCGCCCCTACCTGGGGCCGCTGGCGCGCAACAGGCGGGCAGACGGCAAGGCGGCCGCGGGCAGGCGCGGCACCGGGAGAAGGCCCGCGCGGCCGGCATCAGGCCCATGGCGCGCCCGGGCGCGGCGGCGCGGCGGCAGCTGGAATGCCCGGCACGCGCGCAGGTAGCGTCTTGCCCGCTGCCCGCCCGCCCCGGCCAGCGCCGCCCGGGGCTTCGACCCTGCGGCGAGGGAGGGCCCCCGGTCTGCGAGTGCCTGGTATGCCACGCCTGGAGTCGGCCGGGCAAGATCTGCAGTTTCTAAACGCTGACCCCTTCTTCCTTGCGCACCGAGTTATTAAGCATCCCGGGAACGCAGTGACTCCCAGTGATCGGTCACTTCCTCTTTGCTCAGGACCTGCTTTGGGAGCACCCACTCAGGCTTCAGCCTGGGAGGCAGGTGTTTCAGGTGGAGCAATCGAGGTCCAGAAAGGTTAGGCAACTGGTCTCAGTCACACAGCCAGGAGAGTGATGAGGCTGGACCTAAAACTAGGTTGCCGGCTTCAGTGGGCGGGAGCCCTGGGCACCAGGCTCCTGTCCAGAGGTCAGCACTGTGCCAGAGACAGTGGTTTGGACTTAACCTACTTTTCTTCCTGAGTACCTCTGAGATGTATCAACATCCGCATTTTACAGAAGCAGCAGCTGAGGCTCAGAGAGGCTTTGTGATTTGCCTGAGGTCACACAGCCGATAGGTGACAGATCTTCATTCATACCTCAGTTGTCTTTCTGCAAAGCCTACGTTCCTCTCAAGATAGGATTCTTAGAAGAACCCACAATTTCCAACTTCCTATTTCCAAAGTGTGAGGACCTGGGAGAGTTTTGAGAGGGTAAAGACCAACGTGGGCACACAGCGTCAGACCTAAACCAGGAGGGAAAGTGGACAGAGAAGCAAGGTTGGGGCTGTGTGACAACAGCCAGAAGAGATGGAGGTACCAGGGGGCTGTGAGCAGAATTCTCAAGGGAGAAACTCAGGGGAGCCCTGAGCCTGGAATAGGCTGGGGGCCCATCTTCAAGCTGGGTCATGCTTCTTGCTCATACTTGGCAAAGCTTGGTCTAGGATGTCACTGCAGGCAAAATGTAAGGAGTGCTCCAAACCCCAGTCACCACGATGAATGTTTTTCTAGTTCAAGATGGACAAGGTCTTTCCTTATTTATTTATTTATTTTTTCAATAGTGCTGAGGATAGAACCCAGTGCCTCACATGTGCGAGGCAAGTGCTCTCCCACTGAGCCATAGCCCCAGCCCCAAAATAAACATTTGTAGGAATAAGAATTAATGCAGCTGGGTGCAGGGGTACATGCCTCTAACCCTAGCAACTCAGAAGGCTGAGGCAGAAGAATGGCAAGTTCCAGGCAAAAGTTCCTCAGCAAACCTGATGAGACTGTCTCAAAATAAAGTAAAAAGGGCTGAGGGAAGGAGAGGAAGCTCAGCTGTGGAGCACCACAACCTAAAAAAGAAAGAAAAGAAGAGGAGAGAGAAAAAAAGAAAGAAGATGCAAAAAAAAAAAAAAATCCGTGAACAAATGATCAAAATGCTAAATGAAGGCAGAATCAGCCCCTTCACGTGAACCTTGAAATTGGCTCCCTCACCTGACCCTTATCCCACCCATATAGCCTTTTGTTTCAAATTTGGATATTTTGTTTATCATGATGTGGTCAGATGAGTAAAGGGCCCCCCAAGGTGTCTATGTCCTAATTCCTGAAAGTGGCTATGTTATCTTACACAGGAAAAGAGATTGGCAGATGTGATGAGGTTAACGATGGAGAGGTCGTACTGCATTGTCTAGTGCACTGTAGGGCCTTTCTAAGAAGGAAGAAGGAAATTGAACTACAGAATAAGAGAAGGTGACGACAGAAGCAGAGACCTGAGCTGTGAGGTCACAGGAGCAGTAAGGCTACAGACAAGCAACACTGAAAGTTACAGAAGGTACAAAGGGCAAGGGACAGATTGTCCCCTGCAGCCCTGAGAACCCAGGCCTACCCATACCCGGATTTTAGCCTCAGAGGCCTCTGTTCTGACTTCTTTCTTCCACCAAATTTATAAGAAAATAACTTTACGTTGTTTTAAGCTGCTAAATGGGTGGCAAAGGGCAGCAACAAGAACCTAATACAATGTTGTTTTGTTTTTGCATTACTTTTCATTTATAAAAAATCACAATAAAATATTTATCATGATTATAGGGTTTGTTGAAGCTCCCTTAAATTCTGTGCCCAAAGACAAGGAGGCTTCTAGTCCCAGCCCTGATGCTAAGTGTGGGGGTGGAGGCTAAAGTCCTCCTAAGCCATGGAGGTGGGGGTGGGGCGATGCTCAATTTTCTCTCTTCAGGTAAATAGGAAGGTGGGAAAGGCAGTTAGTTCATAGTGCCAGAGGACCTAAGTCAACGAGTGTCCTGTCCTGAAAACCCAGGGACCCACTGGATCTAAACAGCCCTGTCCACACAGAAAAGAACTGTCCAAGGGCTCTGTAGAGGTACCTACCTACTCCAGGGACAGGTGGGACCCTCTCATGTGTGTTGAGGGGCTCTAGTGCTAATTTGCTTTCTCCTCTCTGAGCCTCAGTTTCCCCTCCAGCCCAACCCAGGCTCCCCAGTGGATGGAAGTCTGCAGCTGCCATCCATTCAGAAGGCCTTAATGGGCACTGCCCTGAGGAGCCCCAGGTGAAGCCCTGGCCCTGCCACACCTGGCGCACATGGGGGTTGGTTCTAGGCTGTGGTATCTGTTGAGGTGGATGCACAGAGGGTGTCCTGGAATTGATCCCTTGGAGTATGGCTGGGGAGCTCAGGGCCTGAGGGTCTGTCCCCTCACATGAACAACCTGATGACAAGTGACAACTTCAGCTTGGGTGGTCCTCATCTCTGAAGCCTGGTTTGGGGCCCAGGACATCAGGAAAAGTCTCTGCCCTCAGTCTTAATTCCCCCTGCTGCGCTCTGAGGTCTGCCTGGAAACAGCGTCCTAGGACAGGCTCCATCCAGAGGAGGTTGCTCCTGCTCCCCGCCCTCCAGTGTGCTGTCATGCAGTCACTGAACCCCTCTGTGTGAGCCTCTCTGCCCTCTCCAGTGTACATCAAACCCCAGACAAGAGCACCCAGCTCTTGGGCCACTGCTTCCTCCCTCTTCTGGATGTTTCTCTCCTCAGGGATCCAAGCTCACAGGCTCCTGGGGTCCTTGCAGGGGAGAAGCCTTGAGGAACACAGGGAAGGATCTCAGGAGTGCTGTGAACCAATCCCTACACCCAGAAGAGAATAAATCAGCTCTCTCTAAGCCTAGACAAGGTCCAAGACCTGTGAGGGCCTCTCTTCACCTGGCATGTGAAACCCAAGGGCCTACTAGAATGGACAGTGTACCAGAACCAGGCTCAAGTACTGCTTCTGCTGGTTCAGTGAGGTGATGTCCAGTCTCCGGCCTGCTGGCCTGGCTGGTGGACATTCACAGAATCTGGAATCCAGACTATCTTCTTGAGCCTCCAGCAAAGCTAGAATATGGAATAAACAGCACTGGGTGGAAGTGGTCCACTAGGAACTCCACCACAGCCAACCTGGCCTGGGGCCATTGACCTTTCACTCTGAATTTGATTGTACCTCCAGGGTTTCCACTTGGAGATGTCATTCCAAAAATGATGACCACTATAACAGGGTTGCTTTGTGTCCTTCCAGACTGACCAAGGCTGGAATTTTCCCCATGTCAACTGTCCTGCCATATGGCCTCAGGGAGCTGCATTTGTCCCCCTTTCCCGCCTCTATTGATGTCTGAGGAATCTGAAAGCAACAAAGTTGGCTCCTGGAAGTCAGAGGAAAGTGCCCAGGGGCTCTGTGTGGGAGGACTCTGCACAGCCTGGCTTGGGCAGCACCCCTCTCAGGATCTCCCAAGGCCTGCTCTCTGGGCTCTCCTCCTCTTCCCCAGCACAGAGCAGCCACTTTGAGCAGGGATACCCTTCCTCATCAAGGCCCCTTACCCCAGGACTGCCCATTACCCCTGGACTGCCCCATTTACCTAGCTCTGTGCTGCTACCTGCAAAGGTTGTGACCAGCGACTCCTGGGCTTTGGTAGGCAATGCCAGGGGGCCAATCAGTGGGACAGTTGCCACATCACTAATTATCAAACGCTCACCCTGACCCCACAAATTCCTGCGTCCAGCTGCCCACTGAGCGTCTCCGTTGGTTTAATGACTCACAGACACCTCAAACTCAAACGTGTCCAAACAAAGCCAGGGTCTTGCTCTTCAACCCTCTCCACGCTGAGTTTCCTTCTTGCTGTCTCCGGGCACTGTCCGTCAGACACCGTGAGTCAGTGCTCGCCTGCCCCCATCTCACACCCACATCCAGGGGATCTTATCAGTCCTACTCTCAAAAAGAGATTTGAAATCTGATCACTTTCACCGCTCACAACCACAGTGAGAACACGCACCTCTTTTCCTTGGATTACTGCAAATATGCGTCCGGCTTCCTCTAGTACCTCTCTGGTCAGTAGCAGACATTCTCTTAAACAACATATCAGATCCCAACATTCCAAAGCTCTCCAATACCCCTCTCCTCATTTTCCTCAAGAGTAGAAACCAAAGTCCTGACAGGGGCCCAGGAGGCCTCTGCCATTTAGTTCCCATCCGGTCCCTCCCTCCCTCCCTCCCTCCCTCCTGCCTAGCCACCTCTGTGATGGTTCCAGACCACATCAGATGTTCTGCTTCTGCCAGGGCTCTGGCCTCTGTCTGGCAGGCTTCCACCAGACGTCCTCCTGAGTCACTCTCTCACTTCTTGCAACACTTTGCGTGAACAATGAGACACCACCTCTTACCCACGAGGATGACTACTATCAAAAAACGAAAACTGGAAGAAACTGGAAGCCTCGTGCACAGCTGGTGGGAACATAAAACGATGCAGCCACTGTGGACAGTGGTAGGGTGGTCCCTCGAAAAACTATCCAGAGCAAAATGAGCCCTAATATTATGTGTAATTAAAAAAGAAGTAATAAACTTTTATTTTAAAAATTCAACAGAAGTAGCAACCCCACTTCTAGGTATACACGCAAAAGAATTAAAAGCAGGGACTAGAAGACATATCTGTACACTCATGTTCATGGCAGCATCATGCCTAGTAGTCAAATGGTAGAAGCAACCCAGGAGACCAACAGACACATGCATAAACAAACTAATAGATAACATTTAATGGAATGTTATTCAGCCTTAAAAAGGAAGGAAATTCTGACATATGCTACAACACGGATGAACCTTAAGGGCATCAGACTAAAAGAAATAAGCCAGTCACAAAAGGACAAATACTACATGATTCCACTTAAATGTATAGTCACAGTCACAAGAGACAGAAAGCATAATGACGGTTGTCAAGAGTTGGTAGGAGGAAAGAAGCAACTGGGAGTTACTGTTTTTTGTTTTTGGTACTAGGTATTGAGCCCAGGGGTGCTAAACCACTGAGCCACATGCCCAGCCCACATGCCCAGCACCCTCCCCCCTTACATATTTAGAGACAGGGTCCCGCTAAGTTGCTAAGGCTGGCTTCAAACTTGCAATCCACCTGCCTCATCCTCCTAAACTGCTGGGATTATAGGCATGTACCCCACACCCAGCAGGAGTTTTTGTTTAACAGGTACAGAGTTTCAGTTTGGGACGATGAACTGTTCCGGGTTTGGATGGTAGTGATGGCTGCACAGCACTGTAAATGCACTTAATGGCATTGAACTGTACATTTAAACGTTGTTAAAATGGTATGTTTTATGTTGTGAATAATTTACCCCAATAAAAAAATAAAATAGAAGATGCACAACAAGCTAAAAATTTAAAAAGGCCTGAACATCATTCTCTCATTAGGGCCCATCCTTGCCATTGTTTATTTAGATTTTTCCACAGCACTCACTATCTCCTAACGACAGAGCAATCCTCAAAATGTGGTTCCCAGACCAGCATCATCAGCGACACCAGAGAACATTAGCAACACAGACTCTAGGGTTGCACCCAGGTGAGTCAGCCAGTCAGGGAGTGGGACCAGCAGTTGATTTTTATAAGCCTTCCTCTGGATGATTCTGATGCTAGTTAACCTTGGAGAACCATTGCTCCAACTTGCCATGTGATCTCCTTTTCTTGTTATTATCTCTCTGGGGGCAGAACTGGAACCTTTGTTTTCTTCCCTGCTGTGTGGCCTGCCTCTGTGTGGCAGATGCTCACCAAGTGTTTGAGTGAATGAGGACTATTTAGTCCTGAGAGAGGGCTGAGCACTTGGCACCACTTTTTCTCTTAATGCTCGTGACATTCCTATAAAGATTAGATTCCCATTTTGTAAACAAGGACACCGTGCAATCTGGATGCATTTCGTTTTCTTGTCTAATTGCCCAGCTAGAATTCCCAGTACAATACTGACTGGATGTGGTGAAGGCAAGAATCCTTGCCTTGTTTCTGATTTTAGAAGAAAAGCAATTCGTCTTCCTCTATGAAGTATGCGCTATCTGTGGGGATTTTGTAGATGCCCTTTATCAGGTTAAACTCCCTTTTATTCTGAGTGTGCTTGCTTTTATCAAATGCTTTTTCTTTAAAAATTTTTTTGTAGTTGTAGATGGACAGCATGCCTTTATTTTATTTGTTTATTTTTATGTGGTGCTAAGGATTGAACCCCGTGCCTCACATGTGCTAGGCAAGCGCTCTGTCTCTGAGCTATAACCCCAGCCCTCAAATGCTTTTTCTGAATCTACTGAGAGGTTCACGTGATTTCTTTTTTTGCTACCAGAGATTGAACTAGGTTTTTCCTTTTATTTTGAGGCACAGTCTCACTAAGTTGCTCAAGGGCTCACTAAGTCCCTGAGGCTGTCTTTGAACTTGTGCTCCTCTTACCTCAGCCTCCCAAGCCACTGGGGTGTTCATGTGATTTTTGTCCTTTATTTTACTGATGTATTACGCTAATTGATTTTCAGATGCTTTAAGTCACTCTTCCATTCCTGGGATAAATCTCACTTGGTCATGGTGTATAATTGTTTTACAGATTGCTGGATTCAGTGTGTATAAGGTCCTTGCTTAGCATCTGGATGGCCATCTTAAGTGACAACCGCCATTTTAAGGAAAAAGTTTTGCTTTCCCACCCAAGGTCCTTTCTGAGAAAGGTTCACCACCCCCTCAAACCAACCCAACCCTTAACAGCCCACATCAGGATCCACCCGGCTCTGATTCCTGAGCCTCTTCCATAAAAGTCCCAGAACTCAAGCCTGTTTTGCCTCTCTCTCCTATAGAGAGATGGCCTTTATTTGTCACCTCTGACAAATAAACTCATGTGTATCTCTGCCAGTCTCCGTCTTTCATTTCTCACTTACTGGCCTCTCGTTCCTCACTTTCCCTTCAGCGTGTTGGTGTTTGGTTGAGGACTTTCCCTCTGTCTCCTTAAGACGGATTGGCCCTCCAGCAATGTTCTGCCGCACCATCCATCTTTGGCAATGCTGTTTTGTATTCCAGATTATAACATACACAAAACCACTCTGTACTGGACTTCCCCTCCAGGTACTACTGTTCCATTCATCTTTCCCTTTATAGTAAATGGCTTGAAAAAGTTGGTTATGCTCACAATCCCATTCCCTGTACTGTTTCACACGATCACTATTGGGCTGTACTGCCCGCACTCCAACAAAGCCACCTGTGATCAAGTCACCAATGAGCATGCTCAGTCTGGGCCCTCCTCTAGGTGGTCTATCAGCAGCGCTCATCCAGCCTCAGGGCTTCAGATTCTATCTGTGTGCCAGCAGGCCCCCAAGTTCTCTCTCCTGATCCCTACACTTAAATGTAACTGCTTATTTGACATTCAAACTTAACCATCTACTAAGTAGCCCAAACTAAGCCCCAATCTTCCTTCCAAACAACTGTCCTTCCTGTAATCCTGTTCATGGCCAATCCATCTTTCCAGTTGCTTAGATCAAAAGACTCTAGAATTACCAATGATTTCTCTCATTCAGTCTCTACAGACCATACTAGCCTGGCAAAGCCACCAGTTCTACCTTCAAAATAAACCACAATAAACTATGAATTCATTTATAGTTATCCTGCGGTGTCAAGAATTTGTTCCAGGAGCCCCCACAGATAGCAAGATCCACAGAAGCTCAAGTCCCTTATATAAAAATGGCATAGTGTTTGCATAGAAACACACAATCTTCCCACATACTTTAAATCATTTCTAGATTACTTGTAATGCCTAATAAAATGCAAAAGCTAAATAAATAGTTGTTATACTATATATTTTAGGAAGTAATGACAATAAAAAAGACTGTGTGTGTTCAAGACAGACACATTTTTTTTTTTTTCTCTCTCTCTCTCAAATGTTTGCAATCCCCGGTTGAACCTGCAGATCCAGATTCAGCTGTACTTCCTATCACCACCACAGTCCAGGGCACGCTGCCTTCACCTCTCACCTGCATCGTTGGGTATGGAATTCCTAACTGCTCTCCATGTTCTTCTCTGGCCCTCCCTTCACTTATTCTCAACACAGCAGCCAAAGGGGTCTTGTCAGGCTCTGACACTTCTCTGTCCAAAATGCTGGGGTGCAATCACTGTGCCACGATGACAAGTCCCCTTTCCCTCCCTGGCCACCCTCCTCTTCTCACCCCTTCATCCACTCTGCTCCAGTGACCTGGTCCCCTTGCTGCTCTTCAGTACGACCCCTCTGCCCGTGCTGTTATCTCCTTTACTCGGAGGTCATTAAACTCCAACCCCCACCCTCCACTACACTCAGCCCATCTGGTCTACAGATAGATTTGCTTAGTTTTCTTATCGCCCATCTCCTCAACTAGAATCTGAGTGCCCATGAGGACCCGTCTTGCTGCTCACAATATTGCCCCAACGCTTACAACATATTTGAGAAAATAAAAGACTGGCTAAATGAGTGAGTGGATGAATGAATGAATGCACCTGAGGCCTTCCAGGTAAGCCACCCCAGGGTGAGCCATCAGCAATGATAGCTGCCTGCCAAGTGGGGACAGCCAGGCTTTCCAATCTGCAGCTCATGTGCTGCCTACTAGAGTCTGGCAGAGGTGGCTGCGGGGCCCCAGAGCAAACATGTCTGAAAGGGCTCTCTGACTCCCTTATGAAACAGCAGAGAAGGACTGACCCTCTAAGCCTCCTTTCCAGGAGACCCAGGTTAACAACAGCTCTGCCAGGAAACCTTCCCAGGCTGACTGAGCCCACCTGCGAGCATCATGCTTGCCCAGACATGTCTGGCATTTGCGGGCTCCTGGCACTTCTTTGTTTCCTCTGTATTTCTGGTAGAAGGGAGATAAAGTGTTTTTGATGACAGTCCCTGTTTAATGCCACAGATCAGTCCTTCAGCACAAAGCCTGGAGACAAATGGCGGGCCCCAAGGGAGTGGTGAGGCTGGGTTCTACCTGGGATTCTGCCAATGGTCCCCATCCCGAGCAAGCAGAGAGATAGATGTGTGGGTGGGGAACCAGGCCCACCAAGCACAGGTAGAACTGTGTGAGGGTGTCCCTCTGGTTGCTGCTCGTGGACATGCTGCTGGGGATAACAAGCATGGTCTTTGAGGTCAGAACTGCCACCTGCCTACTCCCTTACTGGCCATGTCGTCTTTAACAAATTACTTAGACTCTTTGTTATTTCTTCTCTATTTTTCTTTTTATCTTTTAACATAGTGAAATATATGCACATCCAGAAAAGTACTTAAAGTATAAATATACAGATTAATATAATTATTGCAAAATGAACACCTGCATAACTCTACCCAAGTCATGCAAAGAACATTCCAGAAACCTTATTCCCCTCCCCCACTCTTAACCTCCTCCCTCCTCCCTACCATCCTGGGTTTTAAGGCATTTATTTCTTTGCTTTGTATTTTTGTGATGAATTTTTGCTATAAATTTGATATAACTGGAATGATACAGCATATTATTTTTCGGTTTATCTGGCTTCCTGAGTTCCACATCATTTTAAAGGTTCATGCATGTTGTTAGGTGGAGCAATTCTTTCACGTTGTTGTGGAATTTCCCAAGTAGTTATTTATTTCCCATTGGAGTTATTTATTCATAATACTGTTGCTGGGCATTTGGGTTAGTGTCAGGCTATTAAAGTATGATTGCCATGAACATCTTATGTGTTCTGAGCACATCAGCTATTCCTGAAGCTGTACATACATTTCTATATAGGACATGTCTCCTAGTGGAACTTCTGGGACCCCCGGAGGCAACAGCATCAACTTTACCAGTTATGCCAAACAATTTCCCCAGTAATATATGCAAGGTTCTGTAGCCCTCTAACTTCATCACCACTTGGAACTTTCTTTTTCATTTAGTCATTTTGGTGGTGAACAGATGAACCGTGTTGTAGTTTAATTTGCATTTCTCTGATAATCAATGTGGTTGCACACCACTGACCATGACCACGGTCATGACTGCTTTTTTTGCAAAGTGCCCATTCAAGCCTCTTTCCAGTGTTGCTACTGGCTTGTCTGTCTTTGCCTTATTGATTTATAAGAGGCTGGGGTGTGAGTCATTTGATGGGTTTATGTGTTGTAAACACCTTCTCTCAGACTATATCTCTTTTTGGTCTCCTAATCTACCTTTTAAAGAACAAATGCTCTTGTTTTATTTAGTACAATATATCAATATTTTCCAAACATATTAGTGCTTTTTGTAAGTTATTTTTTTAACAATCTTTCTCTACCCAAGGTCTTGATGATGTCTTGCCTCCTGGTACTCTAAGGTGCCACCTGTCATCAATCAAAGTCCAGCAACATGGGATTCTGCTTCTAGGCTCTACCTGTTCCACAGGCTCACTTTCAACAACATTGTACCAAAGGAAGCCATTGGGAGGTTGTGGCAGTGTCTGGGTGGCTCCTGCCTTCCCAGGCTATTAAACTGGAATTATAGGTCAAATTTGCTGCAACCATCAGGGTCAAGGAGGCCACAGCTGACAGTGTGATGCTATTTATGAAGTCCAAGAGAATAACTTAGCTTTCAACACTACACTAAGCCTTCTATGTGAGGGGTTTATGGTTTAATGAAGGTGATCAGGCAGGGCGTAACCAGGGGTGAGATAGGAGGGCTGGGGTGACGGGCAGAGGACAGGCTTAGTTTATGGGGCTTGCCAGATTTGGAGATGGGCTCTCAGCCCCCAGGGTGAGAGTCTGTTTCCGCCTGGAGTATGTACCTACGAATACTGCAGGGAGAGGGGGATGCCCCAAGCTTGTGTGTCAGGACCCAACCCAGTCCTGAGACTCCTGTTCCCAAATCCAGCAAGGAGTTGGTGCCCTCTTCCACCAGGTCCTAGGGGATGGAGGCCCTATCCTAAAAGCTCTTTCTTGACTTTGCGTGAATACCAACCTACACAGACAACAGCCAGACAGCTTTCCTTCTCTTGTAACATGTCCAGACCATAGGCATAACTCCATCTCCATCTTCAGAACTTATTTGCAATGGCCACTATGCACCAACCACCTCCTCCACTCCACCCCAGCATGCCCCCTTACTTTTTGTCTCATGACTACCTTGACCTACTGTGGCCACTCTTATCTATCTGGCTCCAGGGCCCAGACACCTCCCTCACCTCAGACCCTCCCACTATCCCTGTCTTCATCCCCTTAGACACTTGGGCCTGCCCAGCTTAGTCCCACCTGTGCCTTTGCATTTGCCATCCTTCTCCTGGTTCTCTCATCCCTCCCCATACTTCTTGTTCTCCCAGTCACTTTAGTAAGCCTTCTGGGCCACCCTAGTGTGACCATCCTAGTCACCCTAGTGACATCCCCTCTGCCCTCTCACTGAGCTTTTTTACTTTGCTTCCTTGCACCTCTTGTTCCTGGACATCACCAGACACATGCATTTGTTTACATTTGTCTTGAAAGGAGAATGGAGGGTGGGGAGGGCGGAGGTATGATCTGCTTTATTTACCACTGAATTCCTAGTGCCTGGAATAGAAGTTAGTACCTTTAGGCACCCAAGAACTGCTTCTGAACAAAGGAAGAAGCAAGTTAGTGGCAATAGGTGCTTTCAGAGCAGGGATAGGGAGTGGGTTTCGGGGAGCGCAGGGTCCCTGTATGGCTTCAGTAAGGCCCAGCGGAGCAGAAGGAAGCAGGACCGATGCATGGGGTATGACCCTGAGCAAGCACGCAGCCCACCTCTGGCCTGTGCACAGACCACTTCGCATCCACCCAGCATTCAGGAGGAAGCAGAGAGGTCAGTACACAAGCCATGGGACTCTGGTTGGAGGATGGCCTGTCTTTTGAAAAGTGGACCTGCTTTGCACACAGATGAGAGGTGTGACTTGAAGGCCAGCAGTAGAGGGGCCAGGGCGCAGTCAGATGTGCAGCCAGCAAGTCCCAAGTGAGAGGGAACTTGGGGCTCGGGTGGGAGAGGGCAAGATTACCTGCAGGCAAGGGTTCTAGAGGGTGGGCATGCGAGCTACGGGCAGTACCTCCGCCAAGCGGGGCCAAGATGACCCGGCGGATGGCCTGCACCCAGTCCTCCATGTCACGCTGGGAGCTGGCCATGAGCAGGAGCGCCTCAGGGTTGGCTGGCACCTTCTCCCGCTCCCCGGCACCACCTGCAAGACAGGGAGACAAGGCTTATGCAGGGTCTGCATGTGGGACGACAGGGTGCCCACCCACTGCATGCTCTCCAGTCCTGACACCAACCTACACAGCTCTCCTTCATTTCCTGAGGAGAGTTTTCCAGAGCCTCCTGACTCCAGTCCTGCTTTTGGTTCATTTTCCAACCTATCTCCTTCACACCTCACCCATCTTTCTTTCTGGTTTTCTCTTTTCTCACTTTGTTTTTCTTATCAAAATAGAAATCATAAAAAGCATCTCAGATTGAGGTACAGTGGTACATGTCTGAATCCCCGTTACTCAGGAGACTGAGCCAAGAGGATTGGAAAAAAAAAAAGTTCAATCCCCAATATAGGAGGAAAAAAACAACAACAATGTACACAGGGCACTGTTAGGGAAAAAAATGCAGATTTTCAGCCAGTGTCGGAGAAATTCAGTCCCCACAGTAGCCTCATTATGTGTTTTGTGAACATCACCTTTCCTTGCTTTAAATCCACATCACCATATGGTTTTAACTTCAGCTCTGACCTGATAGCCTCCCCTCCCCATCCTGAAGACAAGACCAGATTCCCTGATTCTACCACTGTTACAGAGGATGGTTATTAAACCGGGAGGGAGCACAGACTTCTCTGTGTCCATCTCAGCTCGACACTGGACCCATATCTAAAGGCAAGAGGGCAAGAACCACGACCTCTTACGAACTGATCCCACTGCCCCAGTGGCTCTCCTGGTTCTCAAATTTTCATGTGTAAATTACTTAATCTTTGAGATTATTCTGAACTTTATGGGCAATTTAAGGGACTCCGGGGGAGGGGGGTATGAATTGAACCCAGGGCCTCATACATGCCAGGTAAAAATCCTCTACCACTAATCATACCCCAGCCCAATCTAAAAAGTTTTAAGAACAAGTCTGCCTTTATACACCCCACTCTTCATATCCCATAATATGTAATTCAGAATTACTTTCTTAAAGCCCCAATGCGTCAGACGCTAACCAGGACCATCTGCTGGTGAGTGTTAAGTCCCTGACACCCATATGCCCAAGGGAGTATAAAGGCAGTTGGGGAGCATCCTGAGACCCAGGCTGCTCTTCACTGGAGTTTGTGGCCCAGGGTGGGAACCCAGATGGGGAGAAGTGCTTCCTGAGCATAGAACATGTGCGTGTGTGCATGTGCCAACAGCAGAAGTTTTTCATTTTACAAGGTTCAATTTATCTTTTTTTTTTTTTTGATTGGGTGTGCTTGAATTGTATTGTGTTGTATCTGAGAAAAGTTTTGCTTAACCCAAGGACATAAAAATTTTCTCCTAGTTTTTCGTTTAGAAGTTTCATAGTTTTAAGATTTCCATTTAGGCCTAAGAGTTAATTTTTCTACATGCTATAAATTCATTCTGCTGTATGCAGATGTTCCTGCACATGTTGGAAAGCCTATCTTCTGTTTGCTTGCCAGGTTACCTACGTAGGCGACCCAGCTGCCTGCAAATAAAGACAGGTTGAATTTTACAAAGGACTTCTTCCTTTCCATTTTGGGCACTTTGTATTTCATTCTAATTTCACAGATTAGAGCCTCAAATATAATGTTGAATAGAAGTGGCAAAAGCAAGAACCTTCTGATTCCTGATCTTTAGGCATTCAGATTTTCATCATTAAGTATATCCATGATAGGTTTTTTTCAAGGATATATTTTATTAGGTTAAGGAAATTCCTTCTATCTAATTTGCAGAGAATTTTTATCAGGGACAGATGCTGGGGTTTGTCAAATGTCTTTTTTGCATCTATTGAAATGATCCTACTATGGATGAATCACTTAGTACAATCATTTCAATGGGTTTGCAAATGTTAAACCAACCCTGAATACCTGAGATAAATCCCACCACCCTGTTTACATATAGTTGGGTTTGATCTTTTTGAGACTTTTCTTCTCTTTCATGAGGGAAATGGGCCTGCATTTATTTTCTCCTGGAATGTCTTTGTCTGATTTTGGCATTGGGGTGATCCTGGCCTCACAGAATGACCTATTAAGGATTTCCCACTTTTCAATTGTTTTTAGAGAGTTTGTATAGAGCTTCTATTATTTCTTCTTTAAATATTTTATAGAATTCACCAGTGCAGCTACCTAGGTCTGGAGCTTTCATTGTGGGGAGGTTTTTTGTTTTGTTTTTTTGTTTTTGATCTAGTTAGTGATACATGACAGTAGAATGCACTTTGACACATCATACATAAATGGAATCTAATTTCTCATTCTTCTGGTTGTACATGATGTAGAATCACACGGGCTGTGTAATCACACATACACAGTGTAATAATGTCAGATTCATTCTACTATACTTCCTACTCCCATACCTCTCCCCTCCCTTCACCTCCCTCTACCTAGTCCAAAATAACTCTATTCTTTCCTAGCCCCCACCTCTTATTGTGAATTAGCATCTGTATATTAGAGAAAACATTCGGCCTTTGGTTTTTTGGGATTGGCTTATTTCGCTTAGCATGATGTTCTCCAGCTCCATCCATTTACTGGCAAATGCCATAATTTTATTCTTCTTTAAGGCTTGAGTCATATTCCATTGTGTGTGTGCAGGGGGGGTTCACAATAAATTTCTATTTTTTTAATATGTACAAAGTTCTTTATAATATTCCTTTATTACCCTCTTAACATTTGAAGAATCTCTAGTTACAAGATCTCTCACTGATATTGAGGATTGATCATTTATGTCTTCTCTCCTTTTCCCCTGATTAGTCTTACTGACTTTTATCAATCTCAAAAGCTAGCTTTTTTTTTTTTTATTTTGTCTATTGTTTTTCTGAGCTACTAAATGTTGTTGAAGGTTGGATGGTAGATATCTTAGGTTTATAGGCCAGATAGACTTTGTCACAACTTCTCCACTCTGGGGGAAAAGGAGAAAAAGCAGCTATTAGCCATATGTAAATACAAGGGCTTTGCTGCATTTGGGTAAAACTTAACTTACAAACACAGGCAGCACCTGCAGTTTGCCAGTTTGTATTCTATTTCACTGATTTCCACTCTGATCTGTAGTATTTTCCTCTGTTTGCCTTGGGTGTAACTTGTCCTTTTTCTAGATCTTTATGCATTTCCTGTTACAATTGTCTCCCCTAATTACTGCATGGTGGGCATCCCCTAAGTATGCTGTGCTTTCATTTTAATTCAGCTCAAATACCTTCTAACTTCCCTTTGAATTTCTTATTTGTTCAATGGGTTATTTGGAAGTGCATTAGATTCCAAATTTGGGGGGAATTTTCCAGAAATCTCTGTTTCTTTTTTTCTAATTTGATTCCTTATGGTGTTTGGCTTGAATCCTTTTACATCTATTAAAACCCGGTTTTGGCCCAGAGTACAGCCTATCTTTGTAGCCGCTCTGTGTGCACTGAGAAGAATTGTTCTGCGGGGGCTGGAGAGAGTGATCTATAAATGTCACTTTGGTCTGGTTGGAGAGTTTTGTTCAAGTCTTCAATATTATTACAATTTTTCTACTTGTTCTATCAATTATGAAAAAAGGGTAATTGAAAGCTCCATTTTCTATTTGTCTATTTTTCCTTTTGCCTTTGTCAGTTTTTCTTTATGTAGTTTGAAGCTCTGCTATTAGGAGCATAAATATTTAAGACTGTCATGTCCTCTTGGCAAATCCCCTTTACCGTTATGAAATGACCTTCTTAACCCTAGTAACAATCTTTGTCTCATATAAAGTCACTCCAGCTTTCTTTTGATTAGCGTCAGTATAATATCTTTTCCCATCTTTTTACTTTTAACTTATTTATGTCTTTATATTGTAAGTGCATTTCTTGTCAGGCTTATGGTTGGCTTTTGCTTTTCTGTCCAATCTGACAAGCACTATTTATAATGTGATTGTTGCTATGCTGAGGTTTAAGTCTGTCTTCTGTTTTCCATTGATCTCATTTGTCCTTCTCTTCTTTACTTTTTTTCTTTTTTTTTATGATTTCATTATATCTCCTTTGTTGGCTTATCAGTAAAAAAATTTAAAAAATCTCTTTGTCCTGTTCAGAAGTGAAATTAATACTACCATATCTAAGGGTGTACTCTATGTGTAATACTGGACAATGTACTTAACATATACTGTCACTTACAATCCTCATAAACACCTTAGCTTAGGAGTATTACTGAGAAGTTGAACATTTAGCTCAAGAGCAAATAAGTGGAGGGGACAGGATGCAAACCCAGGTGTGTTCACCCATAAACTTGTTCTCTATCATCAATGTAAATTTATGGCAATGGTAGAGAAGTGCAAAGAAAATGAAATAAGTTATTAAAACAAACTTTGGGGGGATTGGGGGTGTCATTCAGTGCTACAGTGTTTGTCTAGCATGCAAAATTTTCCACTGCATTCCACCCCTAGCACCATGAAAATAAACAAAATAAAACAAGCTTTGGGATTTTCTACAGCATTTGGTTATTTACACCTTCTTTTCTCTGTTACTTAGGAAGGGCTCATGTTAGCTTTAAAGAAAAGGGTTGTAACAGCAAGTATTTCAGAAAGAAAGATGAGGGTCTCTAGTTGCTGTTCCTGGACTTTCCTTTCACCAGTCCACGTGGTCACTAAGTTGCCACCCCACCCACCCCATTACACACAGCTCAGGCCTCAGTACCCTCTTAGACAGTGCTTAGAGCCCACCCTGGGTCGACCTCAGCTCCACCACAGGGAGCGCAGGGACTCAACCTCCCTAAGCATCAGAGTCACGCTGCTGTAGGGAGAAGAAATGGGCTATTTCCTTAGCTTAGCACCTGGGAGCTAGCAAGCACTCCTAAACATTCATTTTTATTATCATCTCAATTTAGTAACATTTGGAGCAGGATCTCTCAGCCTTAACACTACTGACATTTGGGGCCAGATGGTTCTTTGTGGGGGCTGGGGATTGTCTTGTGCACTGGAGGATGTTTAGCAGCATCCCTAGCCTCTACCCATTAGATGCCAGTAGCAGCCTCTCCTCCTTCCCAGGTGTGACAATCAAAATCTCCTCCACATAGTGCCAAATGTCTCCTAGAGGGCAAAACTGCCCCACTTAAGAACCATTGACATGGAGCAATCAGATCTACGCTGCCTGTGAGTCTAAATGACCGTCATAATCCTAGAGTAATATGATATTCCACAGGCACCACATGTCGTGTCCAAAAATGATCCCTACCTCTTCTGACCAACTAGTTCCTTCTTGTGCTCCCATCTCAGTACCAGGCAACGAGGTGCTGGAGGCAGAGAGCTGGGGGTCCCCTGGACTCCTCCCTCCTCATGCACCCTGATTCACCTTGTCCTCTGGTGGGCTCATCCAATCTCAGGCTTTAAAGGCTGTCCCTGAGCTGATGACTTCCAGATTCACTCCCCTGCCCTCCAGACCACTGTGGAGCCCATCTCCAGATCTGCCAGCACCCTCCTTCCTGGCTGAGGTAACTCCATCTTCTAGTTACCCGAGTTGAGACCAGTCATGTCCTCAGCTCCCCTGTCTCTCACATAGCATCCATTTCCATCAGCAAATTCTATCAAAATCAAGTCACTTTTCATCGTTCTGCCGGTTTCCAGCCACCATGATGCCTCATCTGGAGGACTGGCACAGACTTGGGGTCCTTCCCTTGCCTCTTGTGGTCTTTTTAATTTTTATTTATTTTTTTGCTACCAGGGATTGAACCCAGGGGCACCTAACCACTGAGTCACATCCCCAGCCTTCTTTTTATTTTATTTAGAGACAGGGTCTTGCTGAGTTGCTTAGGGCCTTGCTAAGTTGCTGAAGTTAGCTTTGAACTCATGATCCTCCTGCCTTGGCCTCTTAAGCCACTGGGATTACAGGCGTGTGCCACTGCACCCGACACAGTCTATTTCCCCCCCCCCTAATTAGTGATACATAACAGTAGAATTCATTTTGACACATCATATATAAATGGAGTATAATTTCTCATTCTTCTGGTTGTAGAATGTAGAATGATGTAGAATCACACGGTCGTGTAGTCACATATACACATAGAGTAATAATGTCAGATGCATTCTATTGTCCTTCCTACTCCCCCCACAGTCTATTCTTGATAGGGCAGTTACAGTGCCCCCATTAAGACTCAAAACAGCTCCCACACCCCTGCCCAATATCCCCCAGGAGCCCCCATCTCAGCCAAATCCTTGGAATAATCTTCAAGCCTGCTCATCCCCTTGTCCGAGACTCGGCCTCCGGCTGCTTCTCTCTTGGTTTCTTGCCATTCCTCAAACACACCCAGCTCGCCCTTGCTTCAGGGGTCTTTCCACTGGGTCTCACCCTCGCTGTTCTCCCAGACCCTAGAACAGTTTTCCCCCTTATCTCCTTCAGTTCTTTCCTAAAATATCCCCTTCTTGGGGACTCCTTCCTGACCATCCTATTAAACTTCACCACACGTCACCCATCACACCCACACTCCTTTCCAGCTTTCGTTTTTTCCACTGCATTTACTATAATTTATTAAACTATGCACGTTTACCATAACACGTTTACTTACACTGTTCGTGGCCTACCCTTACTTGTCAGTTCTACATGCAGCTCCAGCACAGTAGCAGAGCCTGGCATGGAAAGGCAAGACTGACAACAGCAGCAGCAAAAGAACCCAGGTGACTGTCACATAGGAAGCTGTCGGGAGCCATGTATGGGCGGCGTGTGTGAGCTGTGCGCATCTTAGCCCTACGAGGGGACAGGTCTGGCATTGCACACTAATTGGGCTGCCTGGTTTAAGAGAGAGACTCTTAAACCAGGCAGCCCAATTAGTGTGCAATGTGATCCCATACAGCACCTGAGGTGGGTGTGACTGGCCAAGATGTCACTGTGATGACTACAAGACTTGACCAAGCAAGACTCCACCTTTGAAACCTTATCCCCTGCCTTATTTGGTGAAGAACATTCTATTGAAACTCCTTTGTTGGTTGCTCTATAAAAACTAAGAGATTCTGGGTGCTCGCTCTCTTTACCAGCTGACCCTTAAGGTCGCAGAGCCGTCCTACCCTCGATATGGAAATTAATGCTGTGTCTTGTGCTTTTTCACCAGTTTCTTAGTTTAATGTTGCAGCCAGCTCTCTTGAACCCAGGTCACCTCGTCAGTGAGAGTCCCTGGTGAGAGGAAGCCCTCAGTGCCAAGCAGGCAGGATGCTAGCAAACTGATGAGTATTAGAAGTTTGAACACTCACAGCGTCTTAAAGGACGCGGTGTTATTAGCTCTATTTCAAAGGAAAGGAAACTGAAGCCTAGTGACATTTAGAAACATGTCCAGGCTATAATTTTAACTGTTGATGTATATTACAGTGAACTAGGAACCCCAGACAGTCTGGCTCCCTCAATCCACACCATGCTCTCCACTTCTACTTCTGGTTTATTCCAAGCACCCAATCCAGGGGGGAACTCTTTTTCCCAGCTGGGCTTGCTCCCCTCTGATCTCCTAAACTTAAGAACTCCCTTTTATACAGAGTTCTGCTTTCTATCCAAGCAAGGTATTTTGCAAGGGAGCAAGCGGCTTCAAGATAGAGCAGATCTGCACAGTGGTCTCAGGACAGGAACTTTTTCATATGAAAATTTCTTAATAAGAAAAAGAAAGTAAATAATATGTGTGAAAGCATTCTGTAAACCACTGGTGGAATATGGGACATGTGTTCTTTGATGTTCAGATGAACTAATCAGTCTATACCTGACTTAGCTGTCCTCTACCAGGGTTTATGGAAAATGTTAAAAAACAAAACAAAACAAGAACACTTAAAAGTGGCAGTAGTATGATTTGTTCCAGTGCCTGCTGTCATTCTACTTTCTGCCCAAGAGGGCAGGGAACCCCACAGTAGGATTCCCAAAGGTGAAGGCCAAGTCTCAGGGATACACAATGTATAGACCACTGTGGTCAAATGGAAATATAACATGAGCAATTTAAAATGTTTTAATAGTTACGTGGAAAAACTAAAAAGAAACAGATATAATTATTTGTTTGTTTGTTTATTAGTACTGGGGATTGAACCCAGGACCTCCCACAGGCTAAGCATGTCTTCTCCCTGTTACACCTCCAGGCCCAGGTATAACTATTTTTAATAATAAATTCCATTTATCCCAATGTTTTCATAATACTATAATTAGCATAAGCATGCAATTAAAATTTTTGAGTTTTAAAAATATATCTACACTAAGTCTTCAAAATTGGGTGTATATTTATCATTATAGCACTTCTCCATTTGGACTAGACAAATTTCATGTATAGCCCCACGTGAGACTGGTGGCTACAGTCCTGGACAGTTTTTGAGCAGTGTAGACTGGGGTGGTACAGGAGGGTATCCTATCCTTGGGGGCCATTATTCTTCCTACCATATTCCCAGAGAAGTGTTGGGACTGAGGGAGTGGTATCCTCAAGCATCCTGGGACCTCTGTGTGTGTATAACCAGCTCTGGATAAGAACCAATTGGAGGTGCCCACAGAGAATCCCCAGAGTCGGCTTCCCCAGCCCATCCCTGAGAATGCGCGCCAGGCTGAACCCACATGCAAGGCCTCCCTCCTTTGATTTCTCTTTATGGCTTGGAGCCAGCAAACACCTCTCGCCTTCAAGGGTTACTCACTCTCCCCACCCCCCATCCTGTGTTCCCATAGCATGTCTGTGAATCTGATTGCCCACTTACCATGGGGCAGACGCCTAATCTTCTTCAGATGCTTGGCAGGGCTGAAGGGCATGATGCGAGAAGACACGGGGCGTGGTGAGAGGAGAGGGACTGGCGTGGCTGGGTCAGGAGGGCAGCCAGACCCACGGGCAGGAGAGGCTCTGATGGGCGAGCTGCAGTCTCCAGTGCACTCTCCTGTGTGTGTGGGGTCAGGGCCTTTTGACTCTCCTGGGGACTTCTGCATTGCTCAGTGCCCAAAGGTGGGGAATGTCCAGGGCGGAGTGAGAAAGATCTGCCAGAATCCCCATGGGGCCCTCCTGTGGGTGCATGAACTGCTGGAGGGAAGCAGGAAGAAGGCACCATGGAAATCACACAGCAGGTCACTCTTCAGCCACCGGTGCACTCCCTTCCCTGCACTTCCTCCCCTAGAATGTGGTAAGTGTCCTGGGCTGAGTGGAGAATGTAAAATCAGGCTTCTGTCCATCCCATTTCCCCAGCACAAGGAAGGGGGTTGAGAAATGGGCTTAACCACTAGGGCTGCTATCCCTCACAAGGTTGGCGGAGATTAAAGAATATCTCTGGAAGAAGCCAGATAAATGCAAGTGCTTACTGGAACGAGGTCTTGAGCTAGTTATGTAACCTTTCTGTTTCCATTTCCTCACCAATAAAATGAGACCCATCCTGGATCTATCTCATGGGGTTATGGTGAAGACTGGATGAAGTCCGGGGCTGGGCATGACATTTGCACATGGTACATAGGTGTACTCACACCCTCTAAGGGAGGCACTGTCTGCCTGGTATTGCAGACAGGACAACTAAGGCTCCAGGAAGGTCACCCACTGGGAAGTGGCACATCCAGGATTTGAACTTAACTGTTTTGGATTCATCCCAAGAAATCAGCTGCCACCCTTATGGTGTTTGCCCCACTTCAGGACAAAGGGAACAGGAGCCAGCTCCTTTGCCCAGACTGGCCTTCAGCATCATTCTCTCCACCTGGACAGGGTGTCAGGAGCCTGTACCATGGAACAGCTCTGAAGATACTTCCTGAAGGGCTGGGGCAGGCACAGGCACCAAGCTTTGGTCAGCAAGTACACAGCAGGAAGCCAGGTTTGTCTGATACACTCATGTGCCCTCAGAAATCCCAGCTCCCTTGTTCTCTCTCTCAGGCTGATCCTCTTCCGGCTAGAATCTCTGTTCCCTCTCAGGTGCTCCAAAGCAACTCCTCCTCAGCTTCCAGCTTCAACTCGAAGGTCACTCAGAGAAACCTCCCTGAGAACCTTTGTCCAAGAACTGCCCCCTCCTGCCCAATTGCTTTAAGGCTGCTTGCCCTCTACAGAAATTATCCTGATTGAAAAACAGCTTGTTTGTTTATATCCGTGATTATAGTACATCTCTGTTATAGGGATGTCCTTTTCCTGAAAGCAGACCTTTCCCACTATTCTCCTAGTATCCCCAGGGAGTAGTGTAATCCTGAAAAAGAGTAGGGGCTCCATGAATGGCAGCAGTTGTGTGGGGGCACCTGGAGGGCTCTGTGGTATGACAGGCAATTTTCGTTATTAAAATCGCCAACTTTTATTGAGTACTTACTACCACAAGCTGGGCACCATTCTAAGAATTTGCATGTTTTAGCTCTAGCTCCTCACAGCAACCCTATATTGTGATACAATTACAACACTCATGTCCCAGATAAGAAAAAAGACACTAAAGAAGAGGTTGAAGTCCAAGGTCACATGACTAGTAACTGGCCCTGGTCAGTAAGGTGAGATTCCTTGCTGACTGGTCTCCTAAAGCATTGGCCACTTACACCCACTTTGGGGGGCTTGAGGATCTAACCCTCCAACCCCCAGGCAGTTGGTGGTCCTGGCTCCATCCTATGGTGAGTGGACTCTAAGGTGGCCCCCAGAGAAAGCTGCCTTCTGGTATTTGCATCCTTCTATAATCACCTCTTTTGAATGTGGGCTGAACCTAACAACTTGCTTTTAGTGAATGGAAAATAGCAGAAAATGACAATGTCACTTTGCGGCACGGTTACAAATAGTCTGTGACTTCTGTCTGGTATGTCCTCTCACTCTCTCACTCACTGGCTCTGATGGAAGCCACTGCCATGCGGTGGGCTGTCCTGTATGGAGAACCATGTGGCAAGGAACTGAGAGCAGCTAGCAAGGGACCGCAGCACTCAGTTCAAGGGTCCTCAAGGAACTGTCTCTTAACAATGGCCACGGGATGGAGCCTCAAGCTCAGCGGGGCCTTCAGATGAGGCCACAGCCACAGCTAACACGTGCATCAGCTTGTGAGAACCATGCCCAGATTCCTGACCCATGGGAACTCGAGATGGTAAATGTTTGTGTTTTAAAATGGATTCCCTTGAAGCTAAGAAGGTATCCATCAAGAGAGACTTCTTCATCAAGAGGAGTGTCCCACATGGGGTGAGGGGTGCTTAAGGGTCATCTTGAGATCACATTGGGCCAGCAAGCAGAGCCTACAAGCCAAGGAGGGCAGACAAGGCAGAGGGGAAGCTAAAACCCTTGCTGGTAGTTCACTAACCCAGGATCTGCCACCTCTGGGTCCTAGGGTTATGAGAATATCTCCTTCATTTTCAGCCAATGAGTGGGCGTTTGTGTCCTGCAGCAGACAGCAGGTTGGTACAGAGACCCTGAGAGCCACAAGGCAGCCCTTTGCTGCTGCTAGAGCATTTCCATAGTTGCCAGGGAGAGACAGTCTTGGTGGCTTCTTGGTCACACTGGTGGACCTGCTGCTGGGTCTTCATAGAAACCTTGAAAGGCACTTGACAAAATATAACATCCATTGGGATAAAAACTCTACATTAAATGAAAGAGGTAGATCCTTCTTCTACAAAGATATGCCAAAATCAACAATGTGTTTTAGTGGAGAGACATTGGCAACATTCCCAGGGAGGCCAAGGACAATCCACGCAGGTCCACTAATGGCCCCTGCTACTTAACATTTTCCCAGAAGTATTCCCAAGTGTAAACTGGACAAGAAAAAGAATGTAAGATACACAATCAGGATAGGAGGATGTGGTGGTACTATTATTATTTTTCAGATTATCTGTTTACATGTGTGGAAAAGCTCAGTCAATTAACTAAAAAACCAATACAAGCAATAAAAGAATCCAGGGTTAGGCAGCTGCAAAATCAATACACGGAAATCACAAGCTTTTTGTAAATTAGAGGCAACAGAAATGCATGCCTTGTATGTAATTTGTAATGTGAGAGAGATGTCAATTCCTAAGCTAGTCTATAAATTAAACATAATAAAATACTAGTAGCATTTCTTTTTTAACTATGTAAGTTCGACTATTTTAAAGTTCTCAGGCAAATTATATTTTTGAAAAAAGGACACAATTATGAAGTTGAACCAGTTCTACCAATTATGGATTCAGAGAACAGAGCTACATTAATTAAAACAACCTGGTTTTGATGACATGCCCCAAGATAGACTCATACATATATGGAAGTCTGGGATATGATTAAGGAGTTATTTCAAAAGCAATGAGTGCAACATGAGATACTTAATAAACGGAAAGGGGACAGCTTAACCAGAGGAAAATCAAGTTGAATCCTTACGTCAAACCTTACCAAATAATAATAATAATAATAATAGTACGAATTCACAACAGATCAAAGATTTAAAAACCTGGAACCCTGCAGCTGGTTTACAGCTCCCCAGAGGTGGGAGGTACTGGCAGCTGGAGGTGAAAACTTGGGTAGAGATGGTGAGGAAAGCAGGCAGATTTCTACCCTGTTGGTGTAGGTAGATTATGGTACAATCTCTTTGGGGGATAATTTTATAATAACTATCAAATTTTAAGATGACACAGCAATCTAATCCTAGGAGTTTATGGTTTAGATAAACTTTCACATGTGCATAAGGAGATAGCAAGAATAGATTGGGAACGACTTAACCATCCATAGCTATAGTTTGGATCTAGAATGTCCCCTAATGGCCTCTGTGTTAAAGGACTGGTCCTCAGCTTGGTGCTACCTCTTAAAGGTGGTAGAACCTTTAAGAGGAGGAGTTCAATGGAAGGTCTTAGTTCACTTAGGACATGCCTTGAAGGAGACTCTAGGAAATCCAGCCCTTTCCTCTCTCTCCTTGCTTCCAGGTGGTAAGCAGCTTCCTCTGTACTACCACCCTGCCATAGGCTCAAAAGCAACAGGGCCAACCAACTGTAGAATGAAACCTCTAAAACTAAGAAAAATTATGAAGTTTCTCCAAAACTAAGAAAAAGAAACCTTTCCTCTTTTTGAGTTGATTATCTCAAGTATTTTGTTACAGTAATACAAAGCTGACTAACATATCTGTCCAGGACTAACATAGTCCCTAAGTATCTGCTAGGGATTGATTCCAAAACCACCTCAGATACAAAATCCTCAGATGCTCAGGTCTCTTACATAAAATGATATATACAGTATTTGCATAGAACCTATGCACATCCTCCCATGTACTTTAAATATTTTCTAGATTACTTGTAATACCTAAAACAATGTAAATGTTATTTAAATAGTCGTTACACTGTATTGTTTAGGGAATAGTGACAAGAAAAATATCTGCCCATGATCTAACAGGCATAATTTATTTTTCTGAATATTTTTAGTCTGCAGCTGGTTGAATCCACAGGTGCAGAATCCAATGAAGAGCCTACTGTACCAGTTAAAGAAATTTTATATGTACCTCCTCTAAACAGAAAGCAGGGAAATTGTATGAAGTGGTATGGAATGATATATTATTATGTGGAAGAAGTAAACTATTGTGAAGGACAGGCTGCCATTTGCATGAGAGTAACCTATATACACAGATGCCTAGGTATGCATGCCTGATGCCTGTAATGACAAGCAGGACATGGGACCTGGGCTTACCCCAGGAGGAGGCGGTTAGGGCAGAAGCAGATGAAGAGAGACTGACTTCTCACTTAGAGACTCTCTCAAGGGTCCCTACATGGCTTTATGGGGACATATGACTTTCTGGAATAAAGACTGTGTTTCTCTTCATCATCCAAAGAGGCAGACACTGATGTGTCTGGCCCTGGAGAAGTCAGTCCTGCCAGGCCTGGTGGTGCACACCTGTAATTCCCAAAACTCAGGAGGCTGAGGTAGGAGGATCACAAGGTTGAGGCCAGCCTGGGCAACTTGGCAAAATCCTGTCTCAAATTTTAAAAAGAATAAAAAGGACTGGGGATATAGCTCCGTGGTAAAATGCCCCTGGGTGCAATCCCTAGTACCACCAAAAAAAGGGGAAGAAAAGTTCAGGTCTGCCCTTTGAGAACTTTTATTTAAAAAAAAAAAAAACTCCAATGTCCTCCACATGGTTTTCACTCCAAGTTCCCCTTCAGCCAGCCCATCATCGTAGTTGGGTTTCATTTCTTCAAATTGGTGTCTCCCTGGGAATCTTCTTTTTTGGTTCTGGGGATGTTTGGGTTTTCAGGGAATTCATGTGACCTTGCCCCAGGCAGTACCCCATGGAAGAATTGGGACTGGGCTCCCTCTCCCAGGGTAAATTGCAGAAGTGATGAGGAGTGTGGGGCAGGCTGGGGAATGCCTGGACAGGCCAAAGGCTTTCTTCTGAAGTGCAAGTAAGATCTTCCTCTTCCCCAGTGAGAACCCCACGTCATGACGTCTCCTGTCTTCAGGACATACGCCTGTGATAGCACCTTTGCAGGCCCAGTCAGCAACTCTCCCACCTCAAGGGACCCCCCCCAAGCTACTGGCCTTCTTGTCCCCAGTTTATACCATGGACCTCCTCCCTGTCTTTGCACATGCATATGACTTCCACCTGACCACCTGGACTCCTACTCGATCTTCAAAATCCAGCTCCAATATCCCCTTCTCCTTTAACTTCCTCAAAATCCTCCTCTCGTCCACTTCCTGTTTTCTTTACCTAGTTCTCTTTTCCACAGGTTACCAACTGAAGGTCGACTATGTGCCAGACATTGTGCCATGTGCTGGGAACACAAGTACCTTTTAGAAAGATTAACAAGGTCCCGTAGCTGCTGTTGTCCGTAACTACCAGGCCACCACACCACCACCCTGCTATTGCCACGTGCTCTGCTAAGCAACTCGATGAAGCACACACTCTGACCATCCCTCTGTGCTCATGAGAAGCTGAGGCCAGTAGGTATGGTTCCCAAGCCCAGGTTGCTTGTGGATGTTGAAGGTGCAATTTGCATCTAAATAACTTCCTTGGTCTGTGCGTAGCTGCTGCAGGCCCTCTTGGGTCCCCCCTTCCAGACTTCTTGGGCTCTAAGAGGCACCCCTGCATCTCTCCTAACACTTCTCAGAGAGCTGTGCTCCAGGTGGGGGTTCCATCACATTTGTTAAATGAACACCAACACTGCACCTAATAAAGAGTGGCCGTGAACCCCAGGGAACCCATGCCTCTCTCCACTTCGGGTTGCTAATGAAGAAGCTTTATGCCCGCTAGCTAACATGGCACATCTTAATGGGTTTCCCCAAATCAGAGCCTGAGACAAAGGTTGGTGTGTGGGAAGCTACTCAGCAGGACTGCTAGAGGGAGGGCACCACAGACATGCGGGATCAAGCTGGCCACAGCTTTGGGGACCTGGAGACTCCTTCCTGCCGGAACTGTGCATCAGAAAGGTCATCCCTCAGATAAAGGGGGAGTTAGTATACACTGGTGCCAGTCATCCACTGGCCAAGGGTTGTCCTAGGAGCTTTACAGTCCCTCTCTGGAGAGCTGGTAGGAGATGACAGACAAATGCCATATCAGACCAGCTGCACGGGCTGGTGTAGGGAGGTTGATTCTTTCAATGAGGCCACAGATATTTCTTGAAACCCTACAGTGTGGTCAGTACTGAGCCTGACTTACAGGCGTGGGCTGTAGGAAGCACATGGGTAAATAAGACAGGCAAGGTCCCTCTCCTAGAGCTCCTCCTAGGGGGAAAGGGACAGAGGACAGTGAGCAAAGCAAGTGAGCTCACTTAGGGCAACTGCCGTGATAGGTGAGGATGCTCCTTAAGCAGCAGGTCAGGAAAGGCCAGTCTAGGAGGGGTCTCTGAACTGAGCACTAAGGGACAAGAAGGGTGGGCTTCCTGGCACAGGTGAGGGACAAGACAGGTAGCCAGGGCAGGCCAGGGCAGGACGGGATGATTGCAAACCCCTGAACCGGGAAGAGTCCTGAGGTCCTTCATGTGGATCAGTGACTGAGGAGGGTGTGAGGGGTGGACAGGAGCTTCCAGCAGGTGTCCAAGGGACAGAGGCTCAGTACCCATCTTGATCTTAGACTCAACAGAATTTCCTTACAAACTGAAGGTAGGAAGGACCCAGGTGCTCATTGAGAGGAAGTCTAAGAACAATAATCAACCTTGGGGTCTCCAACTTCTGGGCACACATGAGGCCAAGGTAGGCAGAAGGTCCCAAGCCACTACCCTTGTCTATAGAAACTGTACCTTTTGGACTGGGGCGGGGGGGAACCTACTCAGCAATTGTAAGCATCAAACTTAAAAAATGATGGTGATGTTCTTCCACCCACCCCTTTAATTGATCTCCAACCCTGGAAATTGACAAGATTGAAAAGCACAGATCTGACCCTAACCCTAACTCCTAACCCCTGACCCTAACTCCTAACCCATATTCCCTGACCTTAACCTTAACTTCTGACCCTAACCCTAGCCTCTAACCTGTAACCCTAACCTAACCCCATGCCCTGACTTTTCCTGGCTATGGCTCTTTTAGCCCAGTGCCCCCAGCCTGTCCTCAGGCCCAGATGCTGGGCATGAGGCAGGGGCTACCCATAACCCCCCAGGAACACAGGCTAGATTCTCATGTCGGGGACACCCGGTGGCAGTGTCTAGCCTCCAGCCAGCATCTGTTTCTCTAGGTACTTAAAAGGAGTTTTGGTTTGTCTCCAGGTGACAGATACAGCCTCTCAGGACAGTGTTTGAAAACAGTTCTAAAGGACACTCTCTGACACTACAATCACACTATCCCTGGGTCCTGCCAGGCACGACCCCAGGAAATGGGGACACAAAAGTGACACGGATACCAGCTGGATTCTTAGTGATCCAGGGGCAGGCAGGTTGGCTGCAGACCAAGAAGCTGCCCATGAAGACAAATTAACAACCACAATGCCGCCCGCTCCTACCCCAGAGTCCAGGAGATGTGAATGGAGAGGCTCCAAGCTCCACCTTTGCCTCTCTTCCCTGTACTATGAAGACGACAGGAAACTCTTATCCCAAACCCAGAAGTTCAGTCCCCACCCCAATTCTGCATCACAAAACCTTTAGGAACTGCTTTTGGTGGTGAGGGACCTGCTGGCCATTCCCACTTCCTTCCCAAAAAACCAGAAGTGGGCAGCGGGAGTATACCAGGGTTTCTGCCTCTCTGAGAATTGAGTTTGGTTCCCTTCCCCAGCCCAAGGGAGAGAGGGTGTGGGCTGGGAGTGCTGCACAGAGGAGGAGGTTGGCCACGGTCAAAGCCTGCAAGAAGTTGCTGGCTGGAAAGCAACTGAGTGCAGGGAGTGATGTGCCGCACGGCAGAGAAGAGCCCGTGCGACTCCATGGACAGTCCACACTCTTCCTGTCACCCTAGTTCTGCACCCTCTCCAGGTGGGCACATAGACATTTATTGAACTACATTGGGCACAGGAGAAATCCGCTTAATTTGATATGACCATCTCTCTGTTGAAACACATGCAAAGTGAAAAGTGCCTTCTACCGCAGGTCCTGGTGTACCAGATCCTTTGCCACAAAGCAGCAACTGGGAGCAGCCTCTTTCATGTTCTTATAGGTCAGTCATCCATATGTGTGGAGGTGCTGGGGACACTGGGATGACCCTTGAAGTTGGAAAATTCACAGCCTTGGGTGGGGTAAAGAAATCACCCAACTTCCCATTACTTTGCACTGCCAGGGACAGAGGTCCAACTTAGCCAAGCGTGGTCATCATGCAAGGTCCTCTCCTCACAGCAACTCCAAGTAGGCCTAAGGATCCCTGGTACTAATGGGGAAACAGGCACAGAAAGGCCTTGCCTGAAGTCTGGAGCTGGTGGGTGGCACAGACCTGCCTATCTGGAGGGTGCCTACTTCCCAGGGCCAGTCTGACCCCCACTGCAAGGCTCAAGTGTTGGGGTGGCCACTTGGTGATACTCTGAGAATCCTAAAACCATCCCTGGGCTGTCTGCCTTTTACCTGGCCCTCAACCGGGCAGAGTGGCACTGCCAGGCAGGGCCCTCTTGTCAAAGATCACTTATTTCTTCTGTACTTCTATGCAAGCACCCCATTGCTGGTCAGAGAGTAGCCCTATGTCCTTCATAACCAGCTGCTACTGGGGACATGTCAGGGGACTGCCAAGGACAAACAGCCAAACTTTCAAACACACTCAGAACTCACACAAGTCCTAGCTGGCACAGCTGCTGGATGAAGGCCGCTGGGCCCTGACTGCCATTCCTTTCCTGTCATGGAGGGGCCTACCAGCTAGCCCAGACACACAGCCAGTCCCATTATAGGCTCTTGTCCGCAGGGGACCAACTAAACCACCTTTTTTTGAGGGGGAGGGGGTGTTTGTTCTTCTTTGGAACTCATGGACAGGTACCAATGCAAGGGTGAGACCAGAAATGGGAAGTTATCCAACCCTTTGCACAGATGGGCCAGCACCTGGGGATCTAGCCACACAGTATCCTGCTGGGGCACAGAAGGCCCATCCAAGCAGCTGGTAAGGAAGGGCCTCGAGGGCAAACTCTTTGGGCATTGCTGTCCGGTGCATGGCTCATAAGCATCTAAAGGTTCTGAGAGGTCTAACCAGAGAGAAAAGCCTTAACTCTGCTCAGCTCAGCTCATCCCAAGTACCACAAACCATTTTGCTAATAGTGACACCTATTAACATCCCAAGAGGAAGCAAGTGCTCCTGAGAAAGCTCTACTGTACAGCTGAGGCAGGCATGAGGGGGACCTGGCAATTAGTCTAATGATGAACTGAGTGTCTGCAATCAGAGGGAGTCAGATCAGGTTAAGCCTCTGACAGACTCAGAGGCTTTCTTCTGTTCTGGGTCCCTGATGACCTGTTACTATAACTGAGCAAGCCCCACGTGGGGCCTGATGTCAGGATTGAGGATGAGGATGAAGGAGAGGCAGGCCAGGTGGGGATGGCCAGGAGAAGAGCCTAACTGTCACTCAGAGAGCTGCAGGTCATCCTGTAGGCACTCAGCTGCCAGTCGGGCTCAGGGCATGCTCCAGGTCAGCAAGGGGGCCAAAGTCCAGGCTGAAACCCATGGGCCCTTGGTCACTTGGGAGCACCCAGGGCAGAGAGGGCGCCAGCACCCCTTGTCTGTGAGGCAGAGGGGTGCCCTCTGGCAGAGGCCAGAATGGGATGAAGGCACAGCAGAGCTTTGTTCCACCCTGCCATCGATGGCTGTGCAGACGCTCTGTGAATGGCACTGTTGTGGTATTTTAAGAAGAGTCTACAAATAGCGCTCACTCAGAATGGGCCTCAGAGCCAGGCTTATGAATGCTGCATCGCGAGGGCGGCCAGCCTGGGAGCTCCAGCCAGGACAATGGGGCCTCACAGGGGACGCAGGGCAGGATGTTGGGTGACCCTGGCCTTTTCCGGGGCTCTGTGGCCTCATTTCCCCTAGACTCCGCAGACCCTCCCTGCACAGCCTCATTCTCCACCAGTGGCTTCCCAGGAGTTTATAGGGAAGAGCGACTCCCCAGTCTCTCTGAATAAAGGGATGGGGCCTGTGACATCCTTTCAGTGCCTGCCACACCGGATTTCCAGGCTCTGAAGATGTCCTGTAGGTCACAGAGGAGGGGGACACAGGAAGGAAGGATGTCCTTAGATTTTTGTCAGAAATCACTTCACTAGGTAGCCAGAGAAATTTCAAAGCCCCATTGTCCTGGCCATCAAGGACTATTAACTGGAATCTTTCCAGAAGAGTCCATCCTGGAAGACAGTTGATGAAAGAAAAAAGAACATGGATTTGGGAGTCAGTCAGAGCTAAGTGCAAAGGTAGCTTCTCCAGGGGTATCTGGAGGGCAGGGGGTTATCTGCCTCTCCGGGCCTCTAGTCTTGTCTCTTTACAGTCACATGGGGAGGGTTGAGCAAGGAGAGGCATGGATTTTGCTGAGTGCAGCACAGTAAGCACCAGCAATTGCTGGCTCTTTCCTCTCAAACAAGAGACCGTTTATTTAAGACACGAGAGCACAGCACACATGAAACGTGTCCAAGCGATGGCTGAGAAACACAGCAGACATAAAGGGAACCCCTCTTGACCCCCTGAATCCACAGACATCAAGGCTGTGGAGTCCCAATGCAAATGAGCAAGGCACAGAGAGCCCCTGATGCATCCCAGTGGTGGAGGATGACCAGGCCTGCTTGTCAATCACAGGCTGAACTGAGTCCAGGTTAAGGGGTACCTGCTTCTACATGGCCCTGGTGTGTCACGGAATTGTTAACGTTCCCTCCCACTGTTATCCTGGGGGTCCACATGGGGAGCTGACCATGAGCAGCAGAAGCATAGCAGAACCCCCATTCCTCAACCAGTCCTCAGTCTAAGCAACAGTCTGAGCAGACTTGGGGAGACAGAAGAGGAGCTTCTCCATGCACAGGCTGCACCCCAGGCCCCAGGAGGAACTCAGATGGAGGACAGCCCTATGCGTGATGAATTCTCAGAGAGGAACCTGGTGGAACTAAGCCACAAAGGAGAAGCAGCTGGTCTGTGCCTGACCTTTGACTCCTTCCAAACTGGATGTGACTCAGGGAGGCCCAATCCTTTCGTTTCAAGTTTCATTAGTAAAGGGCCTATGCTGCTTTTCTTTCTTTTTATTATTTTTTTTTTTTTTTTTTTGCTGCTAGAGATTGAACTCAGGGGCACTTAACCACTGAGCAACATCCCCAGCCCTTTTTTGTATTTGATTTAGAGACAGGGTCTTATTGAGTTGCTTAGTGCCTTGCTAAGTTGCTGAAGCTGGCTTTGAACTTGTGATCTCCTGCCTCAGTGTCCCAAGCTGCTGGGATTACAGGAGTGCACCACCATGCCCCACCATACACTGCTTTTCTTGTCACACTTCCATGTTCTCTACTGCTATCTGTCAGAGGGAATGCCTGCTTTTAAGTAGCACTGACATGGAATAATCACAAGGGTAGACAGCCTGGGCAGGCATTCTAGTGCTGAGTGGCCGTGAGTGGGAAACTATAGCCCTCTGTTTCCTGGCCTCCAAAGCAAGACTAATAATAGAATGTATTTGAGGGTTTCTGTGAGGATTAAATGAATGCCCATATATAAAGTACTCAAGTCTGGGCTTGGCCCATAGTGTTATATGTATTATAAATGCCATCATGTCAAAAAAGCAACAATGACCTCATCAGTTTTTAGAGTCTCACCCTAAGCTCAAGCTAAACAATAATCATTTCATTCCTAAGCATTTTCTGTGTGTCAACACCTTGATGTACAAATGCCACTTTAACAAAACTTGGTGAGATCGTTGGTATCCCAGTTTCAGACAAAGATATCCCCCTTTGGCTCAAAGAAGTAACCTGTCCCCAAGGATGCATAAATAGTAGTAGCAGAACCAGAATTCAGAACCAGGTCCAACTCCAAGCTCCATGATTTCAACATTCACACAGCTTCCCTGAGAACAAGCCATGGGGAACCTGCAACTCAACACTTAGCATCCAGGTAAAGTTTAGGTAAAAGGGCTAGACCTCTCTAAAGAAGACTTCAGTGCAGGTTCATATGCTGGAGATACAGCTCGGTGACACAGTGCTTACCTAGCATGCACAAAGCCCTGGGTTCAATCCCAAGCATTGGAAAAAATCGCACACCTTGGTAAGAATTAGGTTCTTAAAAAGTTCCATCCATAGAGTATTGTCACAATTTGACTTGTGGCTGCCACTCAAAAACAAACACAAAAACAAAACAAAAAAACCTTACAGAGCCTTTTCACTATTTGAACTGACTCCTAACTCCTAGCTTACTCTTTGGGAAATCCCTATGGCGTTTGTCCAGAAGAATCAGCAGCACTTCTTTAATACAGAACTATGATACCAACTGGGGCAAACAAGAGCCAGCTAAAACTTAAAAGGAAGATCTGGGGAAGGAAACATACACAGGGAACTTTGAAAAGTTCATATACCTGGAACATATACCTGGAAGGCCATGTGCATTTCCATGTGCAGGAAAGACCTGAGAGGACCCCAGTGACTTATCTCTGGTACAAGCAGGAAATGAAGACTAAGGCAGAGTCATAACCTACCTAAACACTGAAGGTGTGCCCAAACACACACACACACACACACATGCACACATGCATGCACATACACTCAGCAAAGAGTAGAAAACTTACTGTTTCATGTCATTTAAAAATATCTATGGCTAGGTGCAGTAGCATATGCCAGTAATTCCAGAAACTCAGGAGTTTGAGGCAGATCTAGGGATGTAGCTCAGTGGTAAAGCACCCCTGGGTCAAGCCCAGTACTGCAAAACAAAAGAAGGGAGGGAGAAATGAAGGAAGGAAAAAAGGAAGGAAGGACAGATACCCTAGCAATCCCAGTTACTGAGGAGGCTGAGGCAGGAGGATTGCAAGTTTGAGGCCACCTGGGAAATATACCAGGATCTCATCTCAAAAAAATAAAATAAAATTATCTAGGGAAAATCATGAGCTGACCACTAAACTAAGGAGAGATTTCAGACAATAGATTGTACAGACTTACACAATGAAAGTCACTAAATAGCTACAACCACTACCACCTGGGGAAGGAAGGTAAAGCTGATTTGCAGAGTTGTCATTCTATTATCTATAATGTTCAGTTTTCAATAAAAGACAGGGATTAACAGGAAGGCAGGGCCCATACACAGAAAAGAAAATTAGTAAATAGAAACTGTCCTTGGCTCAGCTGTTAGACAAAGAATTCAAATCAGCTATTGTAAATATACTCAAAGAACTAAAGGAAACCATGTGTAAAGAATTAAAGATAAGCATGATAATGATATCTCACCAATTAGAGAATATCAATAAAGAGATAGAAATTATAAAGAGAACCAAATAGAAATGCTGGAGTTTAAAAGCCCAACTGAAATTAATAATTCACTTAGGGGCCCAATTAGATTTTAGCTGGGCGAAGGAAAAAAAAAATCAGTAAACTTGAACATAGGAAATTGAATATCCAGCCTGAAGAAAAGAAAAAGAAACATGGAAATGAGGAACAGAACCTCAAAAATTGATGGCACACCATCAAGTGTACCAATATGCACACGATGTAAGTCCAAGAAGGAAAGAGGAAAGAAAAGGGATATTCAAAGAAACAATGGAGCTGGGCTCAGTGGTGCATGCTTCTCAGGAGGCCAAGGCAGAAGGATTGCAAATTAGAGGCCGGCCTGGGGGACTCAATGAGACCCTGTTTCAAAATGTAAAAAGGGCTGGAGATGAAGTTCAGTGGTAGAAAGTCACTAGGTTCAACCTCCAGTGCCACAAAAATAAAAAATAAATGATGACTGAAAACTTCCCAAATCTGTTGTAAAATATTATACAACTAAGCAGCTCAATGGACTCCAAGAATGATTAAATTCAAAAGAGATTTACACCTAGACATAGCATAGTCAAGCTGTCCAAAGAATCTTCAAAAAAGCCAAAGAAAATGATCTGTCACATCCAAGGGATTCTCAATAAAATTAATAGATTCCTTACTGAAACCATGGAAGCCAAAAGGCAGTAGGATGATATTTCAAAATACAGAGTTGGCAGAGCAGAGGTAGGGGGTGTTGGTGAGAAGGGAGAAAAGTAAGCAACCAAAAATTCTTGTGTGTGTCTGTATGCTTCTGGGATTGAACCAGGGCCTCACACATGTTAGGCACTTTACCACGGACCACAATCCCAGCCCATTTTATTTTGAGACAGATTCTCACTAAATTGCCCAGGTTGGCTTGAGTTGGTGATCCACCTGCTTCAGCCTCCTGAGTAACTGGCATACAGGTAATGCAAGACCAAACCTAGCTAAATCAAGAATTCTATATCCAGCAAAACTATCTCTCAAAGATGAAAGGAAATGAAGACCTTCCCAGATTGACAAAGACTAAGGGCATTCAAGTTTTCTATCCTAGAAGATCTATATGACAAATCCTAAAGGGAGTCAGTCCCTCAGGTGAAATCAGACATTAGATGGTCACTCAGATCCACATGAAGAAATGAAAAGCATTTATATAGTCAGATATACAAGACTGAATAAATGTATTTTTGTACCTCTTGCCTTCTATTTATGCAGATAACTACATAAAGCAATACTTATAAAACTGTGGTAATGCATGCAAATGTAATTATTATGACAATAATGGCACAAAGGAGGGGGAGGGAATAGCTAGCTATATTGGAACAAAATTGCTATATACTACTATGTTAAGGTAGTATTTATATATATATATATATATATATATATATTTTTTTTTTTTAATATATATATTTTAATATATATATTAATTTTTTTGTGCCAGGGACTGAACCCAGGAGTGCCCTATGATCAAGCTATACCCACAGCCCTTTTAATTTTTTATTTAGGGGCAGAGTCTCACTAAGTTGCTGAAGCTGGCCTCAAACTTGGGATCTCCTGCCTCAGCCTTCTGAGTCACTGGGATTACAGGTGTATATTAATCTATTACTAATCTATATATTATGTATTATTTTAAATTAAAGGAACGAGTAATCCCCAGAACAATCACAAAGAAAATATAACTAAACACTGTATAGAAACAGTAACAATTAAAGTGGCACTTTAAAAAATTTATATTTAATACAAAAAAAGGCAGTAATAGAGGAATGGAACAAAAAGAACAGAAGACATAGGAAACAAATAGCAAAACATCTTAAGGTAATGTAATTACCTTATCAGTAATTACATTAAATACAAATGGATCAAATACTCCAAACAAAAGGCAAAGATTGAGAATTCATTTTGAAAATGAGCAAACAATACAGTGTCTACAAAAGAAACATTTAAATTAAAAAGCACAAGTAAGCAGAAATGAAATGATGGAAAAAGATGTACTATGTAAACATTATAAAAAAATAAATAAAATAAATAAAGTGGCTATACAGATACCAGAAAAAAACAGACTGTAAGAAAAAAATGTTTCTAGTGACAAAGAGGAACATTTTATAAGGACAAAAATGTTGATGCAGCAACAAGATATAATAATTACAAGTATATATGCCCCTAAGAACAGAGCCCTATAACTCATGAACTAAAAAATGAACAGAATTGAAGAAAAATTCAACTATAATTGTTAGAGACATTGATATTCCTCTTTCACTAACACAACTAGGCAGAAAGTCAACAAGGAAACAGAAGACTGAGCAATAAGAGGAACCAATTAGATCTAACATACATGTACAGCATGTTCTACCCAATAATAGTGAAATACACATACTTCTCAAGTAAACATGGAATATATTCCAGAATAGACAATTCACTAAATCATAAGCCTTAAAAAAATTTAAGGACCAACTAAAACAAAGTATGAAAGTATGTTAGTGACAACTGAGAAATGAAATTAAAAATCTATTTTTTATGGAAGCTAAAGAACTCACTCTTAAATCTCCAAAGAATAAATCACAACAGACATTTAAGAAACATGTCTTAAATGATGAGTGAAGAGGAAAACACATCAAAACTTATGGGATGCAGTGAAGGATGATTAGAAGAGACAGCTATAAATGTCTACAGTACAATATAAATATCATATAAAAGAAGAAACATCTCAACTCAAATAGCCTAGTCTTATACTTTACAAATGGTAGACAAGGAACAAATCAAATCAAACAAATGAAATGAAAGAGGAAAAAAAGAGAGACAAGACCAGGAAAACAGTCGGGAAAATCATCATCAACAACAAAAAGTTGGTTCTTTGAAAAAATCACCAAGTTAGACAAACTTCAGTTCAACAGATCAAGAAAAAGAAGACGACTCAAATTATTAACATCAGGAATGGGAACATCACTACCAACTTACAGAATAAAAAGGGTTAAAAAAGAAATAATATGAACAACTGATTATCAACAAATTAGATGATTTAGATGAAATGGACATATTCCTAGAAAGACACAAACTACCAAAACCAACTCAAAAGAAATATAAAATCTAAATAAACCCTCAACAAGTACACAGATTAAATCGATCAATAACACATTTCCCAAAAGAAAAGCTGGCAAATTCTACCAAGCATTTAATAACAAATACCAATTGCTCACAAACTCTTCTAAAATATGAAAAAGGAGGTAACAGTTCCCAATCCCTTCTACGTAGCCAGTTTTCCTCTGATAGCAAACACAAAGCTACCCCCAAGAAATCAACATACCAATACCTCTTATAAATACACACATAAAAATCTGCCCCCTGCCAAGAAAGGAAGGTTTAGCAAAATATAATGCAAATCAGCTGATAAACAGATAAACAAAATGTAGCATAGTCATACTATGGAATATTATTCTGCCTTTTTAAAAATGAATGAAGTAGCAATACATACATGAACCTTGAAAATATTAGGCTAAATGAAAGAAGTCAATCACAAAGGGCATATGCCATACTTTCTTTCTTTTTTTTTTTTAAAGAGAGAGAGAGAGAGAATTCTAATATTTATTTATTTATTTATTTATTAGTTCTCGGCGGACACAACATCTTTGTTTGTATGTGGTGCTGAGGATCACACCCGGGCCGCATGCATGCCAGGCAAGAGCGCTACCGCTTGAGCCACACCCCCAGCCCCACGCCATACTTTCATATGAAAAGTAGTCAGTGGTTGCCCGGGCTGCAGACCTAGGGAGATGGGGTAAGGGAGAGTAGTCTCCAGAAGGAGAAGTGACTTCTAAGGGGCATGAATTTCTTTTGTGGTAATGAAAATGTTTAAAGTTAGAGTGTGGTGATGGATGCCTGATTCTGTGAATATACTAAAACCCACTGAGTTCTATACTCAGTATAGATGAATAGATGAATTCTATGGCATGTGAAATATATCTCCACGGAACTATTTCAAAGAGCCCAGTGATAGGGTATTTGGGGGGAGAGCTCAGCAAAAATTATAAATTCAGGTAGGATGTGCATTAGCCACATAGCTACACAGCCAGGTGGAGTTAGAGGAGATAGGGAGAGCTGCTTCAGGAGTTCAGTTCATCTGAATATACCCTATAATGGTCCTATGATTTCCGAAAGAGGGTCCCCAGGAGGTGCAAGGACTCACAGAATAACAAGATGAGAAAGCACACCTCCAGACCTATTCTGTCCCCCTTCCTTCTTAGTTAAGGGTTCTTAAGCTTTCTGGAAGGTTTTTCAGCTCCAGTAGGCAAGGTAAGGGATGCCAGGCCTTCCAAGGACTGGTTCTTTTGGGGACCATAAGAGCCCACCCTCTCCCCTACCCTAAAAGCCAGCCGTATTGGCCTTGGCTATGTGCTGATTAAACAAACCTGCTACAAACATGGTCAAAAGAGAGCTGCTGACCCATCCTTGCTGTTACCACCCTCTCTCCCGCTGGATCACTGCTGGGCTCATTGCCAAGCAGGTGGGAGAAAGTACTGGGCCTGCTGACACGCCACTGCTAGGAGCACAGAGCAGTTCTGCGTTTCCTCAAAGAATCATCTGCAGTTCAATCTGCTTGAGACCTTATGGATCAATTAGTCTTGCCTGTTTCTCTTTCCAAATGAAGAAACTGCAGGGCACAGTGGCACACACCTATAATTCCAGCAACTCAGGAGGCTGAGACAGAAGGATTGCAAGTTCAAGGCCAGTCTTAGAAATTTATCAGGGCCCTAAGCAACTAAGCAAGAACCTGTCTCAAAATAAAAAATAAAAAGGGCTGAAGATGTGGCTCAGTGGTTAAGGGCCTTTGGGTTCAATCCCCAATACTAAAACACACACACACACACACACACACACCAAAAAAAAAAAAAGAAACTGAGGTTTTGAGTGATAATACAGCTAGTAAAGGGCAGAAATAGGACTCTCACTGGGCTTTCTGAAACCCTTGAGATGGGTGTGCCTGCTCCTACTTAAAGTGGAAATGCACAGACTCAGAGAGGTGAGAAGGGTGGCCTGTCTAGGAAATGGAACCAAACCCTCTGTCTGAGGCTGATTCCTGTTTTGAAAAGCCCTCAGGACTGCTGCCCAGGATGCTTAAATGGGGAAAAAGCAATAAAAAGGGTTACTTCCCAGAAATAGAGTGGGATGAGTGCAAACCCCGAGTCCTAGACAGGAGGCCTTAGTCTCCATGCCCTGAACATGGACCCTAGAACCATGAGGCTCTAACACTCCCACCTGTTGTTCCAGCCTCACCTCAATCCACATCAGCTCTCTGCTGAGTTCGAAACCATCAGATACAAGGCGGTCACACCCCCTGGCTTCTGCCAGCCTCCGCAGCAGCCCTGCCTTAAGAGAGCTTCTGGCTCACTAGGCCAGGGGACCGATGTCATAGAACAATGACCTGTGTGCAGTTACGCACTGCGGTAAGTATCTCTAAGGAAAATTACACAATAGCAACTAAGCAAATAACTTAGGAAGCTTCTGCTATGACCTGAATGTTGTCCTCACCTCCAGTTTATATGCTGAAACTTAACCCCATGGGACAGTATGAGGTGGGGGTTTCTGGGGAGTGGTTAAATCATGAGGACTGTACCCTCAGAAATGAGGATAATGTCCTTATAAAAGAAGCCAAAGGGATGGTGTTTGTCTCTTCCAACACACAAGGACATATAGAAACTGCCATCCCTGAGGAATAGGCCCTCATTGGACACCAAATCTGCCAGCATCTTGATCTTGGACTTCCCAGCCACCAACACTAGGGGAAACAAATGTCTGTTGTTTATCAATGATTCAGTTCAAGATATTTTGCTAGAGCAGCCCAAGCAGACAAAGATTGGCCTCCCCAGAAATAGTGAGGCCCAGGCCCATGTTGGGGTGCCCAAGTCAGATGACGTGGGCAGAGAAAACCTGTGGGCACTTAGAGGAATAAAAACAGGCCTGGTAGGAGTAGAGGCTGGGAGTCCTGAGAAGCTGGAGACCAGCCTGGGCCACCTGTGAATGGTGTTGAGAGTTGACTGTCAATGTCATTGGAGCCAGTGAACATTTCTAAGCAGGGAGCAGTGAACTCCAGAAAGCAACCTGAATGAGTCACTCTGGCTGCTGCTGCAAAACCAACCCTGAGGGTCCACAGGGGAAGACCTGTCAGGAGGCCACTGCAGCAGTCAGTCAGGGGCAGGATGGTGGTGGCGAAGACCAGCATGCTGACGTGCGTCACGGGTAGATGGGAGGTTTGGGAAGTAGAACTGGCAAGACTTAGGATAGCATTGGAAGAGAAAGAGGAAATGGATGCTCTCATCCAAAGGACAGCCAGGAGGGTCACTGAGTAGGTCAAAGAGGCTGGGCTGGGGAAGGGCCTGGATGTTGATGATTTTACTAGCCAAAGGGCTGAGCTGTGGAGCACGGCCAGCTGAGGAGCATCACTGAGTGCAGGTCTCTGGGGTCAAATGCAGAGGAACCGCTGGGGAAGGAGCCGCCAGTACACTTAGCCTGCCGGCTGCACTTACCTGCAGGGCCTCAGCCCTGGCACACCTCTGCATGCCTGGAAAGCCCTTCCCTATTGTCTCTGCTGGACTGTGCCTCATCTTATTAGACTCTGCTTGTGAACAACCTGGTCAGGGCATTCTCTGACCTTCCAGGTTGGGTGGGATCCTTGTCCCCCAATCCACCCAGAACACTCCGGTTTGCTGCTCACTCTGAACTTCCTCCCAGTCCAAATGCCACATCTGCTACCTGGGTTGTTACTTGGCCAGGTTCTGAGCACATTGGGAATAGACCCTGTACCCTTCCCAGCTTTTTATCCCCAGCGCCTGGTGTGGAGTGGGTGCCCAAAGAATGACTGCTAAGTGGACGGGCAGAAGATGGACAGCAGCTGCTTAGTGGCAATCTTGGAAGACTGCATAAAAAATGGAAACCTCTCAAGAGAGGGGCTCAGAGGTAGTATAGGGGTTTATTTAACAGACCAGTCCTATCACCCCCATCCAGTGATGGCCACGCCTCCCTCAGCTTTCTCTGTCTGCCCATCCAGCTCTGGCTCAGCAGCCGTGTTCCCACCTGGCTCTGCGTCTGGCTGTCAGATGCTCCAACAAGCCCATGCCTGCCAGAGCCTACACTTTGTCCATCAGCAAAGGCGCCAGAGGAGCTTATCCCCAGAGCTCACTCTGTTTCAGCAGCCTGAGCTGGACCAAGTGGGGCTGGTCTCTTCCAAACAAGCTGCCACTGGGATCAACAGGCTGGACCCTGCCATCAGGTAGGCCCCGTGGCCACCCATGTCTCTGCTCACCCTCTACTCTCTCTCCAGTGTTCATAAAGCACCAATCAGATGTCGGTGTGCTGTCAGATCCCAGAGGTAACAAGATGATCACCACCCACAGGAGGCGGCCAACACATACAGCACTGCTGAGAATGAAATGAGCTGTCCTGTGGGCTAGGGGCTTGCAGATGGCAGCAGGCACAGGCCCCCTGCCTGGGGCTTGGTCCTTCTCAGCCTAGCTGAAGGTATGGTGAAGGGGATGGTGTGGAGAGGGAAAGAGAGGTCCAGGCTGTGTGGTGGGACGGGCTGGGAGGGAACGAGGGAGACATAATACCAGTCAGACCAAGAAGATGGCCTTTCCTATAGGTAGTATAGGGCCAAGGCAGGCTGAAGGAAGGGCATAAGGTGACTAGAGCCATGGGTGGACACTGGCTTTCAGGAATGGACTAGAACAGGCAAGAAAGAACCTAGGCTGGCCCTTCAGGACACCAGTGGAGATGACCAGGTGAGGGCATACACAGTGGCGTGGTGCCCTTGGGGGAAGGATCACAGGAGCCGTCAGCCTTCAGACATGGAAAGTGAAGAAGGTAGAGGTGAGAACCAGAAAACCTGAAGAAGGGGCAGGTGGGGGCTGACTAGGGGTTCCAGATCTGCAGGCTGGATAGGGACACTACAGAAGAGGACTGAGGGGCTGCTGCTCAAGGGAAGTCACAATTGTCAGGGCCCTGATGGAGATAGAGCTCAGAAGGGAAAAGAATCCCACAGCCCAAAGAAGTGGGGCAGGGAAGAAGATCTGATCAAGGAGGGGTAGGAGAAGGACTGGTCAGGGGCACAGGAGGGAACTAGGGGGCTCTTAGGTGCTCAGAGCACCAGGACTGTTTGTGTGGTCCGGCAAGGCAGAGGGTGTCAGGGGTGAGTGGGGAAGATACAGGGCAGCAGGGCCAGGCAGACTGCTTCTGGGGTGCTCCTGATAGAGGGAAGGTGTATGAAGCGCAAGAGTCGGGGGACAGGCTGATGTTGTTGTAGTTTTTAATTTTCTGAATAACAACTCAGGCAGGTTTCTGAGCTGACAGGAGAAGCCATAGGGAGCAGAAGGGAGTCTAAGGGTATCCAGGAAAGAAGGGGACATGACAGTGGACAAGACCCTGGAGGACAGAGGAAGGCTTCTGACACTAAGACAGACAGGGAGGGTGAGGGGCCCAAAGTGCCTAAGTCACCTAGGGATGAGTCAGCAGCATGGTAGAATGTGCACAGAGACCCACCAGTCTGCTCTCTTGCTTGCCCCAAGTCTTGACCAAAAGCTGACTTAACATTATGCTCTAGTGCCACCTTCTTCTCTCAAGCTTCAACCTTGGGCAACAATGCAAGTTGAAGAAAATGAAATGTGCCATTGAATGAACCCACTACAGAGCCCTAAATATAGAAGCATCTGGGAACATCCCCCAAAATGATACCTCAGAGTTCAGAGAAAATGTATTGGCCCCCTGCTTTTAGGGGCATGTAATCCTCTGCAAATCAGATCTTGCTCATTGACCTTCCAGCTTCTCTAGGAGCACCAGGAACCCTAGGCTGCTCCACTTGTAACAATCCATCTTGCATACCATAGTTAGTGTGATTAATATTGCAGCATATCACTGTGCCCTGAAAAAGGCCTATAGCAGTTCCTCCCCAGGCCCACTGTGCTGGGCTTCACTTGCAAGTGGCTCCTGGATAAACTCCCAGGCTCGATTGTAGCTGTTGTACTGGGGATGGAACCCCGGGGCTCTCTACCACCAAGCTACATTCCCAGCCCTTTTTACTTTTTATTTTGAGATAGGGCTTCACTAAGTTGCTCATGCTAACCTTGAACTTGGTATCCTCCTGCCTCAGCATCCCTAGTAGCTGGGATTGTAGATGTGCCACCACATCCAGCAGGTCAATTGATAGGTTTTAAGGTGTTTTTGCTGCTCTCCTCATGTGATTACAGATAATTTAAGTTCTTCTACTGTACCAAGTACACTTTTACACAGAAACCGTATTCTAGCGAATATTCTGTTGTAAAAGTTTCCATTCAGAAACATCCAGGTATAAAATCAGTAAGAACAGTAGTTGCCTTATCTGTGACTAATGGGCTCTTTTTGACCTTTCCTAAAACACACACACACACACACACATACACACTCACTTTAGTCTGGAGAGTCAAAATTCTCCTTAGTAAGGTGGCTTGTAATAGCTAAACATACAATGCACATATACACTGATACACAGATCTCAGGAAGGGACATACTGTGTTACTGCTATGACAACAGAGCTTAATGTTTAAAGCAGCAATTCTTTAATTCTTTTATTTTCCTTTTTTTTGTGTGTGTGTGTGTGTGTGTATGTAGTACTGGGAATTGACAAAATGCCCAGACTAGCCTCAAACTTGAAATCCTCCTGCCTCAGCCTCCCAAATCACTGGGATTACAGGCATGCACCACCATAATGGGCTTATATCAGCAATTCTGAAAGTGCATCTAAAGATATGTGTGCCATGAAACTCTGTAAAAAGCAGTTTCTTTGGGCAAAATTCTAGAAACTGGACCTACAATCTATCTGATGCACAATTGCACCAACAGAGGCCTGAAGTAAAAAACCTTTCAAACTTTGACAACTCATGATGCCTTTCACTTGAGCAAATAACCCCATCCCCATTTATTGCAGAACTCATTTTGAACAATGAGCCAAACTGTACCTGCTTAATCAGACTGCCCACATTTGTTCACAGCACTTGAACATTTGGAGATTTTCACATTAAAAACCTAAACATCAGCCTTGCTTGTACCATGGACATCCAGCCCCATGGGTTTTCTCCTGCCTGCCAGGGAGTGGTTGACTGTCCACTCTAGCACCATTGGGCTTCTGCCTCACCCCAAACTTGGCAAGCTTTGCTCTTTTCCATGGGCTGCAGAATCATGTAGGCACTTCAAACTGAGTCCCAACTCCTAGGCTGCTGTGGCTAGCTTTCCTCTTGGAGTGAGTGGGAGGCCAGCTGGGGAACACTCCCAGACCAGGCCTGTTCCTCACCTGGATGGTATAGCCAACCATGGGTTCTGGAGCTCCATAGCCCCAGCAGACAAACTTAGCAGGAGGACATGCCTTTGGTTCCCTTCTGGAGCTTATAGGTACGTGCCCTCCCTAACCAAGGCTTTGCAAATCCACCCTTGCACCTGGGACACAGGCTCGCCCTTGCCTTGTTTACAAAGGGGGGTGAGAAAAGACCAAAGGGCTTGCTCAGACTTTGCTCCCCCAGTGAAATCCTTGCTGCTCTGGGCTCTAACTTGTCCTCTGAAGGCATCTTTAGCAAGCCCCTGACCCCCCAGTATTACTGTGGCCCTGGCTGCTCTCACAATGAAGACCATACAGTGGATTTCGGCTCCACCCTCCAAGCTCGAAGCCCCACAAGCAAATTATTACTATTATTATTATTATTATTATTATTAATTCTTTTAATCAAATGCTAAGAAAACGGTTGCAGTGGGGTAGTAAGAACCATGTGACTATTCACACTTCCCATTTGGTGCAAAGAGGTTTGACCACAGATGAACTGTCCTATGTTTTCCCTTGGCCTTAAAAAGTCCTGTCTAAAGTGGGTACTGAGCCGTATATGGTGGTGCAACCTCTAAACCCAGCAGTTTGGGAGGCTGAGACAGGAGGATTGCAAATTCAAAGCCAGACTCAGCAAAAGGGAGGCACTAAACTACTCAGTGACACCCTATCTCTAAATAAAATGCAAAATAGGGCTGGGGGTGTAGCTCAGTGGTCAAGTGCCCCTAAGTGAAATCCTAGTACAACAACAACAACAACAAAATTAAAGTGGTTCTGTTATGTTTTTTATAATAATTATACATGTTGTAAGCCACCTCAAACCCTTGGTGGTTTGAACACTTGTGACAACATTATCACCTGTACAACAGCCCTTCAACTGCTTGATACATTCACGTCCCATGCACACTTTGGTAACTGAACCCAGGGATGTGCACATACTAAACAAGTGCTATGTCACTGTGCCCTTTTATTTTATTTTTTTATTTTTAGACAGGGTCTGGCTAAGTTGTCCAGGCTGGCCTTGAACTTGCAATCCTCCTGCCTCTGTCTCCCAAGTAGCTGAAATTACAGGTGTGCCACTGTGTCCAGTTCATATCTTTTGTTTATCTGGATCCAGAATACACTATCAAAGGAACAGGATCTGGTGCTTCCTTTAGGATTTACAGGCAAGGATTCCTTGTGGGTCATAGAAGTAAGCTTGGGGAACTCCTGAAACACAGCTTCCCAGGTCCCCAGAGGCTATCCAGCAGGTCAGAGCAACCAATCGGAAATCTGCATGCTTAACTGGGGTGGGGGTGGGGGGTTGGTGAGTGTTATGGTAAAGCGAGTTTGAGGAGTTACGAAGGGACGCATCACTAAGTTCCCCATGATCGACAGGGCTTGTTCCAGTCAAGCAAGGGTTAAGTCGGACGCGCTTCTGCCTGAGGTCCGGCCTCCCTCAGGCAGCCGCCAACTTCCTAAGGGTGTTTTCGGCTTTGGGTCCTCTCCAAGCCTGCTGCATTCCACAAGCAGTTCTGCTAGCAGGTTCCGCCGCGACTTTTGGAAAACTCTGAGTCAGGGCCCCTCTGTCCAAGTTTTTTGACAGAGGCGGACGAGGAGAATGAATGGTCCCTCTCCAGGCGGTTAAGCCGCAGAGGCGGTGCCGGTGCTGCCTCCGGGCGCTGGCCGGGCTCTTTCTGCAGCGGATCTGCAGGCGAACGCTGGAGGCTCCTCCGCCCCAGCCCCAGCCCCAGCCCCAACCCTAACCCTACCGTGGACTTGGCTGACTAGCAGCCCACGCCCTCCTCTCGCCCCTGTCCCTAGGGGGCAGGCGCTTTCCTCCCCTCCTGCCAAGGTCCGACTCTAGTCCCCAGCCAGGAATCGTCCCTGAACGCGCCGCCGCGTCGGGAGTTACGGGGAGACCCCCTCTCCAAAGCTAGGAGTTCCAGAGAGCCACAGGCACACCTGAGCCCTTAACAATGCTGAGGCAGGTGCGGGCTGCCCAGGAGAAGCAATGGACAAGTCCCCGAAGCGGGCCTGGCAACCCCCAGCGGCTGCTGGAGGGAGCCGGGAGCAGTGCTCCAAGACCTGGCGCACGTGCGCGCTGGTTACCTTTGGGCGCTCGCAGGTGTCCCCTCCAGTCCTTGCAGCAGCAAAGTCCCATGGCAGCCTCCTGTGGCCCCACCGCTTGGCTCCGCTTCCAGCCGCTCGCCGGCCCCCCCCAGGGCGGCGCGGCCAAGGTCCCGCCCGCGGCAGTGCCCAGTGGGGCGCCCGGGTGCGCGCGGGGCAGTAGCTCCGCAGCTCCCGGCCCTCACGCTTCGCCGCGGCCCCGCGCCGCGGGCATCCCAGCCTCGGGGCAGACCCTGCTAATCAATAGGAGAACGCGCAGATCGCGCCGCCAGCCCGCTTTTATCTTCGCGCGCCGGGGCGGCCCCGAGCCGGCTCCCTGCCCTCGCCGGCGCCCTCCCCACGGCCCGTTACTCTCCCGGGACGCCGAGCCGCGCGCTCACCCAGTGCCGCCAGGGGCCGCTGCAGGAGACCTGGCTCCCAGCTACCGGGAGCCGACCGATGGCTGGAGGCCACACTGGCCTGACCTATCTGCATAGACCTGCTGGGGGCCACAGTGGCCTGAACTGCCCTTGCTGTTAAAGGGCAGCACCTCGCCCTCCTCCAGCATCCTCTGAGCAGTCTGTTCTTGGGTGACTTGGGGACGGTGTTCCAAGGTTACCTGGTTTTCATTTTTCCACGTCACCTGAACTGTGTGCAAGTAGTAGGAAGAGTGTTTGCACAGGCTACCTAAGAGGTTTGCTGGGCTACCTCTGGACCTAGTGATTGAGTAAACCAATTCCCTTTTGAGACTTTTTCTCACCTAAAAAGTCACTGAGCACAAATTAAAGGTTTTATGGTGTTGATTAAACTCTCTGGGTTCATTTCCCCCATCTATAAGATGGAGAGCACAGTAGAAATTGTTTCATTTGGGTCATTGTGAGGATTAAATAAGTATATATAAAGGAACTTATAGCACAACTGGCATGTTGCTAAATGCTTTGAAACTATGAACTATAGTCATCATCAAATGACAGTGAGGATTTGGGCAAAGGGTGTTTTTATCTCGAGGGTGTGTTTGGTGTAATCACTTTGGATGCTGCTTTTTAAAACTAAAAATGCTGAAACCCTGGGATGCTGCAACTCTATTTCTCAGTATGCATCCCACAGAAATGCTTACCCACATGCCCAGGAAACCCCACATAGGACTATTCATTGCAGCTTCGCTTGTAATTGTTAAAAAAAAAAAAAAAAAAAGTGGAGCCACAAAATGTTCATCAGTAAAGGAATGATCAAATACACGGACATTTTCATAAAATAAAGTGTTATATGAAAGGAATAGGCTAAGACTAAACATTTGAGATTTATGGATTTGTAACATTCGTGTAAAATACATACAGAGTATTACTGTAGTGTTCATTCTATACCTGACTCTGTTGTAGGCACTTAAGCCTAAAGAAATATGTGGAGAGAAATCAGGAAACCAGGAGTAGTTCCTTCTGGGGAGAAGGTGGGAGACAAGAATGGAATAAAGTGGGTGCCAAAAGACTTTGGCTTTCTTATAATGGTCTCTTTTCATAAAAGAAAGGCATATCCATGCATTATTGTATAAATGGTCCAAAAAGAGGAATTATATTTCCTCATACCTTTATTCTAAATATTTCCCCCAGTGCTGGGTATTGAACCCAGGACCTTGTGCGTACTAGGTGATTACTCTGTCACTGAGTCACATCCCCAGCAACATCTTGCATTCTCTGGCAAGGTCCTTAACGTGAGTTTCTTTCTCACCCCTCCAGTCCCTAAGATCTGTTCCTGACCTGGAAGCAAGACTGAGGTGTTGGGGTTGACTGAGACTTTCTCCATTTCTCCCCCCCCCCAATCCCATCTTTAGAGACCAGAGAGACCAGTCTGGAAGGCAGAGGCTCCCAGGCTGAGAACAGAAGAGTTAAATGAGAAAGGGGTGGAGGGACTCTAATGACTTTAGAGCCAGGCAGAGGTTTTCCCAGGAGTTAAGTCTTCATTCAAAAAGAGATTAACAACAGTGGGGCAGATTTCTGCCTCTCTCTCCTTTAACTCCCCCAGAAAGACAAGGATGGGTCTTTGGGGAGAGACAGAGTTGTCCCACAGCAGATCCGGAAAGAAAGATGTTTTCACTTCATGACATATAGGCGGTGGTTACAAAGTGAGAGTAACGGAGAAAAAACTGGGAGACCTGACTTCTGGCTGCTGCCAAGTCATTTGAAACAGTTTTAGCACCAGGCAAGATCCTTAGTCACAGCGGGCTTAATGAGGCCCCAGGAATTCCAGGCTGGAGCTCCCTGCATTCAGGGAGCGCATCTGCAGGGAGCGAGCCCCCGGGTGATTGTCCAACGGCCAAGTCCTACTTTTGGAAAGCAAGATTTAAAAGAAAACATCACAGCAGCCATTGTGGGCCGCCTGTTTATCTTTCTAAGAGGAAGTAGCAAAGCAGGATTGTTCAAATGAGCCTATTATAGAGGGTCAACGTCCCCATTGAACCGTTCAAATATATTTTGGGATACGCGACTTTTCAAAGTGGCTTTAAATATCAACTCCCAGGGCAATTCAACAGACAAATAGGAAAGCAAGAGTTTCTAGTATTTTTTGCCTTTGGTTTCACAAACTGTAATTCTTATTACACATTGTCCTTTTTAAATATAGTTTCTAGCTATGTCTCTTTCTCAGAGGGAAAGGAAAATAATATTCACTATGTGCTTCCCACCATGTGTCTCAAATGTTATTATCTCAATTAACCACAGAACAGCCCCATGAGGCAGATGCCATTAGATTCAATTTACAGAGGAAGAAACCAAAGTTCATTGACTTGGGAAGTGGAAGAGCCAAGAGAGATAGTCAGACAGATGGTGGATATATGGATGTGTGGATAGGTGGATGGATGAATGGATGAATGGATAGATAGGTAAATAGCTATATGGATGGTAGATGGATGAATAGTTGGATAGATGATTAGAGACATTTCTTAAGTTTGGCCCAAAGTCTTGAGTTGTACAGTCTTGAGCTGTGCACATACTGGAAAAGTACATAAACATGGAATTTGCTTGAAAAATAAAATTTCCTGAACGTAGCTCCACCCCCCCCCCCAAACTGATCATGACCCCAGACTATCTTGAACTGAGTTAAAATATTAGGGTAATTCAAGGTTGCAAGGCTCCAACTGAGCCCAAGCTGCCCCACTCCAAAAGGGGAAGTGGTAGCCCCTGGGGTATGCAACCTCTTCCACATCACAGAGCACAGGGCAGCTAAGCTAGAACAGGGGTGAGTACCCAGGGAGCACAGGGGGATCTGGAAGAAGAGAACTAGATGGCAGTTTGGGAGGACAACGTTCTATGAGGCAAGATCTGCCCCTATCTCCCCAGAGCTCCACCTTCTGCTGCTTTATTCCATTTCTTTGGGAGACCTAAAGATGGGCAGTGAGCATGTGGGGCTGTTTCTAGGGAGGTTGCTTCTGCTAGGCCCCTGGAGCCTGTGAATCTTGAACCCCTGGTTCCAGGTATGTCCCAGACCCTTCAGGGATTTTCTTGGACTCTCAAGACTTGATGTTAATAGCCCCTCTCCAGGAACCTGGACTGCTTGCTTCTCCCTAGAACACCAGGTGCAACTTCATGGCACCATCTAAAGGTGTGAGCTCAGCCCTGGCCATCATGGTGTAAGGGTAGAAATGGGAACCATCTTAACTACAGGTGTAGCTTGTGGGACAGGGTGGGGGCTCTGGTCCTTCCTTCCTTCCTTCCTTCCTTCCTTCCTTCCTTCCTTCCTTCATCCATGCACAAATAGTGACTTGACACAACTGAACACCTGACAAAAACAACCCAGGGGCTGAGCTCTGGGGTCCTGTGAGGGTATCCTGGGAGCCATAGGTTGGCAACAGAGACGCAATCTGAAGAGGAGTCCAGCACCTTAGAGGATGGTGTAGGAATGGTCCTCCAACGGGCAGCAGTTATCCCATGAAGGAGCGTGGTCTTTATCCAGAGGGTAGGTAGGCCACCACAGGATGGCAGGTCTCTCAGAATGTTTTGTGTACTTTTACCACAGTGTGCAGAAGCCAAGTGGTTTGCATTTAGCTTTCTGGCTGGATATTTGGTTAAACATGTTAACTAGAACCCTTCTCCCCACATCATCTCTTATCAACAGAAAGCAGTCATTATTCAACTTCACAAACTCATTGTTCTGGTTTCTTTGTCTTTCTCTTTTTAACTATATGATTCTAGGGAAGATAACCCTCTTTTTCCGTTTGAAGTAAGGCCCATAAAGCTTTGTGCTAGAAAAAGTTGTGGATCCCTTAAGAACTAATATGCCCTTTTGTTTCTTTTAATGCTTTTTTTTTTAAGTTGTAGATAGACACAATACCTTTATTTAATTTATTTATTTGTGGTGCTAAGGATCGAACCCAGGGCCCCACACATACTAGGTGAGTGCTCTACCACTGAGCCACAACCCCAGCCACCCTTTTAATGATTTAATTCTCTTTTATCTTTTTGCTTTGGTTTCCAGGAAGCTCAGGGAAAAGTTAAAGTTTGTCTTTGGTAAGTATAAAGCTCCTAACAGTCTTCACATTTATGTTTGGGTTCCTGATTTTGCTTTTCAACTTTGATTTGCCTTTTTTTGGATTCTTAATTTTTTTTTAACACTTACTATTATATTCTAAGCATTCTTATAAAAAGACATTTCAAATCCTTTGAGGAAAAATAGGGGTAAAAGTATACTGTATTTTTAAGTCTTTTTTGACTTTTAAAAATTTATTTTTAATTGATACATAAAAATTATACATATTAATGGGATGCTGTATAATGTCTAAATCCATATATACATTGTACAATGTTTAAATATATCTTCAAAACTATATAATTTCTTCATGGGAAAAAATAAATTTACATTGAACAGTAAATCAGTGTTATCTATAGTCACCCCACTGTGCAATAGCTTCTTTCTTTTTTTATAATGCTGGAGATCAAACTCGGGGCCTCCTGCATGCTAGGCAAGTGCTATACCACTTAGCTTCATTCCCAGACCTTTTCTTAGATTTTACTTTGGAGACACACTAGATTGCCTAGGCTGGACTTGAACTTGCAATCCTCCTACCTCAGTTTCCCACGTAGCTGGAGTTATAGGTGTGTGCCACCATGCCAGGCTCAGAACAACTTTGGGGATGGAACCCAGGGTCTTGCTCATTCTAGGCAAGTACTGGGCCATCAAACCCACACCAGAACTTCTTTGCTCCTGTCAGAAGTTAGTAAATTTCTCTTAAGGGGCATATACTAAACATATGTAAGATTTTCAGGGCATACAGTTTCCATAGCAACATAAGTCTGCCCACACAGTGTGAAATCAGCCATAGCCAATGCATAAATAAATGGGTGTGGCTGTGTTCCAATAAAACTTTATGTACAAAAAACAGGTGGCAGGCCAGATTTGGTCTCCAAATTATAGTTTACAATCTTGTAAAAGAATTTTAGCGCATTGGGGAAATTGTTTCCTCTTAAGTTAAGAAGTACATGGCTTCGAAAAACAAGTGAGTTCCCAACTCCAAGATGATGGGAATTCTGTCCAAGATGTCTAGTCTCCATTTCTGGGTGACAGATCCGGGAAAAGCAGCTGTGAAAGCTGTCTGGGTGGTTTGGCTTTTGAGAGGGGTAGGCATGCCAGGATAGGGTAGGCCCCTGACAGGGCAGGCTGTGAGGTCTGCCAAGGAGAGTTCATTCCCTCACACATTTGCAATGCCTACTCCTGGGGAGGGAGCACAGGGCAGGGACCGGAGGTGACAGACCAGCCAGGTTCTCCAGCTCTGGCCGAAGGGCCTACAGTGGGGCAGTGGATGCTGTTCGAGGAAGGAATGTGTCTGCAGCTCCAAATTCCCACAGAGAAAGACAAGGGGACTAGTTGGAGAGAAATTCCTGGGCTACATTTTTCTTGCTGTTCATGTGGCCTAAAGCCATTGAACTTGGTCAGACTGCCCAGAGAGGGATTTTACAAAGCCCATTGTCCTTTTCTGAAGTCTCACCCCCCACCCCCACCCCTGCCCCCACCTGCTCTTGCTGCCTTTCTTTCTTTCCTCCCCCCACTCCCAGGAAAAATGCATCTTGGGAAAGAGCCGGAGCATGGCCATGGCAGAGAGGGCTTTTGCTGCCTGCTGTGGACAGATGCAGCAGCAGCTCCAGATGCAGGCAGGGCATTCCCTGGTGGCTCCAGCAGCATCAGGCCTTTCCACGCACTAGAGGGGTGGTCTTAATTGTCTGTGAGGGAGTCACATACTGGCATGCATGCTTCAGCAATAAAAGAACACATACTGAGCACCAACTGTATGCCAAGCACTATTCTGAGCATGTCATATACATGAACTCATTAATCCCCACAAGAGCCCTATTATAATCCCCATTTCACAGATGAGGAAACTAAAGCATGAAGTGGTTAAGTGGCTTACCCATGATCCTACAGCTAGTAAGTGGAAGAGACAGGATTTAAGATGAAGTGTCTGGCTCCAGGGTGACTGTCATCTCTTGTTTTTAGTACATGTTCAGCATTCTGCTTACACACATCTCTAATAGTGTGTTTCAGCAGTTATGACAAAAATTCTTTCTGAGAACATTTGCAATAGATAGGGCCTGTGCACCTGACAAGACTCCCAGTAACCCCCACCACAGAAGATGAGACCCCTTACCATGAACTAGGCCCACCTGGTATCTGGTCCATGTGGCTGGTCCCAGTACTGTGATCTGGGGGATAACTCGTGCTCCTTATTGTTGCTGTAGCATCCAGTGTTGCCATAGGAGGGGCCCTCAGTTCCCCAGTAAGTCTCTGCAATGTTCCAGCCCCAAGTTTGGTGTTCCATCTACACTACATGTACAATAACTCTAAGACTAGTGTTAATCACCTCACTTCACAGATAAGAAAACTGGCACATTAATGAGGTAATTGATGTGTGTTCCTTTAACAAACAACTCCAAATTTCAGTGACTTAATCCTCTAAAGATTATTTCTTGCTCAGGTCACCATCACTTAACAGGTCAGCATGAAGCCAGAAGAGAGAAGGATGCTCTGTGGGGTTGCTCAGGGACTGGGTTCCTTCTAGGACTTCAGTGTCCTCCTCTAGATCCTCTGTGTTTGCTGTCAGGCGGGGGGACCTCAAGGGGATTTAGGGACTGGTGCTGATGGTGGCCATCAGCAGCCTCCATGGTCACTGGTCACTCCCACCCACACTGCATCAACCCGACACCTTAGTCACAGGAGTCAGTTTTACTGCAGGAGAATAAAGAAATGGAAGCCACCTGCATAAGGAAAAAGAAAGGGACTTATTTGTTCAGAGGGTGGGGTACTAAAAATGGCAGTCAGACCATTTGGTGGCTAAACATGTGCTTTGAACCTATACTGCTTGAAATTGGTGCTAAAACTTTCAGAATTGAATTCCAGCTTTCACCATCTTGAAACATCACTTCTTCAACTGAACAGTGAATGGGGCTGAAGGTACTGAGGGCTGTTAGCATTGCTTGTGACTCTGCGAAAGAGTTTGGCACGTAGTGAGTGTCCAGTGCCCCTTTCTCAGTAGCCAGGCAGGCCTAGTGGGTAGAAGGGAGAGGACTGGGAGACAGCTCTGAGGAGAGAGGTGGGGAGTAGCATAGTTTGCCAAAGGGTTACAGCACTGCCCTCACTGCTGCCACCTAGCTGTGGAAGAACAGAGGCACAGAACACCCTTCCCAGGTCTGGTCCCAAGGAGCATGTGTCTAGGCCAATTCCATCTCTGCCTGATGCTTAGCAAGCTGCTGAGCAGAAGCTGTCCTGGACTGTGTGTCCAAAGCACAGAGGGTAAGTAGAGCCCCCTGTTCCCTGGGGTTTTGCTGTGGAAGCTCCAGCTCCTCCAGGGTATTTCCTGCCTTTTGAGAACATGAGAGCATTCTGCTCCGTCTAGAAGGGTCTGTGTTAGATACGGGTGTCAGGATGGCATCAAGCAAGTCCCTCTCAAGCTGGCCTTGGTGCTGGTAAGATGCTAGTGGTATGGAGATGGGCTGCCCTCATGGGGAGGGATGGGGCTGTCGAATCTCTCCAGTCCTGACCTCCATGCTGGGGGAGGGTCTGCAAACCCCTGGTGCCCCCTCCTCTATTATTTCTAGGGGTGAGTTGGCCCCAGATGGCTTGGCACTGGATAGCTCCTGAAGACCACTGACCATTTAGCCCCTGGTACTCAGTACCTGATGGGCTCACAACTCCCAAAAACTATTTCCGTGGCCTCCGCATCCTTTCCACAGCCTCTGCCCATCCAACAGACTTCCTGAACACCAAATCCAAGAAACACTTTCTAGACTGTGGACTCCAACCTAAGGGGAGTTGTGAAACCAATTCTGTGGTTTTTGATCAGAATTTTTTAAAATTAGGCAGGGGCTGGTGTATAGCTCAGTGGTGGAGTTCTTGTCTGTCAGGCATGAGGCTGGAGCACAGGGGTGGGGAGAAAGACAGACACACAGACAAGAACATGCCCTAGGCACTGCCCGGAAGAATAGTACTGTTCTATTAAATCTTTGCATGTGCTGGGCCTGGAAGGAGAGTAAAGTTTATTTCTTGTCCAAAAAGCATGAAAACACTGTTTTGGTATATGTCATTCCTTCCAGAAAACTTGGGGCTCTTTTCACAAATCAATCCAAATCTCTCCTCCTTCCCCAGCTGTCCCAGATGATCACACCACTTCTTTGGTCTAAAGAAGGGCACAATCCTTGCCAAAGCATTCAAAACTAAAAAAAAATAAATAAATAAAACTTACCACCTGTAACCAAAAAAAATTCTTGTTATACACTAATCCCAGGACACTGGCTGTTTACCAGTCTTGCATTTGCATATCCAAGAGGGCCACTTAAGTGACCCTTCACAAGACAAAGAAGATCAGCTTCTCTCAGTTTAAAAAAAAAAAAAAAGAATCCTCTGGTCTCCACATTCCTTCAATGCAAACCCTTGCACAGCAGGCTAGTTCTTACAGCGCTCTGACACATCTGCAGGACTGCTCTTTGCTTCTCCAACATTCTTCCTTCCACAGTTTTTTGTGAAGTACCACTTCATGCCAGACATGGGAAACTAAGGCAAGAGCCCTGTCCTGGAGCCCCCCCCCCCCCCCCCCCCGCTTCTCAGTCTGGGCTGTGTACATGTGATGAAGACCCTGGTTCCCACCTCCCTCTCCAGCCTCACTTCCCCTTACCTCCCCCACCTGCCCTCACCCCACGGTTTCCAGCTCTCCAGCTTGGCCCCAAGCCCATCAGGAAAAGCTGGTTCTTCAGGATGCTGGAATTCTCCATCCTTCCTATAATTGGGTAAAGGGGGCACTATGGTTTGAAAGTCTCCCCCACAAAGTTCAGGAATTGGAAACTTATTCCACAAATTCATGACAAGGTTTTTTGGAGATGAGGGAGGTAGTTACAATTAGATGGGGTCATGAAGGCAAGGCCCCCCCGGGGATGGCATTAGTGGCTTTATAAGAAGAGAAACAGAAACCTGAGCTAGCATGCTCGCTCTGTTTCACCTTGTGATATCCTGTGCTATGTTAAGGTGCCACAGGAAGGTCCCTACCAGATGCTGAGCAGATGTAGTCCCATGCTTTTGGATTCCTAGCCTCCAGAATTATGTGTTAAATAAACTTCTCTTTATAAATTATCCAGTCCATGGCAGTTAGTTATAGCAACAGAAAATAGACTAAGACAGGGAGGTTCTCAAGTTTATTGGGCAGCTGCTATGTGTCAGGCACCACTATATCTTCAATCCCTGCCAAGGACCTTCAAATGTCATTATTGTCATCATCTGAAGAGGCTCAGGGAGGTGAAATGGTGAAATGGCCTTCTGAGGTGGTGCACACAACCAGAAAGCAGCAGGTACTCCTGGGCTTCTTGGACTTCTGCATTTCTGTTCTTCCCAACCTGCCACAGGCCCTTAGGAGCAGCACCAGGAAGTCCCAGGGCAGTGCTTCAGGCTGAGCAAATGACACAGCATAGGAAGAGGGCAGATGGAGGAAGATGGACGGCCCACTAGGGCTTCTGGGTTTCAGGCCCTGAAAGTGTGGATGGGATTCCAGGTCTACACCTGTGGGCCCTGCTGCAGGGTCTTTCCCAGCTCCACAAGGGTACCTGGGGCTGCTGTAGCAAATTCCCACAAATTAGGCATCTTAAATCAACAGAAACTTATACTCTCAGAGTTCTAGAGGCCAGAAGCCTGGAATCAAGGTGTCAGCTGGGCCACGATCTGGCTGAAGGCTCTAGGGAAGAATCCTTCCTTGACTCTTCCTAGCCTCTGGTGTTTTCTGGCATTCCCTGGCTTGTACACATCTCTCCAATCTCTGCCTCCACCTTCAAATAGGCTTCTTCCCTCTGTGTGTCTCTATGGGCCCTTTCCTCCTCTTATGAGGACACCAAGCATTGGATTTAGGGCCTGTCCTAATCCAATGTGACTTCCCCTTAGCTAATTGTCCTGGCAACTGGCAAACACTCTACTTCCTAAAATAAGGCCCCATTCTGGGGTTCCTATGGATGTGAATTTGGAGGAAACACTATTTAACCCAGAACAACCATCTCCCTCCATTTCCAGCCATGCCCCCCCTCCCCAACTCTGTTATCTTGTTCTCGAGTCAACAAGAAAGCATCAAGGAGGGCTGTAGAATATTCTGATCTGGTGTTTTCTGGATTGTAGCCTCAAGTTCTGACATTCCAGTAATCCAGAAAAATGTGCTTTTATTTATTTATTTTTTTGTTTTGTTTCAGTGCTGAGGATTGAACCCAGAGCCTCATGCATGCTAGGCAAACACTCTATACTTACCACTGAGTTACCACTCTTACCCTAGCCCTTTCTAAATTTAATTTTGAGATGGGGTCTTACTAAGTTGCGTTGCCCAGGCTGGCCTGGAACTTGTGATCCTCCTGCCTCATCCTCCCAACAAGCTGGCATTACAGGTGTGTGCCACTGTGCCCAGTGATAATGTGCTTTGAAAAATGCTGAATTATCAGTATTATTTTTGGAGGGGTGGGGTACCAAGGATTAAACTCAGGGGCACTCAATCACTGTGCCACATCCCCAGTCCTATTTTGTATTTTATTTAGAGACAGGATCTCACTGAGTTGCTTAGTGCCTCGCTTTGCTGAGGCTGACTTTGAACTCACAATCCTTCTACCTCAGCCTCCTGAGCCATTAAGATTACAGTTGTGCCCAGTGAATTATTAGTATTTTTGATAAATTCTTTAAAAATCAGAATCATTTATATCCAGGGCTACCCTACAGTGGAAGTTTGGATCTAGTAAAGGAAAGCTTATTTAGAAAGTGTTTTTTTTTTTTTTTTGTCTTCCACAGTCTTGAAGGAGAGTGCTATGGTTTTGAGGTGGTTTGAACATGTCCCCCAAGGGTTCATGTGCTGGAAGGTTGGTCCTCAGTGTGCCAATGTTGAAAGGTGATAGGACCTTTAAGGGGTGGGGCTTAGTACTAGGTCATGGGGGTGCTGCTCTCAGAAGGAATCAATGCAGTTCTCTTGGGACTCCTGTAGGTTGTTATAAGAGTAAGCCTGGGAACCGGTTGTGGTGGTGAATGCCCATAATCCCTGTAGGAGGCTGAAGTGAGAGGATCACAACTTATGGGCCAGCCTCAACAACTTTGTGACATCCTGTCTCAAAGTAAAAAATAAACAGGACTAGGGATGTGGCTCAGTGGTAAGCTGAATTATTAGTATTATTTGGGGTCAATCCCCAGTACTAATAAGTGAATAAATAAATGAAAGGACAAATGGTAAGCTTGGATCCTGAATCTCTCTGGTGTCTTGTCTTACCATGTGATTTCTCCCTCTCACATGTTCCTACAATGACATCATCCACTATGTTGTGATGCAGCCAAGGGGGCCCTCGCCAGAATCCAAGCAGATAGGGCCATCCAATCTTGGACTTAAAGCCCCCCCCACCCCCAAACTATGAGCTAAATAAAGTTCTTTTCTTCGTGAAGGATCTAACTTTCAGGTATTTTGTTATAGTAACAGAAAATAGACAATGCAGCAAGGAAGAGAACAAAGGGGCTTCTCTTATAACATAAATCCTTATTCTGGTTCAAAGATTCTTCAGAGCAGTGACATTTGAACAACAGCTCAGAAATTGCTTGGGCAATTCTTTGGGTTCTCCACTTCTCTATAAAAACACTAGATATGATTAATACAAATCAAAACACTTTGAAAAGAAATAAGTAAGAAATTGTAGCTCACGATCAATAAAAATTGGAGACCCTGTCAACAGCAAGAAAATAGTTTCCACAGTAGCAAAAAAGAAATGGAATTATTTGATTATTTCATTTCATCTATTATTTTTTATTGGGAGGGTAATATTTTTAATGTTTTTATTTCATGGGTCTATGTTTCAACTTCCCTGAATTTAAAAATTTTATGTATTCGGAATGGTTTTTAATGGAAAATATCGATATCTCACATTGATATTTTGGAAGTGTATGGAAATAAATACTGGCTTTCTTACATGTTATCTTGCTCTGACACCTGCAATATTAATGCCTTACTAATTAACTATCTACAAGTGACTATAAAGTAGTAATTAGTAATTTATAAATATTTAGCAATAATTAATGACGTGCCAGGTACTCTGCTTATTGCTCTATGCAGAGCTACTTTTGTTGCGGTCAATTTACAGATGAGGAGTCTAAAGTTCAGGAGTTATGTGACTTACTCTGGATCCCAGCCTGGGCAGAGGCGGATTGACTGAGCATCTTGCCCTAACCATGACCTTACACGATAAATAATTGGAGATGTCAAATGATTCAGCCAGTATTCAACAACCATCACTTTCTAGCTATCTTCTTTTTTTTTAATTTATTTTCCCACATTTTTATTGGTGCATTATAGTTGTGCATACTTGGGGATTGTTGTTACATATTCACACATGTACACAATATAATTTGGCCAATATTACTCCCCAGCACTTCCTCAACTCTCTCCCCTACTCCCAGCCCTTTGGTCCCTTTCCTCTACTGATCTCCCTTTGACTTTCATGAAATCTACACCCACCTTTCTTTTCTTTTTTTCCTTTCTAGCTTCTGCATATGAGAGAACACATATGCCCCTTGATCTTCTGAGTTTGACTTATTTTGCTTAACACGATGATCTCCAGATTTATCCATTTCCCTGCAAATGACAAATTTCATTTTTTTTTGTGGCTGAATTAAATTTCATTGTGTATATATACCACATTTTCTTTATCCATTCAACCATTGATGGACACGTAGGCTGATTATACAACTAGGCTTTTGTGAAATGTGCCACAATAAACATGAGTATGTATATATCTCTATAGTGTGATGACTTAAATTCTTCAGGATAAATATGGAGGAGTGTTATAGCTGGGTCATATGGTGGTTCCATGTCTAACCTCCATACTGATTGGCATAGTGGTTGGACTAATTTACAATTCCAGAAACAGTGTAAAAGTGTGCTTTTTCCGCCACATCCTTTCTAGCATTTATTATTATCTGTATTCTTGATGACTGCCTTTCTAACTATTGTAAAATAAAAACTCAATGTAGTTTTGATTTGCATATCCCTAAGGGATAATGATGTTGAACATCTTTTCTTTTTTTTAAAATTTTTTTATTAGTTGCTCAAAACATTACAATGATCTTGACATATCATACATTTGATTCAAATGGGGTACGTAATCTTAATCTTATTTTTCCACGTGTACAGATTGCAGGATCACATTGGTTATACAGCCACGTTTATACATAGGGCCATACTAGTGTCTATTGTATTGTGCTGCCCTTCCTATCCCCCCTCCCCTCTCCTTCCCTCTTTCTACCCAATCTACTGTGACACGTTTTTTTTCTCTCTCTCTTTTTTCTTCCCCCTCACACCATCTTACATGTAATTTTGCATAACAATGCAAAAACAACAAAATCATGGCATTTGCAGGGAAATGGATGGCATTAGATGGCACTAGAGCAGATTGTGCTAAGTGAAGTTTGCCAATCCCTAAAAAACAAATGCAGAATGTCTTCTTTGATATAAGGGGGGCCACTCAAAACAGAGCAGGGAGGAAGAGCATGAGAAGAAGATTACCATTAAACAGGGACAAGAGGTGGGAGGGAATGGGAGAGAGAAGGGGAATTGCACGGAAGATGGTAGGAGACCCTTTAGCTATCTTTACTTCTGAGTTTTTAGTGATCATACTGGGGTGCACAGATTCAAACCCCCACAGAGATCAGGCAGGTAAAAGGAACTGTCAAAACATGTTGGCAGGGGGAAGGCAATAGGGAACAGTGGGGATTCTGGCCAAGTGGAGAATTCTCATATTCTATCTAAAGGGGGCAGCTGTTAATTAACTCTTTTTTAAAATTTATTTTGTAATTGTAGTTAGACACAATATCTTTATTTTATTTATTTTTATGTGGTGCTGAGGATTGAACCCAGGGCCTCACAAGTGCTAGGTGAGTGCTCTACTGCTGAGCCACAACACTAGTTCCTTAATTAACTATTGATAGTTGTTTATATGGAGAAAATAGATCCAAGCTTACCCTACAGAAATTTTTATTTTTATGGGTAAAATCCTTTGTTTTTAAAAATATTTCATGAGCCAAACAAAATATGTCTGTAGGCCAAAATCAGCCCATAGACAATGAGTCCTGGTTTGCAGCTCAGTTTGCAGCCTGAGAACTAGACTCAGTTTCTTGTCATTGTTTACCTTTCTCTACTATTACCTGTGGCACTCTTCAGGCTTTTGAATTATTTCTTCTTCATTGGTCTCATTTATCAGGCACCTTTTAAAAGCCAGGCAGTAGGTTCCAAGTGTACTAATGCAATTCCCTCCTTCCGGAGCCCACAGACCAGGATCATTTTGCTGCAAACACTGCTTTTCAATCTTTTATATGCATACAAATCACCTGGGACATACTGCCATACAGATTCTGTTTCAGCTGGTTCCACAGTCTTTCTGACAAGCCCTCAGGTGGGGCTGCTGCAGTTCACTCATGGACTACATTTAAGTAGGAAGGACCTGGATTAAAGAATGTCCTTGTGTCTCAGAATTCCTGAGCTGAAGATTCCTGGTTGGGGACTTCTGTATTTGAGCTTGGTTCCCCAAGGTGGCCTGGGTCACTCAACCCCCACCTGCTAATCCCCTGCCACATTCCTCCCCACATCCTAATTTATCCAGGGATTTAGTCTAGCTGGAATCACTCGTAAAGAATTTTATCTACATCTTTGTTCTGTGTTGGCATCAAACATTCCTCCTCCTGCACATCACCCCTTCCTGTCCAGCACTCTACCACTATCTGAGAGACTTTCCTGCACTTCCCTGTGTCTCAAAGTCGAGGTGCTTGGCACTGGCTGGGGGTTTTGTTGGTGGCTTGCTAAGACTGAGACCCCAGGGTGGAGCCTGCCTGGAATGAAATCTGGATTCTTACCTGTACTAGTCATGTGACTTCAGGCAAATGATTGCTCTGTGCCTCAGTGTCCACACTACAGAACACAAGTGTAATGTCTTCGCATTACAGTGTCAGGAAATTATTGTAGGCACACTAGCACAGGGTAGGCACTCCCTTCCTTTTCCCTTTCTAAAGAGAAATCCAACCAATCATTTAAAGAATCTCATGTCCTGCAGAAAATATGCCTTTAGGAAACTCATCTCCATTACTGCCCCGATAACATGACCAACGGCACTTGAAGGAATTCACAGGTGGCCTCTCATTCACTTAGTCAACAGACATGTACCCAGACCTGGTGTGTGTCTGGTTGTGCAGGGCCAGCGACATAGAAGGTAGGTAAACTTGTCAACAGCCACCATTAGCCGGTGAGGGACTCACTCTGGTGTCTGCAAAGTCACGATATTTAGGTAAACTGTCACATAGCATGTTTGCAGATTTTCAAATAATGGCTCAATGTGTTTTCAGGTAAGTTCCTCTAAGAAACAATGGACCCAGCTATCAATTAACAGAATGTAACAAAATGTCCAAAATGTCACAAGATTCAGAAGTATATCTATTATACTTTTAAAGAGATAAGCAAATGGATCCATTGCTTTAAATTTAGAGGCATTTCATCTGAAAAGGCATCTAGAGGTTGAAAAAAAGCACATTGAGCATATTAGGTGCAATGGTTACTAACCTACTCTGTAAAATAAAGTTTATCTTTTCTCAATTTTGGAGATATTCTGCTGTAATAATTGCTAAACTTTATCGACTTCTTCATACAGGCTGTATATTATCCTAAAATATGGGGGCATAATGTTACAAAATCACTAGAGAATAAGTACTTAAAACATTAATTTTGAAGTAGTTGTAGTTTCACAAGAAATTGCAAAGAAATATACAGTGAGGTTCTGTGTACCAAACATGTTACCCTTCTGTGAACGCCCAGAAGGGTAACATGTTTGGTGACTAAAGCCACAATATTGAAGCCAGGAAACTGATCCTGATTCCATCTTCAGAGCCAATGCAATGTCACCAATTCTACATGGACTTGTGCACACATGTAGCTGCACACAACTTTAGCCCATGTGTAGCCTCATGCAACCATCACGCTGTCAAGATACTTAAACCCCTTCAAGGCTCCCTTGCAGGCCCAACCTCTTCATACCCATTCTAACCTAAAGTTTAGACACTGTCATTATTCTCATTGTGCATGTGAGAAAATGGGCACAGAGAAGTTAGCAACTAACTCAAGGCCTCAGAGCTAGTAACTCCTGGGTCTGGCTTTCAAACCCTTTTATCAGTGAGAGATTTATTGGAGACCTACTAGAGGAAGTGGGGATGGAATCTGGAAAGGCTTCCTGGAGCCACCAATCATTAAACTTGGCCTTGAAGGGAGAAAACAGAACACTTAGTGGGGAGGGCTGAATATAGAACCCACTGGAGAAGAGCAGAGGGCTGGGAAAGCTGTGCTCCCCGCAGGACCAAATCCAGGGGACCACAGCTGTTAGCCTGGGTTTCAGGGAACTCACAGCAATCCTGCCATCTTATCTCCTTGAGCTTCTCTCCTGGAGGTCCCCGTACATTGCCCAGCAACCTGGCAGTCATCCTGGACTCCACCTCTAGCCTCAGGTCCCCCATGGCGTCTGACAAATGATCACTCTGTGCCTCAGTTTCCACACTATAGAACCCCCGTGTAATGGCTACTCATTACAGCGTCAGGAAATTATTGTAGACACAATACAGAGTCCTGTCAATATTCAGCATCTGCTGCTCATTAGAGAAGTCCCCTCCAAATGGCTCCCTGCCCCCATTGCCCTACACCCAATCTGGCCTTCTTATTGTCAAGAAGTGTAATCACACAGACATTTCTCTGAAGAAGAAATAGGAATGGCCAACAAATACATGAACAAATGTTTACATCTCTAGCAATCAGGGAAATGCAAATCAAAACTATGCTGAGAGTTTATCTCCAGTTAGAAGGGCAATCATTGAGAATACAATAATAATAAATGCTAATGAGGATGTGAGGAAAAAGGTACACGTACACATTGTTGGTGGGATTGCAAATTAGTGCGCCCACTCTGGAAATCAGGATGGAGATTCCTTAAAAGATTGGGAATGGAACTGCCACATAATCCAGCTATTCCACTCCTTGGTATTTATCCAAAAGAACTAAAACCAGCATATCATAGTGATACACACACATATCAATGGTTACAGCAGCATAACTCACAATAACCAAGTTATGGAACCAGTCCAGGTGCCTGTCAACAGGTGAATGTGTAAAGAAAATGTGGTATATATACACAAGGGACTTTCACTCAGTCATGAAGAATGAAAGCATGTCATTTGCTGGAACATCATGCTAAGTGAAATAAGCCAGACTCAGAAAATCAAGGGTTGAATGTTTCTCTCATATGTGGAAGCTAGAGCAAAATAAAGAATAAAAGCAGTGGGGGAGACCATGAAAGAGAAAGGAGATCAGTGAAGTAGAGGCAGGGGATTGAGAGGGAGGGATAAAGGATGGGAAAAGGAAGGAACTTGGGAATGAAATTCATTAAATTTTTCTATGTACATATATAAATATATCACAGTGAATTTCACTTTTTGTACATTTACAAAGCATTTTTTAAATATTTATTTAGTTGTAGATGAACACACAGTATTTTTATTTATTTTTATGTGGTGCTGAGGATTGAACCCAGTGCCTTGTGTATATGAGGCAAGCACTTTACCACTGAGCTATAGCTTGAGCCCATAAAGCATAAATTTTAAAAACAATGAATAAATAGAAGAAAGAACCTAGATTAGAGGAAGGGGAACTGCGGAGGCAGAGGGGAAGAGAAAGTACTGGGGATTGAAGTGGAGCAAATTATATTCCATACATGAATGATGATGTCAAAGTGAACCCTGCTGTTATGCATAACTCTAATGCACTAATAGATTTTTTTTTAAAAGAAGTGTGATTACACCTTTCTATCATTTAGAAAGGTGGCTCCTCATTGCCTAAGCCTGACAACCATGCCCTTGGTGATCTGAGTCCTGCTGACCCTTCCCCCTAATCCTGCCATTCCTCTCTGATGCTTCATGTACAGAGCCCCACCCTAGGACTCAGGGTTAGCCAGGTTAGCTCTTCAGAGCTCTTTTTCAGGCCAGGCAAAAGGCTGAAGTTACAGGTATGCAAGCCTGGAGTCCAGATCCACGTACCTATCCCACTGCAGGGGAAGACATGTCCTAGAGTTCCCAAGTACCATGGCAGTGCCCCCCACTTCCAGCAGACCAGGCTGTGAGGTTAGGAATAAGGCACACAGTCACACAGTGTTGTACTTTCAGGAAGCCAGGTTGGCTTATGCAGCAGCCTTTGGTGGAAATTAAAAGTGTTTTCTTTCTTCTTTTATTTTTTTCAATGAGTTAATCTTATTTTTAAAATTTTTTTTTGAGACAGGGTTTCACTAAGTTGCTTAGGGCCTCACTAAGTTACTGAGGCTGGCCTCAAATTTGCAATCCTCCTGCATCAGCCTCCTGAGTTACTGGAATTATAGGTGTGCACTAGCATGCTTGGCTAAAATTATTATTTTAAGCTATGTTTTTAATAGGCCCAGTAATTGTACATACTTATGGGGTGCAGAGTGACCTTTTAATTCTTGTATATAATGTAAAATGGCCAGATCCAAGTAATTGACATGCCCATCCCTTTGAACATATATTACTTCTTCATGTTGGGAATATTCAAAACCTCTCCTAGTTATTTTGAAATACACAATTAATTGTTGTCAACCATGGTTACCCTACTGTACTAAAGAATGTCAGAAGTTACTCCTCTTATCCAATTTCACCCTTGTAGCCATTCTTTCTCCACCCCTACCCTACACCCCTCCAAGCCTCCGGTAAACAATATTCCATTCTCTACTTCTTGGAGATCAACTTTTGAGCTTCCACATGTAAGTGAGAACATGCAATACTCGTCTTACTGTGCCTGGCTATTTCACTTAACATTATGATCTCTTGTTCCATCCATGTTGTCACAAATGACCAGATTTCATTCTTTCGCTGATTCGCCTTGATCAGGAGAAATAGCTACAGTTGAATCACCGGGTAGGGACCATGACCTTGACTTGCAAATGTAAGATTTATGTTTTCTTTTCTATCAAAGTTAAACCTGTAATGCAACACAGGCATGTTTACTGTAACTAAGTTTCACGTGTATAATGAAACCATCTTAATTTAGGAAACCAGGTACTCAGAATGGAGCCACTTTAAAAAATTCCCTAACAGATATCCAGGTACAACTATAGCTCTTTTCCATGCCCTCCCAATTTAAAATTAGCTAATTGTGTAGATTGTATCCCTGAACTCTTCCTTAATAGGGCGAGGAACAATGCTTCTTTAGGGCTAAATGTTGGCAGACTGCCTGCCCAGTGTGCTTGCTGCTGGATTCCTTTGGGGGCACACCCTTCTGTGCCGCAGTCTGGCTGGGCACAAATCATGAGCCACTCAAGCAGGAACAAACTTTATTTCTGAACTCCTCCGAATGCCACCCACCGGCCCTTCCAGGCACACCACACACCAACTGGAACTCCCTCCACCGGACCTTCACCAACCAACGGGAACTCCCCAGGAATCCCCGAGAGAACTCCAAAGTAGCGGGCGCCCGAGGCAGCAAGAGCTGCCCTATTACCGGACAGCAAAGGTCTATATACAACTGAATACACAGCTTAACTTCACCATCATCATCTCAATGGCTCGCTGGCGTCACTTCTCAACCACTCCCTTCTGGCAAAATGCCATGCGTCATCCCAACTCGGCTGTGGCCCTCAAAACTTATGCAGAAGTACAATTTTGCCTTGCTGATCCACTTCCAAGCCCAGGACTCTGGGGAGGCATCTCTGCAGCACATGCCGGAGCTTTACTCTCAGTAGGAAATACAGAGAATTGAAAGTCACTGGTCCAGATCCTCTCAATTAGTGAATGACAGGGCTTTAATGTGAATCTAGGTCTGTCTGACTCCAAAGCCTAGGCTGATGCCTGGAGCTGTTTCTTCTTCCCTCCCTTCCCACCTCTCATTCTGAGGGCTCTGATTGAGTACCACCTGGTCTATGCCAGGTAGCATCCTGTGTGCATTCCTCCCAGTTGGCCCTGAGCTACTCCATATGGCATCACTAGACACACAGGGCTGCTAAGCACCTGAATGTGGCTAGAAGCGTTATTTTAATTGAACTTCATTTATATTTATATTCAAAAGCTGACTTCAATTCAGTTATTGAAAGAGCTTTAAGTATATGCAGAGTAACTTGGATGTAAGCCTACTTTTTCAACCTCATACGAAATCTCAACACAGAGCAGATGCTTCCAATGAAAATTTAGTGCCTGAATTGAAAAATGCTCTAAGTGCAAAATACTCTTTGGATTTAGAATAAAAACACAAAAAAGTAAAATATTTCACTGGGGTCTGGGGGTGGAACTCAGTGGTAGAGCACATGTTAAGCAGGCATGAGTCCCTGGGTTTAATATTTAATTATACATTCACATGATAATATTTGGGATCTAGTGCATTAAATAAATATGTTGTTGAAATTAACACCACTTGTTTTCTTTTATTTTCTTTCTGTTAGGGTGGCTATTTACTAGAAAATCTAGTATGACAAGTGTGGCTTGTATTCTATTTCTATTGCTGTATATATATATGACTGCATGACCAATGTGATTCTGCCACCTGTACACTCAGAAAAATGAAAAAGTATACCCCATCTTATTCAAATATATGATATGTCAAGATTATTGTACTGTCATGTGTAACTAATTAAAACAAATTTAAAAAATAAAATAAAATAAATAATTAAAACAAATTTAAAAAATAAAATAAAATAAATAAATAAAAAAAAGAACACCTGCTCATGAATGTGATTGGGTCCAAGGAATCAGGCTTAGGTTCCTCCTCGAGGGCACCTCTTTCCAGGGACACCAGTGGGAGTTTTTCACATCGGGTCTTGTGTTTAGCTGGGAGAAGTGATCTTAAGACAAGAGGAGTCCAGATTGCAAGGCTGGGAAGTTAAGCAGACACTCTCGAATCTGCTGATTCTCCTATTCTCAGTGGTGGGAGTCGCTAGAGAACTTCTCAGCTAATTTCATTTCTGGTCATTACCCATGGTCTGGCAGGCCAGCTCAGCAAGGGGCAGCCTAGGGTAAGGCTGAGACGCAGGCTGACTGGTACCAGGTGCTGAGATAGGCCCATATCAACATCCCTCCCATTCAGGCAGAAGCTAATGCAATCAGGGATGCTCTGGACACGTCAGGCACATGTTATCAGTCTGCTTCTATAAAGTAATCTGGGCATGCTGACTCCCTTTCAAGGTCAGGCTTTAGTGATAGCAGGCAGCAGCCTTCTTATCTGTTTTAATACAGGTTGGATAAGGACAGGCAGCTGCAAGCTCAATGCTGGATGCCAGAGGGTGAGACTGAGAACTCAACCTCCCAGCACAGAACACTGACCCCAATGTCACTTCTGGATCCTGGACCCCTGAGCAGTCCTGCTGCCTGGCCTTTCCACACGCAGCTCTCCAGTTTCCTGTAATTTCCCTTGTGGCCCTCTAGCCTTCTGGTCAATTTCCCCTTGTCTGGAGTTAGTCATAGTTGGCTTCTGCTTCCTGCCCTTGGGGACCCTTAGGAGATATGTCCAGTGATGGAAAAGATGTGACAGTGTAAGCAGTTGCTTTTGAGAAAGACTTAGGGCTTCCATCCGAATCCTGCAGTCAACCCATCTGCCTTCCTTTGGCAGCACAGAAGAGGATATTTAGAAATAAGTTGAGATGCTTTATTGATTACTTAATCCAGATTACTTAATCCATGATCATCTCATGGGGACTGTCCTGTCCCAAGGTCTTAGCAACTCTTTTCATCCAGAATACTAATAGCAGGCCTCTCCACCTCTTGCCCCACCCCCCCACCCCTTCCCTTGCAGGTTTAGAGGAAGGCCTAAACTTGGCCTTGTGCCAGATGCCAGTATTGCCAAGAAACCCAAGAGCCTGGGAGGCCCACAGGATCAAGTCTGCAAACCTTAGACAGCTTTTGAAGGACAGGGAGGGGCAGGGTTTGCCAGGCAACTGCCCTGGTAGAGAAGAATCCCAGCGGGCAGAACATGCAGAGCCCTTGAGCCCCAGCCCCTTTGTGGGGCCTGGCTCCTTCAAGCATGACCTGGGAGCCAGCACTGAAGAGGGGCAGGGCTCCAGGATTAGAGCTGTTCAAGTTGCAGCTCCTATGCCAACTGGCTGTGGGATCCTAGCAAGTTAGTTGGTCTGTCAGAGTCACAGGAGCCTCATCTGATAAATGGGTTAGTAAAGGTTAGTCTTAGAAGTACAGTAAAAGTATCAATGTGGTGGTGCTCAGTCTTCATCTTTAGAAAGAACTCGATAAGTTCTGTGGCACCTCTGCATATCTTGATCTACAACCTCAGGAACTCATCAACTATCACATTTATTATGAAATCGTGTGAATTCCACCCCTGAGCCCCACTCTCCCAGGTCCCTATTGGGAAAGTGTGAGGGCTCCCTTTTCTTGTGACCAGGCTTAGGTGGGTCCTATAAAAGGATTAGGGGCCATTCTTGGTCCTGGTAGTCATCTGGTACCTTTGTTTGCAGGCACTTGAGACTCTCATTTCTCTGCCTTGTTTGGGTATCTGCCTGGGTCAGGACTTTGGTGCTTGGGGCCAGCTTCCTGGGATTTGTCACCTTCCTGAGTCATTGCCAGAGGTGGGGGTGACTGCTGGGGGGGGATGCCTCTCTCCTTTTCCTCTGCACATCATAATTATCTGGGAGAAGGGGAGAGGATGTACCTAGGGGATCACCTATCATGGAGGCAAATGGATCTGAGGCCTGGCTGGAACAAAGGAAAAAGGTGGAGAGATCAAAGCACAAAGCAACATCTCCACACATTATCCTGCTCTCTTCCACCCCCATGTTAATAATTATGTTCTTAAAATACTGGTTATAGCTTTCTTTGGGACCCCTACAGACCTCCTCTCACTCACTCCCTCTGTGATTTCTCCTCATTCCCTGTCTGAAGATTTTAAGTTCCCTGGTTTCTATGCCAGGGCCACCTCTCTACCTCTGCCCTACCACCAGCTCAGCAACCAGTATTTCAAAAACCTTCTGGGTGATTCTGAGGCTTGGGAAGGTTTGGGAACTGTACCCCTACTTCAGTCTCCTCCCACAGAAGACCACTTTCCATTCTGGCAATGAGCTTAGCCCCCTCTCCAAAACTTACTTTAAATTCAATTAACCATTTACTGAGCTCCTTGGATGCATGCAGTGCCTGTCTTCACCACACTCACACACTGATGCTTCTGCCTAAGATGTACTCATTCTCCCCCATCTCTCTTCTTCTTTGGCTTACTTAACCTTTGGGGAGCAGGGTCCTTATCATTCTATTCTAGAAGTCCTGTATGGTTCCCATATGTGTTAGAGTCTCTTCCTCTGGTTGCATACAATCTGTATATTTATGTTCTGCCTAGCACTTCTCATCCTGTGGGTCTGATTTCCTGTCCATGTGCTTGACCTTGTTAATTCTGTGAGAATAGAAACATGTCTCAATGACTCTTAGGTAACTAGCTCATTGAGCACTATGGCGGGACTACTGACTGCTCATTAAACCAAACTTGTTGGCCTCCTGGGCACAGCTGGACTACATTTCCCAGCATCCCTTGGGCTTAAGTAAGGCCATGTGACTTAGTTCTGTACAGTGGGCTTGGAGGAGATGATTAGTAAGCTTTGGGTGTCTGGACCAGTATACCTCCCTGGCATTCTGGCTGCTTAGCTTGGAGATAACCAAGATGCTCTTGTAAGCCACAGTTTTCAAATGGCAAAGACACAAGATAGGAAGACGCTTGGAGACCAGCTGCCTGCCAAACAGGAGCATTCATTATGACTATATGTAAAAGACAAATACATATACTGGTCAAGATCCTGTGATTTGAGGGTTGTCAAGAGCAGTTACCCTACCTAATATGAAGAAGCTAAACTCATTGGAGAATACATATGAAATGATTTTCTTTTCCCAATATTCTCCCTGACATTTTTCCACCTTTAAGTAGCAGCTCACTTGGAACTTTTACCCAGAGTCCAGAGTGTGTCTGTCACTCTTAGTTTATTCAAACAGTTTCATTCACATTTTTGACACTTGATTCTGTTCACTCAGGTCCATTCAAATCTTTCAGGAATATGAGTGGTAGTGGAGGGTGGGAGGGATTGCTTCTCCAGTCTTTCCCTGGACTAGGAAGGAGGCAGATGGGAAAGACAAACACCTCTTTGCTGACGTGGGCAAGGGTGCAGCATCTTCCCTGGTTGATGATGTGGGGAGAGGGGTGGGTGGACTAGGCGGCCTACCTGCATGAGGTACCCACCCAAAGCACTTCTCTAGGCACTGATAGTCTTCAGTGTGTTCCAGCCCAAATCCCAGCTGACTCCCTGGTGGTATCATCGTCCTCTTTACCCCACACCTGGAGAATTTTTGCAAGTTTGTAGCTCCATCTTATCCTCTCTTCTCCAGGCCAATGGTTCCACTCAGGAACCAAATGCTGAGGGACACCCATGTGCCTGGCCTCCCCTCTGCTGGGGCAATCTGCCAATTTGCTATCGTAGTCCAACTTGATTTTCACAAATCCTGTGTATAACTAACTATATAGGCAAGATACAAAAAGCCAGTCATCCCTTATGTCAGGCTCCTTTAAACTTTATAAGTGATATCCCTGCATGTTCTCATGGTTTCAGGGAGTGGACCCTTACCTCTGCCCAAAGTAATTGTTTCCATCTTTCTGCACTCTTTGTGTATTGACTAAGTGGAGGGTAGAGCCGTGGACCTCAGCCATCTGGATAAGAGAGGCAGCCTCACTGGAACTAAAGCCATTTGTAACACTGTTCTTCAGTGCCTTGCTCCATGGCTGGCCATGTGGGTTCTTAGATGATTTGAAATCAGGCGCAGACAGGCTGAAAGGTTGGAGATGGGAAGGAGGGCCTGCACTGTGGGTAATGGAATTGGCAGATCCCTCCACTAGATGGCACTAACAGTATAATTTTTCCCTCTTTTTTTTTTTTTTTGTCTCTTTAAAAATCTATTTAAGGGCTGGGGTTGTAGTCAGTGGTAGAGTTCTGACCTAGCATGCATGAGGCACTGGGTTCAATCCTCAGCACCACATAAAAATAAAGATATTGTATCCACCTAAAACTAAAAACTAAATATTAAAAAAAAACTATTTAAATTTTTATTATATATATTAATGGGATTTGTTGGTACATATTCACACACACACACACACACACATACAATATAATTTGGTCAATTTCATTCCAAAATATTGCCTCATGTTTTAAATTATATCTTGGAAAACCATCACTTTATACAGTTGAAGAGTGCAAACAGAACTATGACTTGAAATGTATGTAGTTAGTTTGATGCATATACTTGGAGTTCTTCCATATTTCCAAGAATTATCAAGATTTTTCTTCTCTTAAAGGGATGGGCATGCTTGGTGAGGAGTGAGGGACTTTCATGTGCCCCTGCCTGGCCTCTAATTTCCAGAACTCTGAGTCTAATGGGGGTGATCAAATCCTTCCTTCCTTTTCCTTTTCTGCCACTGATCCCCCAGCCCTGGACCTGGGCCTGGACTCTGAGCTTTGGCTCTCAGGTTTCTTTCTGTTCCTTTTAGTTCTCCATGTCCAGTGCCCACCACCCAGGCACCCTCAGAATTATCAGAGCAGTCCCATGGGTCCCCTAGCTACACAGACTACCCCTTGCCCACACATCCCATGGTTAATCTCTGTGCACATTTCCTAAGGAGCTGTACTCAATGCAGGGAGACCCAGGGACATGACCCCCTCAGGAACACTTCCTGCCCCTACGCCTAAGTAATTCTTCTCTTAGCAACTAAGCTGTTTATCTCGCTATGAGCTGGGAAGAAAATGTCTCCTGATTTCTTAAGGGCAGAGACTGTGCCCTGCCCACCTCAGGCCCCCTCCAGGTTGTCGGGGACACTCTCAGTCAGGGATAACTGAGTTGGATCAGTGAGTGGGCTTCTTGAGATTCTTTAGATTGTGGTTGAAGATGGGGTTACTCCAACAACAACAACAACAACATCTTCATCATCATCATCATCATCATTAATTTTCTTTTTTTTTTTTCAACACGAACTGCTACATTTTATTTTCGCACCAAAGGAAAATAAAAGAACCAATTTACTAAGCAGCTCAAAAACTGTTAGTGTTCAATGATCAAGAAGGAAATGAGGTCAGAAAGCAAACTTTTCACTTCCTCCCAAACATATTATTGCAAGTATCACAGAAACAATACTGATTTTCAACATACAGAAGTTAAGCAAAAAGGAGAATACTGAAGATACACAGGTCAGACTGGGAGCAGTGATCCAAGAAGCTTGAATAACCAAGCAGCTCTTTCTGTCCATATTCCAGGCTCATCAAATTCCTCCTATTTCAAAGTAGATATCCACATGCAGAAATCTTGGCAGCTCCAAATATATTAGTCTAGCTGTTTCACATGGCATCTCCACAATCCGGGCCACAACTCAAATTCTGTACAGGAAATTCCCATTGCTGTCAAAGAACTCCCGTCCCCTCTGCACTACTTTGCTGCTGAAGTTCTGGTTCCGTAGCTCCCCTGTCTTCAACATTTCCAGTTTCTCATCACTTGGCAATCCATTACTGTCAGTTCTTCTGGTGCCTACACAATCATTGGAGTATTTTTGCAGCTCTCTCTGATGACCTAAGGCTGCCGTGATAGGCTCAAAGCTTTCCTTCTTCAAGCCCTGGATTCCTTTATTCCTTCCCTTTTGTCTCAGTGCATTTGTACTGTGAGTTTTTGACTCTATCACTGTCAAAGCTGTGCTGTGAAGCTGACCTTCAGATGAGGCTTCATCCCCTGGCATCAGAAAAGAGTTTGATACAGAGTGGCCTGCAGCAAGTGGCTTCACGGTATCTCTAGAGCCCTGGAGCTGCCGGAGTGAGTGGGCAAACTCAGCTTTCTTAAGAACTTTTTGATCCTGCTTCAGTTTCTGTTCCAAAGTGGGTAAAAATTTACTTTTTAAAACCCTTCGGATAACATTGGTGCTGACATCAAAACCTTCAGCCAACCTGGGAACTGACCAGGACTCAGCAAATTCCTTATGTAAATACCGTATCTGCTCCATGGTTTCCCAGGTCAGAGTTCTGGGCGGGGCACCTGGCGCCTCCATTTGCCTCCGAATTTTCTGGAATCGAATTGCTTTTTTCTGTCGTTTCAGGGTGCTGGGGGAGAGAACCAATGGCAGAAGCCATGCGTGGAAGCAAGATGGGTGTTTGAAAAGTCTTGGGCTAAATCACCAACAGCCCAGCCCTCTTTTGTGTCAGTAAAGGCCACCGGGCCATGTTTGCCAGCTTAACGCCGCTCTGTACACCGACCCAAAAATCTAACACCTACAACAATAACTGCCCGTAAGCATGCTGAACTATCTAAAAGTGTAACGAAATATACGTCACTAGCGAAGGAACCTGTGGTCGCAAGGGAGCTGAACATCTGTCCCTACGCCGCTAACAACAGGTAAGAAGAAACTAGAGTCACAGTGGAGGCGGCTGGAGGACGCCCGGCGCTAAGGGGGCGCGGCTTGAAGCGCCGAGGCCCAAGGCCAGCTTCAGGCTGAGCGCCCGGAAAGGAGCTAGTACCTCTCGACCTCCTGCAACTCCCTCTCCTCTGGCTCCCAGTCGGAATCCGGGTCCGGCTCACGGCCCATAGGGCCTGAGCCCGCCAGCCCCCGGGTCGCGAACCCATAGCGAGCAACAGCAGTACGGACTCGGCCGCCCAGCAATAGGCTGAGGGTAACCGCCATGGCGAAGTAAACCAACCTCATCATTAATTTTCAGTACCAACAGAGCCCATAGCTGGAGCCACTGTGACTGTGGCAAAAGAAAGCTCACCATCTTAAGGTCAGGCTGACCAGGGAAGTTCCAGTCCCCCTTATCTTCAAGCTAGCTGTTTGATTTTAGGAGGTTCACTTAACATCTCTGGATTGCCATACTCTCATGCACCATGAAGGGAGGGGAGCTTCCCCAGCTGCAGTCAGAACCAGGCATTAGCCATGGGTGCAGCCTCACTGGTCCCCATTGGACCAGGCTGACAGGAAGCTCCAGAATCCAGAGCCCCTAAAGGTGGGGAGGAGAGTCACTCTAGGGTCCTGGGAAACACTGCTATTGTGTTTGCTGTAGCTGGATGGGCAGCACTCCACACAGGCAAACTTCCCTCCCTGCCCACCCCTGTCCTGCTGTCCCTAAGCAGCCATAGCAAACACCTATATCCACCCTAAGGCCTTCAGGAGTGGCTATGTGTCCAAAGATAGGAGAGTAGAAATAGGCAACTCTGGGCATCTGTGTGAATCTGGTGTTTGTCAAGCTACCATTGTTGTGCTCAGAAAAAAGGGGCTCAGGGCATTCCTTCCTGTAACCAGGTCCCCAGACTGCCCAGCTCAGATAGGGAAGATGAAAGATCCTGTAGGAGGCCTCAGGGGGTCAGCTGCCTATGTTGGACTCAAACTCCAGTGTGTGGCTTAAGAAGCCAAATGGCCTAAGTTCAAGGTTGCTATGCCTTCAATGTCCCCACCAAAACTCATGTTGAAACTTAATCCCCATTATGGGGGTTTAGAGATGATTGGGGTCCCGAAGGCTCTGCTTTCATAAATGGATGGAGCCATCTTTGGTTGACTGGGTTATCTGAGAGTGGTCTGCTATAAATGTCAGTTTGGCTCTGTTCTCTTGTGTGCACCCCTTTCACTATGTGATGCCCTATGTTGCAGAGAGTCCCCATAGCAAGAAGGACTTCACCATACGTGGCTCTTTGATCTTGAACTTCTCAGTCTCTTAAACTATGAGCTGAATATACACTTAGTCTTTGTTAATCACCCAGCCTGTAGAATTCAGTTATAGCAACAGAAAACTAAGTCAAAGCCCCAACTCTACTACGATCCAGTTGCATGTCATTGGGAAAGTGGCTTATTCTTTCTAATCCCCACTGTCTGTTTTTATAAAAGTTATCAAAACACCCCTTACCTTAGAGGGGTGTTTTGAATATTGTGGTAGGCAGGTATAATGGCCCACAAAGATATTCATGACCTGATCCCTGGAAACTTGTGAATAAGTTACCTTATATGAGCTTGGGTTGCTTACTCCTGCTCCTGATGGGCTGCAGCTTGCTGTCCTGAGCCTAGGCTGATCCATCCCCTCAGTATACAGACAATAGCCAGATCATTCCATCAGAGTGGTTGGGGTGGCTGTGCTGCTCTGTGACTGTAAACTTGCTGGCTCAGAGAGCCCCAGGGAGGCCACTGCTTACTTGCTACTTCCCAGTCCTCTGCCCAGACTCCTTCACACTCACTCTTCCCATCATGCTGGTGGCCTCTTTCCTCAAGCATATGCAACCGTTGCTGAAGGCCATCTCTGTTTGCAGGTAGTTTGGTCCATGCATGGGGCAGGAGAAGGGTGCAATCTATAGGATGCAGCTCTCAATGGTTGGCTGGTATGTCCCTAGTCTCCCATTCCTTGGGCAAGACACTTCTGAGGCCTGCCTTGCACCATCTCAGGAGTCACTGGACTGAGTGGGGTGCCCAAGTAGCAATCTGCTCCTTAACATACCCCAACTGGCTCCCTCCCTTCCCTGTCCCTTTCCCCATGCTTTCTGGGGATACCTTCAGAATAAACTGCTCAGATCTTTGTCTTAGGCTCTGCTTCTGATGGAGGCCAGGCTAAATAAAACCCTGCCCAGCTGCAAAACCAGAGAGCCTCATCTGCCAGACACTTTGACTTAGTTCAGTAACAACCACACTGTAAAACTTAGAGCTTCAAAGAATGGTTTTATAACTCTTAATGGGATAACAGTTCTTTGACCTAAATTATTTACCTTCCTTCCCATACATCCTAGTTCTGTTTTGGGATTCATGATAAGTCTTATTTTAACCCTCTAAATCTGTACTAGCATTAGACTCTGGATTTCCTTACCCTTGGACCTTCACCCTAGGATGACTAGTTTCTTTCTCTGCATTTATCATCAATTTAAAAATACACATATTCCTCTCACCCAAAAGCTAATTATCCAATCACCTTAGTGGATTGTCTAATTCCTTCCCAATGTGCACTGTTCTTTAGACCCACATCTCTGAATTGTGCTTGGAGAGAGTGCTGAAATTCCTTCAAAGAGCCACAACATGGGGATCTGCGCTTCCCAAGCAGGGGACACGGTGACACCCCCATCAGGGCCAGCACAGGGTGCTCAATCCTACCTGGGCTGATCTCAAAGAGGTGTTTTCCCGGGTCCTCAGGGCCAGGAAGAAGTTCAGTCACCTGGGTCCCTTGTAGAGAAATAAATCCCTAAAATGGAGACAAACACAAACACAGGAAGCATGAAATGGCCGGAAATTGTCATCATGATCCCTGAAGAGAGGAGGGTAGAAGTCAAGTCCTTTAGGGTCTAGCAGGGAAATGGGGTGCCAAAGAGAAGCAAGTGCCTCCTCTCCATAACAGGGCGCCAGGCACAGAGGGGGCCCCTGCACAGGGCTCTCAGGTGGAGTAGGGTGGGCACTATTGCCTGCACCCACAGGTGGAGGAGCTCTGCCTACAGGACGGCCTGACAGAAGGCAAGGAAAGACAAGTGTGAGCTGTCACCATTGCCCCTGCCAGGGGCCCATCTGTAGTCTGTCTAGGCCTGTAGTGGTGTAGGCGTTAAGAACTTCAGGGAGAGGAAGGCCAGCATCTGAGGCTTGGCTCTGAGGTGACACGGGGGCAGCATCATAGATCTGGGTGTATCTAGTTCCTCCATGTCCTGGCAGGGTGAAATTTCATTTCTTATCTTGGTTTTATTTATTCACTTAAATTAATTTTAATGTTTTATTTTTTGATTCTGGGGATGGAAACTAGAGCCTTGTGTAGGCTAGGCAATGCTCTACCACTGAGCCACATCCACATATCAAGGTCTCATTTCTTTAATTGTAAAATGGGAGTTAGCTACCATGCACAAAGTCTCCAACCTAGATAGTGCCATCTGCCTGGCACACATGAATATAGTCGTCCCTCTGTATCCAGGACTCCCCATGGATCCCTACAACCACAGATGCTCAAGTCCCTTATATAAGATGATGTAGGATTTGTATATAACATATGCACATCCTCTGGTAGACTTTAACTCATCTTGATTACTTAACATACACAATACAATGTAAATGCTATGTAAATAGTTGTTAGACTATATTGTTTAGATAATGATGACAAGGGGAAAAAAAAAGTCTGTACATGTTTAGTTCAGATACAATTAGTTCCTGAATTTCTCAATCTGTGGTTGGTTCAGTTCGTGGAAATGCAATCTGAGATTATGGAGGGCCAACTGTGTATGTTCGAGGAGGCGGATTCCACCTTGCTTTCTAATGCTGCAATCTGATAGCTGAATTGAAAGATGCCGGGGTGTAGGGACAGGTTTGAGTTCCTGCCCTGTACTGCTATACTGTGTGACCTCAGGTAAACCATCTCATTCCTCTGATGCTAACTTCCTATGTTCTGCACCATGGGACAGTAACTCTCACTTCTCAGGAATGTTCATATGCCAGATTCATGTCTGGTGAGTCCTACCCAGGAGATGAGGGATTCTCAAGACCACCCCCTCCTTGCCCCACCCCCCGGCTAGGCAGGGCCTCCTTCACCCTCCTAGTAAGAACTTTCATCTCTGCTGAGGACTTCCTTCATTTCATTCACATTCACTTTTACTTAACTGTGTAGGGCTGGGCTATGCAGTTTTGGGGTCTCTTCATAGGAAATTCATTTCAAACTCAATCCCTGCAGCCAGCTCCTGAGTTCAAATCCTGGCTCAGCTACCTGTAAATTTCTGAACTTCTCTGTGTCTCAGTTTTCTTATCTATGAAAAAAACAGGAATAAAAACAGTTCATGTGGGGCTGTGGTGTGAGTTAAAGGAGTACTCAGAACACTTTAGAGCAGAGCCTGGCACTTAGTGAGAACTGTGTGTTTGCTAAATGTATCTCTGCTCTTATTGTGTTTGGGCTCCATACCAGGTGGGGGAGCAGCATCCCTGTATATATACGTGTCCAGGTGAGGGGCACAGTTGTCTGATTTGAGCCAGTCACCCCCAGGCCCACCCCATGTGTGCTGACAGAGAGCTCCTTTCCTGGGCAAGTACTAATTCATTTAATATGCACAACAGCCACACAAAGTACTATTATGACTCCTGTCTCACAGTTAAGGAAACTGGGACACAGACTGGTTAACCAATTTACCTATAGCTAAGCCAGGCCTTTTCTAGGCAAATCTCGGCTGTAACGGGGTGACTGGAGCCCTCACAAGTCTGCTGGCATCTTGCGCTGCAAGCCCAAGTAGAAATGCCTTTTCTTATTTAAGCAACGTAAAGTCAGAATGATGTCTCTACCCACAGATGCTCGCTTTAGAGGAATTACAGCAATAAACCAGAGAACCAGCTGGTAATGATTGTAACTGAATTAACAGTTCCTTTCTTGCTAGGAACCTGGAGCTACTGGGAATAAATTAGGACTGCAGCCTCGGGATACGGGAACATGCTCATTAGAGGGCGTGGGTGAGATCCATCACTGCCTAATGGGATGCGTCTTGGGTATTTGCTGTTTCAGTAACTGAGTCTCTGTAATTCTGGGCATGTTTCTTCTTTCCTATGCCTCGATATCTGTCATCTGTAAAATGGGAGAAACAATATTGACATTGACATTACTTGCTACTCCAGCTAAATGTAAAAAGCAGAAATAACTTCTGTTTATGGAGCTGTTTCTGTGTTTCTGGTTCTTGGCCTTAACTATTGAATTTAATCAAGATGCCCCACCCGGGGGAACTACTATTGCCATCTTCCAGTAGATGGAGATGGGAGACGCAAAGCAATTGCCCCTGTGCTCCACAGTTGGCCAGAGAGAGCTGGGGTGTGATCTGGTGACGTGGGGCTGATACTGGAACCCTATTTCCCCCACTGTGCTTCCCTCATTTCCGACAGCAGGCTGAATTTTCTTGCAAGAAGCCAGGCTGTGACTTTGAGATCTGCTGTTCACCTTGCTCACAGGTGAATCTAAATGTGTCTCTACCATTGCAAGGGTCTCTTAGTACAGGTCTTCAGCTGCACTGATCCCCCACCTTCCACACGTCCAGAGCCAGGCTTTGATCCCAGGAGTTTAGGCACTGAGGTGGGGCCGGAGGGCAGGGTAGCAGAAGGAGTGATAAGTGCTAAATCTGTGATTTGACGTGTTAAGACTGGGATAACAGGACAATAAGGAGTCAATATAAAGCGTCCAACTGAAATACTCAGCCTTGAGCTTACTTCCCAAACCACCCTAGGGCTTGTTCAATCTGAAAGAACTAGCTGGTGTTGCAGTGGTGTTTAGCAACAAAGAAAAAAGCATCATGATTTGGAGTGTTTGCCAACCTCTGTGATATTCACATCCCTCCCCTCCATGTGCTTTCATGATGTCTTCGAAGGTGGAGCTGGGAAGAGATGTGCTACAGTGTTTGCATCAGAGGTGAGTAAGCTGAGAGCACTGGACACAGTAAATGTAGTCAAACAATTAGGAAGCAAAGTATTCTAGGTACTTCTACCTTTATTTTTAGTATAATTTATCTAATTGTAGGTTTGTGCATGATTTAATTGCTAATTGTGGAAGTGTTTGACCAGTTAGCGCCTGACCCCACCCTGGGGTTTCTGACTCTATAGGTCTGGAGAAAATAGGAGAATTTGCATTTTTAACCAGTTTTCTAGTTCTGCTACCTCCATGGAATACACTTTGAAGAACCACTGTTCTAGGGGCCCTGAGAGAAGGCAGTCAATGGTTGGTGCCTCTTTTAGGAACTTATTCCACACCTCAGTTTCCCTCACCTGTAAGATTGGGATGATAATAGTATCCCCCTCCTGAGGTAGCTGGGAGGATGAAATGATTTGTTATCTGCCACAGTGTCCTGGAGAGCAAGGTCTTGGCTAAAGTTTTGTGCCTTGACACAGGGGTCACAAGGGTCAGTAACTGCTACCATCCTCTCATACAATGCCCTTCCCCACAGGGATCTTGGTATTTCTTTGAGAAGTCCAAAGTAAGTGTTAGCAATTTGTAAGGGCCAGCTGGCCTTCTTACTACAGTGCCAGGTCAGGACTTAAATATCTGCACTCTGAGAAGGGACCAAGCATATTGTTTGTGCTAGATCTGCACAATTTGCTGATGGGACCCTGGATACAGAATGCAAGTGTGTAAACTCCAAGCACCTGATAGATTCCCATGGAGTCTGGGTCCTTCCCCCTCCCCTTTTGTCTGAGCTGATGCACATTTGCTCTGTTTGGGAATTTGCTCAGCCTGCATATCTAAATTCATCCCTAGAGACTGTAGCTGACTTAATTCATCTTTAGTCCTATACTGATGCAGTCCATTGGTATAAATGACTAATGGACAAAGAACATGCCATTCTGTCTGTATCTAGCAGAGCTCCACTCCCAGGCCGGCTGCTGTCTCCACCATAGATCCCTGCATGACTTTCGTGAATGTACCAATCTGAATTCCCCAAGGAGACTTGTGGGCTTCAGATAGAGCCCTTGACCACAAACTTCACTGGAAGTTTCTTCCAGAAACTTCTCTCAAAGAACTAACCTCTGGAAAATGGATAGGACATGCCCAGCAGAGGGCTTTTGGGAGAGAGTATATTTCATATATAGCAGCAAATTAGAAGCTTCACTCAAAATTCATATTAAACGCAAACTCCAGAAATACTGCCGACCAGAGGAAAGCAGCCTAGAGATTGGCTTCATTCTATCTCATTTGTCTAAATCTCATAATGGGGAACCCAAGGAGTGGCCCAACCCTTAGGGGCTGGTGAAGATGTTCAGAATTGAGGAAGACTACCTATCAGGTTCTATACGTGTTTTCTGTTGCTACATAACGCATTACTGCAGAATGTAGAGCGGTAAACATTTATTCTTTAATAGGATTTCTGTAGGACAGGAAGGTTAAAACTGATAGGTTAGCAAATGAGATAAAATGAAATACAAAATGTTCAATTCCAAAGAAGGAAAAACTGGACAAGTGTGCATGCTTGTAATCCCAGCAACTCTGGAGGATGAGGCAGGAGGATTGCAGGTTTGAGAACAGCCTCACCACTGAGTGAGACCCTGTCTCAAAATAAAAAATAAAAAGGGCTGGGGAAGTAGCTCAGTGGTAAAGTGCCCCCTGGGTTAAATCCACAGTAACCCCCACCCCCCCCCCCGCCCCAAAATAAATAGAATATACATTCTTTTCAAATGCACTTGGAATTTTTACTAAGATGTCTATAAAACCCTCAATAAATATAAAAGAATTCAAATACAACATATATTCTCTGACCACGATGGAATTAAATTAGAACTCAATAATGGAAAGATTTCTGGAAAATCACCAAATATTTGGAAACTAATTAATGTACCTCTAAATAGTCCATGGATCAAAGAAGAAATAACAAAGAAACAAAGTACTTTGAAATGAATAAAAATGAAAACACATATAAAACATATGCAAGATACCTTTAAAGGAGTAATTATGGCACCAAATGCTTACAGTAGAAAAGAGAAAAGGCCTCAATTCAAGACCCAGCATCCTTATGGAAATTCAGCAAAGAAAATTAAACCCAAACTAAGTAAAGGAAAAAAAAAAAAACAGAAATCAGAGTGGCTGTAAGTAAAAAAATAGAAAAATAATAGAGAAAAATGAATGAAAACAATCAACCCAAAGCTGGTTCTTTGAGATCAATAAAATTGAAAAGCCTCAAGTCAAATCAGGGGAAAAAAAAGAGATATCAGAACTGAGAGGTGATGTCACTACAGAGTCTTCAGCTGTTGAAATAATAATAAGGTAACAATGAGAACAACGATACAGGGCTTAGGCCAGAGCTCAGTGAGACAGTGTGTGCTTAGCATGCCCAAGGCCCTAGAGTCAATCCCTAGGACCACACACACACACACACACACACACACACATAGGACCATTACACTAATAAATATGTCAACTTAGAGGAAGTAGAAAAACTCCTTGAAAGAAATAAACTATCAAGTTCATTTAAGAAGAATTACCTAAAGAGCCCTATTTCTAGTAAAGAAATTTGTACCTAAAAACCTCCCTACAAAGAGAATTCTAGGCTCAGGTGGCTTAACTGGTAAATTCTACCAAATATTTAAGAATAACACCAATACTATACAAACTCTGAGAAAACTAAAGAAAAAGGCATTTTCAATTTTATCATGACAGCACTAACTTGAAGACATTAAAAGACAAGGATACTATAGACTAATGTTCCCATGAACATAGATGCAAAAGTTCTCAACAGAGGTTAGTAAATCTAATTCAATAATATATAAAAAGGAAACTACCTAGGAACCAACTGGGACTTATCCCAGGAATTCAAGTTTGATTTAACATTCAAAATCAATCAATGTAATTCATCATATTGATAAACTGAAAAATAGAAAGGCTACAACCATCTCATAAATACAAAAAAGCATTTGACAAAATTCAACATCCATTCCTGACAAAAGTTCTCAAAAAACTAGGGATCTTTATCAACAAGATAAAGGTCATCTGGGCTGGGGATGTGGCTCAAGCGGTAGCGCGCTCGCCTGGCATGCGTGCGGCCCGGGTTCGATCCTCAGCACCACATACAAAACAAAGATGTTGTATCCGCCGATAACTAAAAAATAAATATTAAAATTCTCATTCTCTCTCTCTCTCTCTCTCTCTCTCTCACTCTCCTCTCTCACTCTTTTTTAAAAAAAATAGATAAAGGTCATCTATAAAAAACTATAATCTGATATAATTGACGGTGAAAGTCTAAAAGCTTTCCCCTAAGACCTGGATCAAGATGATGCTGTTCTCATCATGGGTATTAAAGTACTGGCACACTAACTGGTATAGAAAAAAAGTCAGATTCCTATAATTCCAATAATTTGGAGGCTATAGCTGGAGAACTACAAGATTGAGGCCAGCCCAGGCAAATTAGTAAGACTCTGTCTTAATAAAATATAAAAATTGCTGGTGATCTAGCTCGACGATACAGTGCCCCTGGGTTTAATACCCAGTTACAGGCATAGAGGTGTAGATACAACAAGAAAAAGAAATAAAAGTGACCCAGATTGGAAAATAAAAAATAAAACTATATCTTCAGAGAACATAATTGTCTATGTATAAATCTAATGAAAGCTACTAGAACTAATAGATGAGTTGACCAAGGCTTCAAGGTACAAAAAAAAAAAAAATGCAGAAAACTAAATCATATTTCTATATATTACCAATAAAAAACTGGAAATTAAAAATTAAAATCATTAATTTCATTAAAATATAAAATATTTAAGGATAAATATGACAAAAGATGTTAAAGATCTGTGCACTAAAAATATAAATAACTGGAGAAATGAAAAAAAATTTAAACAAATAGGGAGTTAAACTATTGGTCAGAAGACTTACTATTGCTAAGCTGTTAATACTTTACAAATTGATCTATACATTCAGTACAATTTCAATCCAAATACCAGAGGCATTTTTGTAGAAACTGACAGACTAGATCTAAAATTCACATAGAAATGTAAAGGACCTAGAATAGCTAGACAACTTTGGAGCAGAATAACAAACTTGGAGATCTAACACTACTTGATTTTAAGGCATTATAAAGCTACAGTAAATAAAACAAGACACTGGTATCAAGATAGACAAATAGATAAACAGAACAGAATAGAAGACACAGAAATACACCCATGCATATATGAACAACTGTTTTTTTGACAAATGTATAAAGGCAATTCCATGAAGAAAGAACAGTGTTTTCAACAAACAATGGTAGAACAAGTACAGATTCATGATCAAATAAATGAAGTCTGATCCATACCTCACATCATACAAAAATATACTAAAAATGATGATACACCTGAACATAAAATCTAAGACTGTAAAAATTCTGGTAGAAAACTTTTATGATTTTTGAATTGCACAAATCTTTCTTAGGAAAATCAAAGGTACAACCCAAAAGAGAACTAATTAATGCATTCGATTTATTTAAATTAAATCTGCTCTTTCAAAGAAAATGTTAAGAGAATTAAAAGACAAGTTTTATACAGGAAAACTATTTGAAATTTTTATATATGTGTGTGTGTGTGTGTGTGTGTGTGTGTGTGTGTGTGTATGGAATTATACCCCAAATTCAAATTTGTACTCTCAAAATTCATTCATAAGGAAATAATTCAATTGAAAAATAGGCTATATATTTAAACAGTTATTTATCATAGGAGATAGAGGAATAGAAATAAGCTCATGAAAACATCTTCAACATCATTAGTCAATAAGTAAATGCATAATAAAACCACAATGTGATACCATCACATGTCTATTAAAATTGATAAAATCAGAAAGAACAAGCATATCAGTCATGCCCACCAGTGTGGTTGTGGAGGACCTAGAATTCTCATACACTGCTGATAGGAATATAAAATGGCACAGTCACTTTGGAAAACAGTTCATCAGTTTCTTAAAAAGTTAAACATACACCTACCATATGATCTATCCATTCCTCTCCTAGACATTTACCCAAGAGACATAGCTTTCCTAAGTCCATACAGAAATTTGTAAATGAATGTTTGCAGCACTTTATTTTTAATATCCAAAAACTGGATATGACCCAAATGCCACTAACACATAAATAGATAAACAAACTATGATATATTCATACAATGGAATGACTATAGTTAGCAATTAGAATAAATGAAACAAAATTTGTTCTCCCCCCCCCCCACCCCCAAGGGTGCTTTACCATTAAGATACATCACCATCACTTTTTATTTTTTATTTTGGGGCAGGGTGTCACTAAGTTGCCCAGGCTACCCTCAAACCTGTGGTCCTCAGTTTCAGCCTCCCAAGTAGATGGGATCACAGATATGCCTCACTACTGCACCAGGATGAATTAACTATTAATGTATGCTCTAAAATAAATGCATCTCCAAATGGGTATAGTGAGTGAAAGAAGTTAGACAACAAGCGAGAATTTATACTATATGATTCCATTAGTCTAAATTCTAGAAAATGCAAACTAAGCAGATCAGTAGATACTGGGATTAGAGGTCAGGAAGGGCAAAATCAGTGCAGGGGAGAAAGAAACTACAAAAAGATACAAGGAAACTTTTGGGAGAGTGGATATATTTGTTATCTTGATTGTAGTGATGGTTTTACAGATATATACATATGTCAAAATTTATCAAACTATGCATGTTAAATATCTACAATTTACTCTATGTCAGTTATACCTCAATACAGCTTTAAAGGAAGATTGATACTTGATTCAGCTACCAGAAAAATTTTAGGCATATGTGCTAGTTTCCTAAAACCACAAATTTAGTTGCTTGAGGCAACCCAAATTCATTTTCTTGCAGTCCTGAAGGTCAGAAGTCTGAAACAGACTTTCCTGGCTATGATCAAGAGTTGTTAGGGCTGTGTCCCTTCAGGAGGCTCTTGGAGAGGTTCAGTTTCCCCACTTTTCCACCTCTAAGGGACATTTCAAGGCCAGCAGCCATTACATCTTCAAATCGCTCTCTGCCTCTAACTTCTTCTGCCTCCTTTTCCACTATACAAAATTTGTGGGACTACATTGGGTCTGCTAGGATGATCCAGGATAATTTCTTTATGTGTGGCCACTGGTTAGCAACCTTGACTCCATCTGCAGCCTTAATTCTTCCTTGCTGTGGAACATAACATAGTACTTGTTCCAGTGATTAGGACAGGAACATCTTTCAGGAGGCCATTATTCTGACAACCATAGTGTATGTGGAAAAATATGGGTATGTGAATCTACTTCAAATGTAAATTGTTTTTTAACCCAGGGCTTGGGGGCTTGGGAGGCAAGCACTCTATCACTGAGCTATGTCAGACCAAGTAGTTTTGATAAAAACTTAAGATCAAGATACATTGTAAGGAGAAGAAATTAATAGCACAATAATCATGTTCTATGGTCTGAATATTGGTTCTTCACTGGATTCATTTGTTGGAATCTAATACTCAATGTGTCAGTATTAACAGGTGGGGATTCTCGGAAGTGATGGAGTTACGAGGGCTCCACCCTCAGCAATGGGATTTGGTGCCCTTATAAAAGAGGCCTCTTAGGGAGCTCTCTGCCTCTTCTGACTCAGGAAGTCATAGGAAGAAACCATCTATGAAGCAGAAATGGAGACTACACCAGCCAATGAATCTGCTCGAAACTTGATCTTCAAATTTCCAACCTCCAGATCAATATACTTCAGTTATTTATAAATTACCCCAGCTATGGTATTTTCGTAGCAGCTTGAATGGACTGAGATAACATCATAATATTCTCAATTTAAAAGATTTGCTCTAAAAGAAAAGAAAGAATGCAGGAATCAGCATTCTCATACACTTTTTTTAAAAATATTTTTTAGACATTGATGGACCTTTATTTTATTCGTTTATTTATATGTGGTGCTGAGAATTGAACTCAGTGCCTCATACATGCTAGGTAAGTGATTTACCACTGAGCCACAACCCTAGTCCCTCTCATACACTTTTGATGAAATAGTTATTTTATAAAGCCTTTTTAAAAGACACTTTGTAGTTTAAAAGTGAAATATCCTTTAAGGTTGAGTTTTAATAATTTGTTCCAAGGCAAGAAAGATAAACACACAAAAATGCATGTGAATTATTGCATTTTTTTTCTAGTAGAAAAAAGATGGACTCGTTTGACTATCAATGAGGGAGTGTTAAATAATTTGTGATACAACCATACCAAAATGAGATAAATACAAAAGGTTTTTAAGATGAGTTGTTATGTAAAAAAAAAAAAAGTGGCAGAAAAATAATTTTAGTGCAATCCTATTTCAATTTCTGTTATTTCCCTCCCTCAAGAACCCACAAGTTATACACACACACACACACACACACACACACACACACGTCAAAATTTATCAAACTATATATGTATATGTTTTAGTCAGCTTTTTCGCTACTGTGAATAAACGGATCCAAACATAACAACTGTAGAGGAGGAAAAGTTTATTTGAGGGCTCATGGTTTCAGAGGTCTTAGTCCATAGAAGGAAGGCTGGCTCCATTCCTTGGGGCTTGAGGTGAGGCTGAGCACCATGGCAGAAGAATATGGCAAAGGGAAGCAGCTCACATGGTGATCAGAAAGCAGAGACAGAAACTACACTTTCCAGATACAAAGTATATACCCATAACCACAACTCCAATGAACCATACCTCACCTGCCTCCAGGCCCCACCCAGTTAATCCCATCAGAGATTTTTTTTTTCTGATTAGATTAAGGCTATAACCCAATCATTTCTCCTCCAAACTTTGCATTGTTTCACATGTGAGCTTTTAGGGGACACCACATCTAAACCATAACAATGTAAATACAACCCTCTCTCTGTATCCTTAGGATATTGATTCCAGAACCCACTCTCCCTCCATGGATACCAAAACCTAAGGATGTTTACCAACCTTATATAAAGTGGCATAGTATTTGCATATAACATGTGTACATCTTCCTGTAGACTCTGGGACTCATTTTAAATTTTATGCATGCTGAGGATCTGAGCCCAGGGCCTCATGCCAGCTATGCGAACACTCTATCACTGATCTGCATCCCCACCCTACCTTCCTGTAGACCTTAAATCATCTCTAGATTTCTTATAATACCTAATGCAATATATAGGCTATATAAATTGTTGTTATATAATATTTTAGAAAATAATAATAAGAAAAAGTCTATATGTGTTGAGTTCACAAGCAGTTTTTGTATTTTTTTTTTCTTATATAGCTTTGATCTGTGATGGTTGAATCTGCAGATACAGAATCCTCAATTATGGAGGGTCAACTGTATTCAGAAATAGCACACAAAGCTCACACTTTTGGAGGAAGGGAATGGTGAGGCAGATTTTATGTTTTGCCCTGTAATGTTTGCATCCAAATAAGAAAACTTAAGTAATGTGAAAATTAAAAAAAAAAAAAAAAGAAAGGGCAGTCAGGTCATTTGTGGAGTGCTGCTGAAGCCTGAATAATGGGCTGTTGGCATCTGTCTACCATCACCCTCTTACTGAATGCTTCACCTTAATGTGTCAGTGGTCATGCAGGTCTGCTCAGCATTCCTGCACCCAGAATGCACATCTATCATTTCCAAGCAAAGGAGTGTGACCCCTGCCCCCTGAAAATATTTAGGGTGGCAGGCCTCTCAAACTTTCCTTGGATTAAAATCAAGTGGCAATTAACTCTTCAAGTCCTCTGATCAGTGTGGGCACAAGCTCCTACCTGCAGGGCACCCTTATCCATGTGGGAAGGCTGCCATGGCCTGTTTTGTGAAGAATTTTCAACATGGGACAGCCCTCAGAGTACCAGATAGTTCAGAAGTCTCATCCCTTTCCATGGGAAAAGGAGTGAGATTAACAATTGCAACAGCATTGAAGATTTCTACTCAGAAGTCTGTAGTCAGATGTCAGACCCAGAACTTAACTCATTGCGAAGAGTTTCCATTTGAAATCTGAGATGAGATGGGACTGGCCAGGAAACCTCAGAGGTTTGAGCCTCATGCACGTCTGATTTCAATCCTGCCCCCACTGCTTATTGATGGCAAGCATGGTGACAAGTTTGCTTGCCTGGCCTCAGTTTCCTTCTTTGTTAAATGGGGGTAAGACATTTTCCCAGGGCTCTGAGAATTAAATGGGATTAATTAAGTGAACAAAAGGGCTGAAAGAGAGTTGGGCTATAGCAAGTACCCAGGACATCTCAAGAAAGGGTGACACCATGGAGGCCATGTTAGTGCAAGTTTATAACTGGGACAGAGGTCACAGTGGGTCTCCCCAGCAAAACCCTGTGCAACCAGGAAAGAGAGCCTCAGCTGCTTCTTCTGTAATGTGGGAGTATATTGAGGACTTCATGGGCTAATGCCTTAACAACCACAGGTTCTGTGCCTGGCAAGAGTAAGTACTGATTTGTGAATTATACGGTCAAGTTCTTCATTCCTCACTGGGTTCTCTGAGTTTGTGCCTTGTAAATGCTTGGTGCCTGTATGAATGAATACTTATCACAATTATTTCACAACCTATTTTGGTCACTCCATTGTTGATTTAGTCTGTTTTTAGGAATATCCCCAACTTCCATGCAGATTTCAGGACCAGGATGGCCTCAGATTTGTGATGACAATCATTGAGGTCCTCCTGCAAGGCCTGGGATATTTGCAGTTGGCCTGCTGGCCTGAGTTTTGGGATTTGCAATAGTTCTGAGGTCTCTGCAATCTGAAATTCAGCTTTCCCTCTAATCCTATCAAGGGGCGGTTCTCTGGGATGTCTTCATTTTTCACCTTGTTGAGAAGGAGACTGTCTGAAGAAACAACTTCTGAAAAGCTTCTTATGAAGCCACATGATAAGATCCTCCACAGGCAGCATCTTGGAAAATTGCAGACACATTTTAAAAAGCAATCATTCAGGTTCCTTATCTTTTAATAATTCTATTCAGGGCCTCAGATTCATCTTTAAAAGCTTTCACTGTCTGACACCCAACCAGGAACCGAACCTCTCTGTATTTTATATAAATAATACAAATCAGAATGAAGTTCAGTGCCAAGTAGGGAAGCATCCTCCCCTGGTTCCTTATCACACAAGTCTGTAACCATGAGCCGTTACCTTCCAAAAGGCAGATGTTAAGAAACGCACTGTAAAGGTTAGAGACAAATGAAATCTTGGGTGAGGCACTTTCCCTCCCTAAGGAGTGGAGATAAAACACTTGTCCAGTCTCTTCTTTGCTGAGGACTTTGTCCTGAAGATTGTTCCAACAGATTGCCCACGTGCCACGTGGACTCTAAATGCCCTCAGCGGGCATGGACTGTGCCCATGGTTTGCAGTTAGCACAATGGTCCTAGGAACACTTTGCTTCACCACTGTGTCTTGGGGTAACATCTGTTCCCTAGGAAATTTTAGACTATGTGAGCTGTGCCCCAGGATCCATGTGTTGAGAATAACATGGCATTCTTTAGAAAACAGGAAATTTTTTAGGGGGTGGTACCAGGGATTGAACTCAGGGGCACTCAACCACTGAGCCACATCCCCAGCCCTATCTTGTATTTTATTTAGAGACAGGGTCTCACTGAGTTGCTTAGCACCTTGCTTTTGCTGAGGCTGGCTTTGAACTCGTGATCCTCCTGCCTCTGCCTCCTGAGCCGCTGGTATTACAGGCATGTGCCACCATGCTTGGCCATTAGAAAGCAGGAATTTTGGGGCTGCAGCCCCAGCAATCTTCACCTTCCTGTACCTCCTCAGCCACTTGGACCATCTTCTGGGACATCCAGCCTAGCCCCTTAGTCCATGAATTTCTACCAGGGAACCATGGATGGGCTGGGGTTCTCGGGCCTGGGGCAGGCTTGCGGCTAAGCCTGGGGCCATGATGGAGCCCTTAAGAACTCTCAGGTCTTAGAGCTAATGGCGTCTTCCAATCCCCCAGGAAGTGCTCTTTCCAGAGTGTGAGGGTCCTGGTTTGCTCTGCAATTAGTTGCATGGCAAGCCAGAATCCTGAGGTAACCCAAACCATGCCTCTTGACTTGTCCTGAGTCATTCCTGGGGTCCTTACTTCATCCCACGGGCAGTGTGGTTGAGGCTGTACTGGTGGTCCCAGTCCCTCTTCCCTTCAGCCTTTCATTAATGTTGGCACTGTAATGTCTGTGACCATGTTCACAAGAATAAGATGCCATGTCATGTTGGGAAGAGTCTACACACAGCCAGTGCTCACTGGTTCTAGTGTTCTGGCCTCAGGTTGGGGGAGCTGAATAGTGTCCCAGAGATGCAGGGAACTAAGGCTGACATGACCAGTGGAACAGGACGCTAACCGGGGATTTCTTAAATCCTCCAATGTTTATTTTGCCCTAGGAGAAGGGAGAAGACATAAAGGTGCATGTTATTTTATAATAGATTTGGGGCGAGTTGTTAGAGTCACTGAATCTCCATGGACTGCTGTTTCTGAGTGTCCTGTGGTTAGGGCACATGATGCAGTTCCAGACAGTGGGACTAGACACGACTGACAGGATCACTTTGAGGCCTGATTTGCTAAAATCTGCCCAAATCTAGCTTCTCTTCCTACTACCACTCTGGGTCAACCTGGGAGGCCTCAGAGACAGATGAGGCCCACACTTGACCCACAGCTGATATTGCTCCAAGGACAGATAAACTTTAATTATGTTTAGCAGAAGAATTTTGGAGGACATTTAACATTGTGTATTTTAATTAATCAGATGTTATTTTAAGAAAATAAATATTAATATCTTGAACTGGTCATTGAACTGGTCATCCGACCATATGCACACACACCCACTCCTCCCCCCAACTTAAACCTGTAGCATTCTTAAACACTGTATTTCTATGCTGGTAAAGCTTTTTAATAATGTGATAGTCCTCTTGTATTCTCTGTTTCACTTTATGTGGTTCTAGTTACTTTGTGCCAACTATAGTCTGATTAAATGGAAAATTCCAGAAATAAACAATTTATTAGTTTTAAATGCATGCCATCCTGTGTAGCTTGATGAAATTTCAAGCCAACATGTTGTTTTTCATGTGAGATGTGAATAATCCTTTTGTCCAGAGTATGCATGCTGTGTGCCCTAGTTACTTAGTAGGTGTCTTATTAGATTGACTATTGTGATATGTCAGTGCTATGTTCATGTACCTTTATTTTACTTAATAATATCCCCAAAGTGCAAACTTGTATTATAGCATGTTATTTTAATTATTCTATTTTTCAGTTATTGTTGTTAATCTCCTACTGTGTTTAATTTATAAATTAAACTTTTATGTTTAGGAAAATACCTGGTATATATAGAGTTTGGTACTATCTGCAGTTTCAGGGCTTCACTGCAGATTTTGGAATGTATATCTATGGATAAAGGGGAGCTACTATAATGATTTTTCCTTTGCTTCTGACTGGATGTTGGAAAGTAAAAAGTAATAAAAGGCCAGTTCATCTACTTGTGATATGGCATTGAGGATATGGGCCTATGGGGAAATATCTGGCTCTGATGGTCCGAAGTGCTGAGCAGAGCATGGCAGATGGTCTGGATTCTGGCCTCCAGCTACAATTGTCTATAGTAATCTCACCTGCTTGGCCTTTTGGACTGGGCTATTGAAAGAAGTAAGTGTGAGGGTAAGAGTGTAAGTAAGGTCATTTAGGTCATTTCCAAGAGTGACCACCATGCCTGTCCTATCCAAATGCCCAGCCTGTGAAGGATCTCCCATTGGCAGCCCCAGGAGTCTGAAAATGACCCCCACTTCCTCCTTGGCTCACTGGACCAGATCGTAGGCCTCTGTCTCCCCCCAAACGCTTGCTGTTTCATATGGAGGTGTTTGGAAACTGGGATAAACCTAATCCCTCTGGTCACCAATGGCATTTGGGGCTTTATCTGACATCATGATTGAGGCAGTTTGTTCAAAAGGGAACTAGCTAGCCATCAGCAGGCATCTGCTCCGGGCTTCTCTGGAAGGGACTGGCTCTTCACTGGCTACTCATGTCTTTCCAGGATTTTTTTTTTTTTATTCAGGAGGCAGGTGGATGTTGGTGCTAATTTCTGCCCCTCATTAATGCTTACCCTGCCCTCTGCTCCTCAGAGCCTGCCTGGAGGATTTGGAACAGGCTCTGCTGTTCCTCCGAAATTGGTAGATTTTGATGGTGCTACCTGGTCTTTGTCCACAAGGTTGCTGGACCTCATGAGGACACTAGGTCTCTCTACTGCCTAGATCTGTAGCACTGCACCACAGGTCTGTTCTCCCATGCCATTGTCCCTGCCATGTTTGCTGGGCTTCTCAGTGTCTCCAGCCTTCTCACCCTAAAATGAATAGATTGTCGTGGGGGACAAGCTGCTGGCTCAGGCTGGGAACACCATCGTCAACCAAAGTCAGTCCAAGTCTTGGAACACACTCCCTCAGATGTTTGTTTCTGCTCAGAATATACCTTTGGGATTTGATGCTGAGTCCAACAGCCTTCCTGGAAGTGGGAGGAGCCCTTCCTTGGCTGGGAATGGTTTCATTCTGTTATTTCTGGGAGGCTATGCAGCTAGTGCCAGTTTCTGGCTATATGGTACCTCTGAGAGGGAGGCCACTATGCCGTTTAGTTGAGAACAAGCATAGATACTTTCACATTGACCTGCCCCGGCTATGCCAGGCTGATCTGCTGAGCTGATTGTTGTCAAAGGGCACATGCTGCATTTTGCTGAAGAAGGCGCACTTCACCTCCATTTTTACAAAGACCACAGTCCATCCCAGAAACATTCCCATCATCCTCAGTCCTGGGAAGCCCAGAAGAGGCAGCAAGCCAGCACCAGCTCACCCAAATAACCAAATTACTTCTGTCATACCCCAATAAACTGTAGCTCAGTATTAAACCAATGCATTAAGGAGTGAGAATGCCCAAACTGTAATGAAAAGTAACTTATATTCATCCAAACAATGAATAAAATATGTTTCCAATACTGCCTAAAATGTCATTCGATTCATTTTTCTGCCTAGTAATTGACAAAACTCATAATTTACCAATCAGTCTTCTAGCTATTACTGTAAATTACTAGGTTGAATTGAAAGCTAAAGGATTGATCTACTATAAGTGGGAGATATTTAAGTACTGTAAGCTAATATCCCTGCTAAGTTAAATTAGCAGCCCCTAGAGGTGTTCATTACATTTATGCCAGCAACCAGAGACACTGAAAAAAAGAAAAAAAAAAAAAAACAAACACAGAAGTCAATTTTAGAAGGTGGGGATCTATTTTTTTAGGCAGTGTCGCTCTGGGTACAAATGAATTCTAGGGCAGCCACAATGCTTGTGATTTTGTGATTTATTTACTCATAAGGTGTCATCAGGCTTCTTAGTAACTTGTTTCCTCTCCCTAGAACAGTGGCAGAATACTGCCAAATAATTATTAATCAGAGTTGTCCTGGTGCCGCAGTCTGGCTGGGCACAAAATCACGAGCCACCACACAGCTTGTAGATTCAAACAGCAACTCTTTATTCCCGAACTCACACCAGCCGTCTACAATCACGTTCTGGGGAAATCCACATTCTCTGCCCAAATCCACATCCACTGGGCTTCTGTCTCCCCAAAAATACTGTCTGAATCCCGTGAGAACTCAAGGGGAACTCAGGCAGCAGGATACGCCCTATTCCCAGCAGGAATAATCTTAAACCTGGAACCACCCTAAACCCGGATAGTCCTAAACCGGGAACGCCCTAAACTCGGATCATCCTAAACCGGGAACACCCTAAACCCGGAACCGCCTTGGTCCTTGAGCAAGGTCACCTACATGCAATGTCACTGCAAAATGTCCTATTTCCACGAGTCCTTCCACTAAGCAACATGGGGTACGCTGGCAAGGAAATTGTCATACCTACTTGGCTAATGGCTCCCAGCATCCTGGGACACTGCTGATGTAGCTTTCTGAGCCACAAGAGGATGGTATAAGATAAACATCCCTTTTTTGGATGATTATTTCAATCATATTTTTTTATTGACATGTCACATGCATTAAAAAAGTGGTTTTAATTAAATATCGTTTGAAAATTGTTTTAAAATGAATTGGCTGCTGCTATCTGTTTACAATTATTAAATAAATTTCTATTTGACTTAAAATAATTTGTTGGAGGAATTTGCATTTTGATCTGTTTAATAATGGGGAGTTATGGTTCTTGAACATCTGCAAAAAATAAAAGGCAACCCTTTAAAAAAGCTACAAATTCTCATATTTGACCCTAAATAATTGATACCTCTCTCTCTTTTTATGATTCCACTGAGTAACTCTGCACAAAAGAAACTGAAGCTGTCCCTAAGGGCATTTTAAATAAGAAAATATCTATTGCTTAATTTTTCTTCTGTGGTGCTTATGCAAGCATGAATACCAGCCCCCAATTAACTCAAGGTGATATCTAACGGCTGTGAGGACACTTGCTCAGCAGCCTGAGTGATCCTGAGTCTGCAAGAGGGCTATGTGATGGATGCTTTGGCCCCTTTCCTTTATGCTCATGCTTGCTCCTTCTGAGTACAGCTAGATTGGCTGGAATTTGCTGTGCCAAGATCTGTGGTGGCAGTTAGGGAGGTAATTACTTGTTTGCTCATCCATGGTGTGGACAGAGATGTGCAGATGAAAAGTAGGAAGGGGGAAGTGAAGTGAGGCTCTTCATGCTTCTCTGGAGGTCAGAGTCAAATTTATTAAGTCAAATGAGACCCATGGGAGCCATTGGCTACAGGGGACCTATGACATCAAGGTCTGTATCCACCTCTTGCTACCAACTATTATCTCCACAAAGAGCTTTGCCAAGTCCAACATAGAACCAGGGTTCCAGATGCATCTCCACAAAATAGCCACTGAAGACCCTGCTGGGTACCAAGAACAGAAATTCTGGAAAGCTGCCTAGTCTAGTCAGACCCCCAGAGTTCACCTGCTTCTTTGGCCTTGGTTTTTCCTCATCTAGGATAGAACATCTGAAAACTACCATGGTTTGGCTAAATCCAGTTCTTCTCCTTCCATTCTTGTCTGCTTTTTGAAGTTTCTCTTGTTCTCTTGGCTATGTAACTGAAAGGGCACATACAGGTCATCTCTAGCCGACTTCCCACTCAATGATCAACTCTTCTCCAAGCCACTGTGCCAAGCAGCCGACTGCCCCTTGTCCAGCACCAGGGACTGGAGTTCACCTCATCCAGCAGAATACTCCATGAGGACAGAGTGTTCTTCACATGTGGGGGAGTTGGCTCATTTTCCTTCAAGTCTTGTTCACATGAGGATGTAATGTCCTTGCCAAGTTTTCACTTCTCCAGTTGATGTGTTCAGTTGTTCTTCCTATGCACAGGAGTTCAGGCCCCTCACCATTCCAGCTGCCCTGTTCCTGTCATGCTGAAAATGTGATCCTTTGGGGCTTACAGATGGTCTCCAAATAGGACCTGGTCTGACCATGGCAGAGGTCAGTAGGGTTTCCCTTTCCTTGTTCTAATTTCTCTCCTCTCTTAATATAACCTGAGGTCCTCAGTAGCTTATCTGGCCATCAAATTTCACTGTTTACTTCTTGTTGAGCTTTAAACTAATTAAAACTGCTAACTCTGCTTTATTTGACCTGTTTGTAACTAGATCACACCATTCTGTGAAATAACATGATTTTTGGAACCATTTTTTCATAATAATTTTCCATGATACTAGCTTGTCAAGGTTATTTGGAATCTCAATGATGATTTCCACCTTCGCTGTGTCTCCCAGCTCTGTAAATCCACTATATGTGCCTTTGATTTTCGGTGTCATCCAAAACCATTCATAGTAGAATACTGAATAAACGTCAATTCTGGACTTACAGAATTGTTTAGTTTTGGATCCTGACTTGAGCACATACTAGCTTTATGTGATCTCAGCAAGTCATTTAACCTCTCTTTGCCTCAATTTCCTTATCTGGAAAACAGGCATAAAAATCATTCCTAAATTGTTCAAGTCATCTTTTGCTGCATAATTAACTACCCCCAAATTTGAAAAATAATGATCTGTTATTTCTCATGATCCTGTGGCAGGGCTCAGGGGGCAGTTCTGCTCCACATAACATGGCCCATAATCACTCACAAAGCTGAGTTCAGCTGGAGTTGATGGGACTAGAAGGTCCAAAAAGGCCTCAGTTCTCTGTATGGACAATGTGGGCTCTCTGTTTGCTCCACATTTGCCTTGTCATTCTGGGATCATGGCAGATGCGTCCCACAGCCAAGGCAGAGACAGCCTGACTTCTCAGGAGCTGAACCTGAAATGTGCACAGCAACACTTCTGTCTCATCCTGTTGGTCAACTAGTCACAAATATAACTTGTCATCAACAAGAGGGGAGATACATTTCACCAACCTGTTGGCAGAAGGGGCATGGGCACAGGGAAGACAGGAATGGGTGGTGGTCATCCTTGGAGACTATATACCACATAGCTTGTAAGGTTGGTGTGAGAATTAGAACAAGTTAATCCAGCTAAGCAGTTACAGCCTAGTGTATAACATGTGGAAAAGCTGGTTTTCATTTAGAGTTAAATTTACTAAGCAAGGCAGAGGCAAGACCAGAGGCATGCTGCCTGCCACTGGACTTCCTTATTTAATGGAGTTGGATGACTTGTTAAAGCTTTATTGGATACAGTGTCACCGAGGGGCGAAGGCCACCCCTAGGGTATTTCCTACATGTTTAATCTTATTCTCATGGCAGTTCTATAAGTTAGGTGTGGTTATTCTCATCTTATAATGAGGAAACAGGCTCAGAAAGTAGAATATCTTTTCTAGTTACTACTGTTAAGCAGTGAAGCCAAAGTCCAGAAATCTGCCATTTTTCCTACCATGTGGGACTCAGTAAAATGACTGGCTGAGATTCAGATACCAGGGTGTCCATGGCAGGCCTGCCACCTGCTGATCTGGTCTCCTAATCAAAAAACAATCAGGGCCCCTGCAGTGCTGGTCTCAAGGGAGCCTCTATGTTTGGGCAATCCTTGCTTTCTGGTCAGTAACCTGCTTTTAGTATTTCATTTTAGAATCTTCATGCTACTTGAAAGTATTCTGTCTCAGAGACTATGCTAAAGATTATACAAGTCTGTCTTGGACTATTTGGGCAACATTGACAACACCACAAATCACAATGACTTCCATTTGTTTAATGCTTTGTACAGCTGGAGCTCCAGAGCACCACACCAAAATCAGGAACAAGAGGGACTTCAGTGAGCTGCCCAAGTCTACAGCTAGTTGGTGGTATAAATGATAAATTAGCCTTGAACCCAGGAATGCCGATTCCCAATATTATGTTCATTCCATTATACTATGCAAGCTTCCATTCCACCTTCCTGAGCATCACTTTCTCTACCTGTACAATGGAAATTAATTGTGTCTACCCTCGTAGGGTTATTGAGACAAAGAAAAAAAAAAAGAAAAGAAAAGAAATAGTGAATGTTCAGAAATTGAGTTGAGCAAACTGAACAAACTGAACAGTGGTCAAACACTGTGTTAGACACTGAGACACAGAGGCAAACAAAAAGGGCAAAATCCTGACCTTGAGGAGCTTATAGTCTACTAGGGGAAGGTAGCAACCTTCAGGCATACATAAAAGCAATAAAATATTTTTCCATTGTCAGTTTAATTATTTTATTCATTCATTCAATTAGCCATGTAAGTATTTGTTTATTTTTTTTAAATGTGGTGCTGAGGATCAAACACAGGGCCTCACGTGTGTGAGGCAAGCACCCTACCACTGAGCTACAACCCCAGCCCCTTAATATCTTTATTTTTATTTATTTTTAATGTGAGCCATGTAAGTATTAAAAATTACTGGGATCAATTATGTGCCAGACACTGTGCTAAGGGATGGGAAAAGAGAAATGCTAAGACAGACTAGAACCCTGTCTGGATGAGGTTTACAGACTAGAATGGAGAACAGACAGTAAACTAAGAGAGTTACAGAATAACCATGGCAATATCAAAACAGCAATAATAGGAATGACTTCTTGGATGGGTCGAGTAACAACTTACAACTGTTGAAGAATGGACAGTAGGGTTTGTTAATCGACTTGAGCCAAATGGAGTTTATAGTATCTAGAAGTGAAGGGCATCTGATGGTGGCCTATTCTCTGAACTATGAGCAGGACATGGGCTCTGACACCTGAGACTGTCTTAATGAAAATCCCAGGTAGTGCTGAAATAATGTCCATGTTGGTTCGAATCTCCTAGTCAGTTTCAAGGTTTTGTGGGCATTCAGTGGTACAGCACAGAGCCACTTCCTAGGAGTCTCTCTGAAGATGTGTGTAGCCTTCAGGAGTTGTCATAACCTAGGCTTCAGGCCACTCCTCCATTCCCCTCAGCCAAAAAAAATGAGACAACACAGGCATCTTTTCCAAACAAGCACCCGAGGAACCAGATCACAGCAGCACTTTTAAAAATGTGCACGTTTGATAAATGGCACAAGGTAAGCGGAGGATTGGCTGCATGCTGGAAGGTGGTTCCCTGTGACCTTTAAACTATGGGATCTGGCAGCCCCTTCTTCCTCTGAGGTTTCCTCTTAAAGATTTCTGATTGTTCAATATTAATGTTTGCTCTCAGCAGTACATCTGTTTTCCCATCCATCTTGTCTTCCTTCTCCCAATTCCAAGCTTTTTCTCTAAATTAAATCAAACTTTAATCAATTTTCTGTTTCTTCCTGCTGAACCTCCTATCACTTACTCTCCTGTGTGTGGGGGTGAGGTGGGGGGAGGTGGAGGTGGGAAGCAGCAACAAAAAGCCAGCCTGCTCTTAAAGTGATTTTTAAATTGCCTCTCCTGGAACCTACAGCTGCACAGGTCTCACTGGGTGCAGACCCAAGACTTCAAAGCTCCACCTTATAGGCTCTTGCCCCTGCTTCTTCCAAGGCCCCCATCACCTTGCTCCAACACTGCAGGGATTTTCATGGTCTCACAGGATGTTAGGACAACAGCCCTGTCTGAATGACAAGGGCCCCCTATAAGCCCTGCCTATGCTTTTGCAGGATGACTTCCCTCTTGGAGCTCTGATGGCTGAGTCTTAGCCCCACAACTTCCACAGAGGCCCCCAGCAGGGTCCTTTGTAAAGACCCAGTTGCTGCGTGTGGCAATTCCCACTTCCTGTTTCCAGCTTCCAGTCCACACTGCAGCTACTTCACAATCTCTGCCAGAGACACCTGTCCATAGACCTGGCACTGTATCCCTAGGTTCATTTGAAGCAGAGCTTCTGAGCATCTTCATGTGTTCCAGGGCTCTGAGGGCCTGGCTAGAAGGGAGAGCCCTTTGTCTGGTCCAGCTCCATCACATTTTTATTTATCTGAAGAAAAACTTTCCTGGGCTGTGACTCTGTTGCCTTTCTTTTTTGGTTTCCGTTTTTTCTTTTCTTTTTTTTTCCTTCCAGTTCAAATTTTTAAAATATTTTAAAATACGGACTTAACTATATATGGTCTCACTGTGAGAAATCTTTATCACCACTTCACCATCCAGGCCCTCCCTACAACTCTACCCTATGGCTCTGATTTGTCTTTTTTTTTTTTTTTTTTTTTGTAACTTCAAAATCCTCAAAATAAATTATTTAGGTTTTATTTTACTTATTCTTTTTAAAATTAAAGTTATAATGAGACATAATTTAAGGAATCAAATCGATCTCCATTGTTTGTTTTCAGACAGCAATTTCTTTCTCTTCCACCATTGCTTGAATATGCAACCACTTTCAACTTTCAGGGATTTAAAAAAAAATTCTTTTTCTTTCTTTCTTTTTTGAGATTTACTTCTAGGTAATATCGTTGTTAGTTCTTGATTCAAAGTTTTAGGTATTATCTTTGAAATTGCCAGTATGGAAGCAGGAAAGCATGCTTTCTATCTGTCCCTCGCCTCCCCACACCCCACCCACCTGCCTTCCTGAACCTCCTCCGTAATTTTGGTTTTATCAGTTGGCACTCAGTGTTTCTCTTTATTTGCAGCATTTCTCTTTCCCTTCATTTCTCTCCTCTCCCTTTCTAGAACTCCCTTCTATTCAGACACTGGGTTGTCTGTCCTACTTTCCCCTCTGTTCATTTTCTCTTCTTCTAGAGAGTGTCACATTTTTTCCAATATTTTATTTTTTCATGACTGAAATCTCATTCCTCACTTCTAGGGGGATTGTTTGTTGTCTGGCACCATTTTTATTATCTCTAATGATGTTAAACACAATTTTAAATAAATATTTTATCCCCCTGCATAGTTTCTATTGACTCCAACTTGCTTTTGTTCTTCTTCCTGTTTTTACCTCTGTCTTTCATATGAGATTCTTTCCTTAAATGTCTGATGGCCCAGGCCTTCAATTCCCCAAGAAACTGACTATAGAGTGTAGGAGGAGGGGGAGGGGAACTGTTTCCATGGTGGGAATATGGAGGGGGTCTTCCTGAGTCATTTCATTGAGCCACCCTTAAAAATTCTAATTTCCTTCCTGCAGGCTAATTCCCGTCTGCTGGAGTCTGGGAGTCAAATGTGGGGTGACTACTGGGGGCTTAGCAACTGGTCTGCACTTCCAACTTTTACCCAATCCTCCTGTTTTTTAGTATGAGACTTGCATTAGGAATTGGCCCAGTGTCCTTAGTCTGAAAAACTTTTCTTATCCCTCTCAGAACTGAAACTCCATTCTTATGCCTCTGTGGGGGATGGCAGTCGCCTCTTGGCATTAGGTGTTCAGAATATCTGAGCTCTAATTGCTTTTTAAACTTTACTTTCAACCGACGTTCTTTTCTTTGCTCCTCTTTGGCTCTTATTTCCAGAGATCTTGGTCCTGCCAATTCCTGGGTCTTTGGGCAGCTCCCCTCTGCAGAGCAAACAGCTGCTGTGCTCTCTCCTCCAGTGCTGGCCTGGAGCTCAGCTCTCTTAGGTTGCTAACCAGCTGCCTCTTGCCCATCTGCTTCCCAGCATTCAGAGGACCCTCCCTCCTCCTGTTTTTCTGTCTAGGTGTGTCACACCTCCAAAAACATCTCTTTCATGCTGTTCCGTGAAGCTTGGGCATGTGGAAGAGGCCAAGGTGATATTGATTGATTGATTGGTGTTCTTGTTGTCACAGTTGTTCCATGGATGTACATACATACACATATTCATTTATTCTCCCTCATTTTTAGCATTTTAAAAAGATAGTTATTTTTCCTTGCCTTCTCTTTGGAGAATTAGGATTTTTTATTTGCTTATTTTATTTTTTTTGTTTCTCTTTCTCTCCTTTTTTTTCCCCATTAACAGCCAAATGCTCTTATTCACTCTTTCTCTCTCTCCTTACTTTGTTTTTCCTATTTTTCCTCACCTCTCTTTATAACCATCACTATAAAAACTGTTATACTTAACTGGAAGTTTGAATTTGAGGTTTGATTTTCTCATTAACTAGGAAAGAATTATGCAGTGTGTGTGTTTGGTTCCCATGTGTTTAGATCTTGACGTCTTTCTCATGCACACACTCCCTGGGCATCATTTGTTAACAATTTCTTTTTCTTTTTTTTTCCTTTTGTGCAATTGTCACTGTGTCTCTATAATTTCATTTTTTGAAAGAAGGCATTTGCTTTGGAAAGGGAGACACACACACACACACACACACACACACACACACACACACACAGAAGTGTACACCCAAGAGAGAGAGCTGGGGATGCACGCAGCTCAGTGGTAGAGTGCTTGCTTAGCATGTATGAAACCCTGGCACCACAAAGAACAGAAACAAATAAGAAAAAAAAAAAAAAAAAAACTAAACTAAACAACACTCCTCTGCACAAAAGAGAGAAATTAATGAGTATTCTTTGTTTCTTTGAACATTGTTCAAAGATATGTCATTAAGAGCATAAAAAGTTCTTGGCTGCTCTATTTCTCAGTAGGTTGCAACCTCTATTATGAGCTGTATTTCTTTGTCCCCTTTGGTTATCATCGTCTTGACTTCTGTTTTGATCTCACTCAATCTTTCTGCTCACATTTATTGACATTGTTTTTCATCATTTCTCCTTTTAGCCTGTTTGTTCCTCTTTCTTTATTAGACCCAATCTCCCACTTTCTGTTTTTAAATAAACAGATAGATCATATTTCACATTTATTATGACAGCTGAAATGTTTGTATCTAGTCTTGTTGTCTTATTTATTTTTTGTTTTCTATTTACCTTTCTCTCTCTCTCTCTCTCTCTCTCTCTCTCTCTCTCTCTCTCTCTCTCCTTTTCTCTCCCATTTGTTGGGTTTGATCAGAAACACACCAATGTGAGTGGTGGGAACATGAAGTAGAGGGAATAATTCTATAAAATGGGCCCACTGTGCTGACCCCCACATGCTTTCACATTTTTAAAAATATTTTTAATTTTAGATGGACACAATACATTTATTTATTTATTTATTTATTTATGTGGTGCAGAGGATCAAACCCAATGCCTCACACATGCTAGGCAAGCACTCTACCACTGAGCTACAACCCAGCCCTATGTGCTTTCACTTTTTTTCCCCCTTTTCTATTTTCTTGATATCTGCTCTTCATTATTGTATTAGCTTTGCTTTCTAAGAATTAATTAGTTACCTGCATCCCTGCCTGGCTTAAGTCCATAGAATGTTACATTTCTCAGCAAACTACCTGTTATCTGCCAGAGAAATGCAGCCCTGAAATACCAATAAGAAGAACACAAGTTACTCTGAATGAGTGGAATTTTGTGATCCTTACACAGACCAGATCCCAGCATTTTGGGAGATAAGGATAATTTCCCCTATCATAAAATCTGAAAGAACAGGTTCCAATTAGAACCAGTTAGTGTGGGCCAAAGTGACTTAGAGTTGTCATGGCAATAGGAACTTGAAAGTCTGATGTCATCCTGCTGTCCATCAAAAGTCAAGAGGTGGACATAGGTAGGACTCTTTGGAAACTTCCCTGGGACCTCCAATAAAACTGGAGGGCAGGAGAAGCACGCCAATTCTTTCCTCTCTGAGATGACTCACTGTCTCCTTGATAGTGTCCCCTTTCCTCTCTTTCCATACTTTCCAATAAACTTAAGCCGGTTACTCTGAGTGACATGTCTGAAATTTTTCTGGCATGCTTGCAAAAATTGGGGTTTGAAGTGGGGGCATTTATTATTCCTCAGTTTCATGAAAAGCCCAGCTCTGTGAACCTTGATCACATTTAATTCATTTTTTTCTTTTTAAAAAATATTTTTTATTTTTCAGTTTTCGGTGGACACAACATCTTTATTTTATTTTATGTGGTGCTGAGGATCGAACCCAGCGCCCTGCACATGCCAGGCGAGTACATTACCACTTGAGCCACATCCCCAGCCCTTTTTTTTTTCTCTGTCTTATATTTCGGAATTTTTACTTTCTATTTCTATTCCAATTCATTTCTACTCAAAGCCAAGAAACCCACAAGTGAAGATTGATAAAACTAAAGTGAGTCCTCAGACAGTAAAAATGAACCAGGTCAATCAACCAAGTATATGGTGGGAATTTCCATGGCTTAAGAAAATATTTTGAGCAGAATCCACTAAGGTGAAAAATCCTGGAATACTTCATTTGTGAAACTGCAGGGTCTATCTGCTGGGAATACTTAGGGACATGTTCCAGAATAAGCTAAGGGATGAGAGTATGCTTTCAGACTCTGCTGCAAAGTCCCTATGCCTAATCTTTCCATCTGAGTTCAAGTAATCTACTTTTCCATCTCTATGCTCCCTGACCCTCTGGCTCCTGAGAAAAGGGAAGAGATAAATGTTTGAAGACAGATCTTGGGATGTGGGCTGAGAGTGATGCTTATCATGACTTTTGAGCTCTGGGTAGCATCAAAGGTGGCTGGACATCCCTCTTCCTGGCAGTTACATCAGCTGGTACAGGCTGTCTGACAGTAGGTGCTGACTGCTAAGGCTCGCTGTCAGTGGGAACAGTGAACAGGGCATATTTTTTCCAGGAACCAGATATTGAGAATTAGTCTATTACATGTAAGTTCATGCAATTAAATAGAAATTTGTGGGCTTATTGTGCCAGCAGTTTGAGATCATACTGTGTAAGCTAAATGAGTCAAAAGTGACCAATAGTTGCCTCGAGACTGGGAATCTGTGTAGTGGGGCACAGTTGTAGGAATCAGGCTTTGATGGGGAGGGGAAGTTAGGGAGTTATAAGGTCCCATGAAGCTCTGGGAGTGCCAGCCAGACCCAGAGAGGCCACAAGAGCCCTGGGATGACACTGGTATCCGTTAGGAGACACTGACTCCTTTCACAGATATAACATGCTCCCTGGAGGTGAATGCCCTGATTCATCCTGGGTTGGGCTCATGGGCTGGCTGCTTTTACATCCAGGCCAGTGACTGGGGATATCGGTGCCTCCATTTTATTAACTGCTTTCAACAGAAGCCATTAAGGTTTGGAAAAGGTGGAAAGTGAGGAAGAAGAATGTCCAGGTGGAGAATTTTGGAAGATGGCAGTGCCTGATGGAGCCAGCTGATGGGGAAGGCATGCTGGGCCACCTCAGGCTCAGGCCATGAAGAATGTGTTGGGAAGCCTGTGGCAATGGAGTCTCCTTCCGTGTGTGGCCTGGATGACCTCAGGGTCATCAGCACCTTGATTAACTCAACATCACAATGCAGTGCTCCCAGGAGACAGTGCTGTGGATGACAGTGGGAGGGGATGACCCTAGGAGCCCCACACATGCTCTGAAAAATTGGGATCTTGGCAATTTTGATCAGTTATGAGGAGTGACCAGTCATCACCAGGTCATCCAGGAAAGCCAAGGCACCATTGAAGGGCTAACGCAGCTAGAAGGACACGGTGGTGTATAATCAGAGGCACTGTGCCCTGCCTGGGAAGTGGGGTACCGGAGGGCACATGAGCTCAGATTTAATTATCCATTGTGCTGGAATTTTCCCTTGGTTATGTATATGTTATGCAATTTAATTCCTAGCACATTTCTGTTGTCTTATTTACAAATAGTGTCTGCATATAATGTTGTCTTATTTACAAGTAAAACCAAAAGTTAAAAAAAAAAAAAGCCATTGTCCCGAGCTAGCATGCTGTATCTACTTCAGAACTAATTAATTTAGATTGATCTGACTTCAGAGTTCCTATCTACCCCACTAAACTTCTCTGGGTGTTGTTTTTCCTCTCTTTTAAAATCAAGGAGGCTGGCAAGACCAGGGTTTCTTAATCCTGTTTAGATCCCCTTAACTTTATTCCTAATTTTAGTTTATGCTTACTCTCATGAATTCTGTCTTACTCATTTTTCATTTGTGGTGTTATTTACATGAAGGTTTTCCTTATGAAGTTTCATTTTTAATTTATTCTTATTGTGGTAAAATCTGCAATCACATAAAGTTTACCATGCTAAACTTTTTTCCCCCCTTGGTTGTGCTGGGGATAACCCAGGGCCTTGAGTATGCAAGGCAAGTGCTATTCTCTTGAGCTATACCCTCAGACCCTAAACTAACCATTTTTAAGTTTAGTTTGGTGGCATTAAGTTCATTCACTTTGCTATGCAGCACTTTCTGTTTTTAATGTAGATGTGTTTTGGAAAGGCAAACTTGAGATCACTATAAATAGAAACTAGAATTTCTTCCCATAATCAAAGGTAACCATTAGAATAAATACAGTGAAGGAAGAAAGTCATTAACTTGCAGCTGATTCCTGCTGACACTGAAGATTGTGAGATGAGGCCTGCTCCCTCTCAACCCAGCCCCCATATTCCTTTTAAAAGAAGGGCATCAAGCCTTGGAGAAGTGGTAAAAATATGCTCACACCTAATTGACACTTCATCTATGACATACCCCCAAATTGAAAGAAGTGTGAAAAATGTGAAAGAGTCATTTCTCACTGTGAACTTGACATTATCTCACGCTGTGCCCAGGTATCTCCTCACACCTTGCCTATCACAGAAAACCCTCTTGGCCCACTGCTTAGATGTACACAGGACTCCTGTCCACCAAGGCTCCATGACGTCTGATTTTGAACAAGGGGATCTGATGGCCTTTTCTGATTTGGATCCCTGATGAGGAGCATCATTTGGGCAAAGTCCTTTAATATCTCTTCCCCATTTTTTCCCAAGAGTTACAGAAACCATCCCTTGATATCTATAGGGAATTGGATCCAGGATGTCCACACTCCCTTACCACTAAATACTAAAGTCCACAGATGATAAAATATCTTATATAAAATGATAATAATATCATGTAACCTAAGCACATCATCCCATATAGTTTAAATCATTCTCTGATTACTTTTAATATGGTACAGAGTAATGCTATATACATAGTTATATAGTCTTGTTTTCAGAATGATGGCAAAAACATTGTATATGCAATTTTTTTTCTGAATATTTTTGATCCACAGTGGTTGAATCCATGGATGCAGATCCCATGGATAAAAAGAACTAGCTGTGCCTACCACAAAGATTAGATGCCGCATCCTGCAAGCCAATGCCTTGGTGACAGAGCATTTCATCACAATGTTTGCAAGGTCCACCTGTGATAAGGCCATGTGTGGTACTGAAGCTACTAATTGCTCTGAATGGGTGAATTTATCACAATTTGGGTGGAAAAGTCAACACTTTAAGCACCTGAGGTGGGTCTTACAGAGCTGGTGAGAAAAAGATGGCTGACATAAGACAGAGACAGCAGACACATGGCTTCACGTGAGCCAAGTTCTAGTTTGGAGCTAAGTTGACTGTACCCATTCCCTGAACGGTAGGAGTAACAAAATATATGCATGTGCATCCTTGGAAGCACTAAGGGGATGAACACAGGAAGAGTCATTTTCTTAAGCTGGATAGGGATGCTCTCTGTCAACATCATGTGGAAGCATTTTCATTATCAAAGCTGTGGGTGCATTTCATTAAGCCAGGAACACGGAGGGTAAGAATAAAACTTGGGTGCTGAGGGCTGGAAGCCTGAAAAGTTCCCTGCCTTTTCCCTCTCCTGGGCAGAGTTTACTGTCCCTCTGAGCCCCAGCGTGCTACCCATGGAAGATAGGACATGACTTCTCACCTGGGGCTTGGTCTCATCTTTGTCTTTGTAATAGAAAAGCTGATTCCCACGCAACACAAACCAGCGCTGTTGCCAGTTCTTCATGATGCTCCTCTGCTTCCTCAGCCAGCCTGCCTTCAGAACAGGGCCCAACCTGCAGGGTCCTGGTGGCCGCCCTGGGCTGCGGCTCTGCTCCCCCATCACCAGGCTCTTGGAGCGGGCTGGAAGTCAAGAACACACATAGTGAGTACAGAGACTGGTGTGCCCTCTGGCCAGTACTCAGCACATTCTGGTATCCCAGCTGATCTTGGACCAAGGCTTGCAAGCCCAGGACAGTAGGATATGAGCATTGCAGGCCCAATTCCCTGTTGGGTTCCAAGGGCATACATAGGCTGGAAGACTTCAGCAGCAGCAGCAGCCACCCAAGGTTATCCACCTGGGATAGGTGGGATAGTCTGCCTGCCTGATTCATTTCTGCTCTGTTCCTGGAAATCTAGATTCTCCATTTCTCCAGGTTTCTTCATCCAAACCTCCATCCATGTATCCACGCATCCATCCATCAATGTATACATGTAACTGTCCACTCATCTATTCATTCCATGACTCATTTCTTTTCATTCAGTCACTATTTATTAAGTGCAGACTCTGTGCCAAGATCTGTTCTAGTTATGAGGATAAAGTAGTGAAATTTAAAAAAGAGATAAAAATCTGGTTTCTCCTGGAGATTACATTCTAGCCAGGTTTCTGTTACTCAGGGGCAGTGGGAACTGGCTCCATCCAGACCCTACCCCAGTGTCTGTTTGAAGCCCCCTCTTCTGGAGACATCAGGCTTGAGCACCACTGCCCAGATTCTCCAAAGCCACTCTGCTGCTTCCCTGGAACCATTGTGCAGGGCCTGGATGGTGGGACCTCTCTTTCAGAAATTTGTTGTGATTTTGATGGTGGCTCCTTGACAGAACAAGGGGGGCAATAACTACTATGTCGCAGCTTTCTGGGTGCCTACAAACCCTCTTTTCCCCAGCTGACATCGCTGACCAGCACTCTGCAGGGCTGGTACTGCCCATGGCAGTGATGAATTCAGATTCTTGTCTCCTCCATTCCCATCTCTCTGTTTGTATACTTCCCCTCCTCTCTCCTTGGTCTTTGGGGGAAACGTTTCTCTCCTTGGCCAGAATCAAGCATATTATTGCAGTATTTACTAGGAGAGGACATGCTGGACTTTGGAGGAACAATTCTGAGTCCAAATGTAATCATAACTGCAATTCGTAGTTCACGGATCCTAACTTCTGATAGGAACACATGGTCCCTGCAACCCACAGTTTTTGCACTGTGCCTACGATTTTTTTTTGTGTGTGTATACACATGTGCATGTGTGTATGTGTGTGTGTATACACATGTGCATGTGTATATAAGTTCCTCCTGTTATACTAGTGACCACAGTTCCCTAAGCCTGGCCTACCTTCCGCCCACCCTGTCTCACTAGCCTAGATTTTTCTGCCATCCTCCCCCATTAAATCCCTAGGTTTGGCTGCATGGTGAGCTCATACTCAGCCTTCAGAATCCAACTCAGATGACACCTCTACTGTGGAATCTTCCTCATGAATCTTTTCCAGGTAGACATTCCCTCTTTTACAGGACATATCTAGCCTGTGGCTGGGATTCATCTATATGGTTGCCTTTCTGCCCCTTCAGCCTTGAGGGGTGGGCAAACAGGAAATAGGATCTTATCCAATTCTGTATGTATGGTCCTCATCACTGTGGGGCCAAGGGATGGACATGAGTCATGGTAGTTAAACACAGGATACTTAGAGTTAGCCTTAATGATCTGAATCTCAATGGTATTAAACATAACATGACAGCCAGCTCTTGTCTTATAGCATATAGCCTGGTGGTTCCCAGTTTCGTCTGCAATCTTATAGCGGGGAATACTATCTTGAATCTAGCACATTTACATGAACAACAACAACAAAATGAAGAGACCATCCCATAAACCTTGGCTCTGGAAGGGTTCAGCATCAGGATCACCTCTTGTTTCTGGTATCCAAGTAGCTATGCCAGCTCCATGGGTATCCTTGCACACTGAAGGGGACTGGCAATCCTTTAGGGGAGTAGGGTTTTTCCAGAGACTAAAGGGAGGGACTCCAGAGGAGTCCAGTGGAGGTTGCTCCTTCCAGGAACTCAGTCTCACCTCTGAAGCCCAGCAGTACCCTGACCAGGGTTGAGCTTCACACGTTCTTGCATTTCAGACTGATCTGCATTTTTGTTCCCAACCTTGCTGCTGGGCCTGGTCCCCATGTTCTTGAGGCAGAATTATCATGCACACCCTCCTGAGTCCTAATAGCTGTTTATGCTCCCTGTATGCAATCTGATGCCCCACCATATGTTACCAAAAGATTCCAACATTGCTGAGCATTCACATTCTTTCTGTTAATTATTTAATTAAAGGAACAAAGGGGCCCAGTTGAAGAAATACAGGCTTTGGACAAAGGCTTGTGTTTGGATCACTGCCAGCTCTGTGAACTCTGTGTTTTGGTCTGCAGATCAGCAAATTGGGCCCATTTATGATGACAGTCCCTCACCCAGCAGGGCAAGTTGGAGGAGGGGAGACAGCCCACCTGGCAGAGTGCTTGGCATGTCTGAGGGACCCAGTGACTAGTTACTGTAGTGATGATGGTTATGATAATGGAAATCGTGAGGTGGACATCTCCATGAAGGATTTGTTTCCTTAAGCTGGGTGAAAAGATGAATCTTCTTACAGTCCTGGAAAGGCTGCCCTTTCATTTCCAAGTATCATAGCATCTTGCCCAGCATCTCTGCCCTGCAAGCTCAGCATCCTTGCCAAGGAGGACCCAGAATTGGAAGAAACACTCAGCCTGGGTGAGGCTGGGCTGGAGCACAGATGAGGCAGGTAGGGATTGTGAGACCCAATAACATCAGGCCTCAGGTGGGGCCTTTCTGCTCCCAGGGCTGCCCCCTCATCTGATCTTATATCCTGTCTCCCTCCGGCAAGGAGTAGAAGCAGGCTGTACCCAACAGACACTTGCTGATCCCCTTTCAGAGCTGGGGACTCTTAAGCCCAGGGGCCATGGAGATGATGCCCATGAGGAGAAGAGGGTTATCATGACCCCAGTATTCTGGTGCAAGCTGGCAGAACATTGAGGGGGAAAGACAGGTATGTCCCTAGAGTAACTGAGTTTGCTTGTCTGGGTCTCAATTTTCTCATGTCTCAAATTCTTTTAGTGGGTTAAGAATTGATAGTCACCAGTGCTTGGGCCTTTATCTTTTTAATTGCATGAGATTTCTAAATTGAGACCTGGTAGGCAGCAGTGCCCTCTGTGAGTGAGGATTTTCTGGTGAGTGGAGTCGGCTCAGGCCTCTACTGTCTATTCTTGAATTCTTTTTCCTTTTCTTGGGGAACTGGTAGGGTCTACTTAGACCCTTCTGTTCCTCCACAGATGTCTGAACAGCCCCTCTGGAGTCTTTAGTGGGGAATGAACCATGGAACATTCTAGGGCCACTTTCCTGGTTCTATCTTTTTTTTAAATAACAGGGCCCAAAGCTGGCACATTCCACCAGAAATGCACCTGCTCTTCCTCTCATATCACCAGAGCATCCTGCACAGGGCAGGTGCACAGCAGAAACTCAACAAACTCTCCAGGACTCATCAGTGCAGCAGGACTCTCCTGAGTGCCACTGAGACTTCCACCCGAGCCCTGGGTCAGGTTGACAGAAGTACTCTCTGTTTGTCCCAGGAAGGCTGAACTTTCTGGACATAGAACCATGGACACTGAGCCTGGCAGAGAGCAGGAGCCCAGCAACTTATGCAAGAATGACTGCATGGTCGATGACATGACTGGCCTGCAGGAGACTTCATGTGACAAGACAAAGAACAGAAGGAGGTGTTCTATGCTCTGATTCCCAAACCCTGGGCACCAGCCCTCCTGAGAATTACAGGAAGGAGAGAGAAGGCATCAGGGAGCCGGTTAACTGGGGCAAAGGAACAAGGTGAGGTTATGTAGCTGGGCACTCTCTATTTCAGCACATGTGGGCAGCCCTGAGCGTCCTGCCAGTGGCACCCAAACCCCATGCTCTGCTCTTCCCTGGCCTTCCAGGAGGAGAAGAGAAGCCAGCTCCCGTGCCTCATAGTTTGCCAGGGAGGCTCTTGTTTCCACATAGGAGGCCAGACAAGTGCAGGGTTCTCCCCAGGTGATCAGTCACATGGATATTACTTATCAGGCTGACTGAACTTCTCAAAAGGAAAATAATCATTGTTATGATTTATTAATAACCATTGTTCCTGTCCTCAGCACTTCCTTTAATCAATTTATTTAGTTCTGTAAATATTTAAACCAGGCTTAAGTCAAATGGCTTTGACATGCTAAGTCTCCAGTACTAATTAGTGTTGAGGAGAAATCTGGGGAGCAGGCCCGGGGCAAGCTTTTGTCCCAGGGAGGAGAGGGGTGCCCTTGGCCCTCCTCCAAGTCAAGGCTCATAAGCACAACATTCATTCATTCATTCCACACTGGTAGATGTCTGCCAGATGCAGTGTAGAATTTTAAGTTTATGTTTCCTTGAGGATCCCCTAGTCTGACAGGGGAAATAAGTCACAACCATGCAGGAATGAAAGGTCCAAGGTCATGTGAGACAGGCAAAGGGTACAGACACTGAAAAGAAGGCACAAATCTCTGCAGAGTCATCTGGAGGTGGGGAACCCATGGAATTCTTGAGGGATGACCAGAATGTGGGCCTACCTCAGGGCAGATCGGACTCTGGTTTTTAGGGAGGAAGGAATGAGCATGGCATTTGCTATCCCTTGGCACAGTTTGTGTGTTAGGTAGACACTGTCACCTCCTCTTGCTGACAAGTATGTATTGATGGGGGGAGACATGCAACTACCTCTCCTTCCTCAACCCAAATAGTCTGGACAACGCAGAGTTTGTTCCTGCAAATCCCTCCCCTTTGACTCCTGACTTCATTAGTTTCCAAATCTGAAGACTCTTTCTCACTCTCCTTTCTTTTCACTTCTTTTTACTGAATCAATTCAAATATAACCATCTCTTGCCTGGACTACTTCCTGACTCTTACCTCTTAGCTTCCACAGAAGTCTCCTAAAGAGCTATGGAGCTGCCAAGGAAATGCTCTGCATGAATCATTTCATTTAATCTGAAAACAAGTGGTAATTCTTCTGTTCACAAATATGTGAGCCAATGTTTGCAGAGGCTGAGATGGTTTGTCAAGGCCCCAGGTGACAGGAGGCAGACTGTTTAGGAATCTCAGTTTGCCTAACTTCAGGCTTACACACTTAACCCCTTCATGAAAGTGCCACAATTTCTAAAAATGGGTCTAATAATCTGCTTCCTCCAAAACTAGTTGTATTTATTTATTATGCATAGAGAAACTCCACCCCTGGCCCAGCCTGGCAGTCACTGTAAGTTCACAGCACATCATCTAATGTTAGAGTCTGTAAACAAGTCAAAATAACACCTGGCATTTAGTCAGGGGAATGTTAGAGTTCGTAAACAAGTCTGGATGGTGCCTGGCAAAATGCCAGAGGGAGTGGTTTGAGAAGTAACAAAAGCGAGTCATTAAGTGTAGAGATTCCTGATTGGTTGACTGATGTATCTAGTTTATGCTAATTAGATAAGCTCTGTGGAATGTATAAATACTGCTCCTGTCCTGCAATAAACGGCTCCTACTCCTGCTGTATCAACGTATACAAGTTGTTCGTCACCCCCCCGGTTATTTTGCCCAGCCAGCCGGGCTGCGGCAATCTAATGTACCCACACACCTCCACCTGGACCACCTGTCCAAGTTAGTAGCTGCCAAGGTGTCTGTGTATTATATGCACATCTTCATACCTGAATTTTGAAGCAACCTGGGTGATGCTGATATAATCATGTGCTGGGCTTGGGTCACATCAGACAACCTCTATTGGAAAGGCCTTTGGTTCCACTACTCTTCAATGTCAGAATCCTACCCTCTGTTCAGGATATGGAGCATACCATGCGGTCCTCCCAGAGGTACTCCACAGAAATTCATCTCTTTCTTTTCACTTCACCTTTAAGATTGCATGAATAATAGCCTAGTGTATAATTTTGTGGTTCAAGCATATGTCTGCTTCTCCCTAAGACTATAGCCCCTGGGACAGATATTGTAAGAAAAGTGTTGTGTTCACTTCCGAAAACCTGAGCGGCATCTGCTTGAAGCAGGGAGGGAGGTGAGTTGGAGGAGGATGGACCAGCAGGGAGCTCCTAGGGGACCCAACTCCCTACTGGGGAGCGCTGGGGAGCTCCGGATGTCTCCGTGTGTGTGTGTGTGTGTGTGTGTGTGTGTGTGTGTGAGAGAGAGAGAGAGAGAGAGAGAGAGAGAAAGAGTAAGAGAGAGAGAGAATGTGCAAGAGTATATGTGTGTGTGTGTGTGTGTGTGTGTGTGTGAGAGAGAGAGAGAGAGAGAGAGAGAGAGAGAGTCAGAGAGAGACAGAGAGAGAATGTACAAGAGTGTTTGTGTGTGTGTGTGTGTGTGTAAGAAAGCAAGAGGAAGGGAGAGAGAGAATGTATACACTAAATTATGTGAGTGTATCACAGAATTTGTTTTGCATGTGTGTGTCTCTGTGTGTACACATCCATCAGTGTACCAGTATGGAGCAAACCCAAATTCAGAACCCAGGGTCTTGGTTTAGGTGGTCAGTTCCAGAGGAGAGAAGGGAAGGTGGGGCCTGAAGACCCATCAGGAGCCCTGGAAGCCTGAGATCCTCTCAGGAAGTAGGCTGTTGGGAAACTGAGGAAGCAGATGGGAACAACCCAGGGAGGAAAGTCAGAGGGTGGAGGGCAGGGGAGGGTAGGTCTTTGGGATGTGTAGAGAGCAGGGTGCCACCCATAGAGACATTCAGGAGGAGGGGTTGTTGGGGTTGCTGACTAATGGTTTGTAGAGGGAGAGGGAGAGAGAAAGAGAGAGAGAGAGAGAGAGAGAGAGAGAGAGAGAGAGAGAGAGAGAGTTGTCAAGGAGGAGGTGTAGAGCAAGTGCAACTGGAATACATTGTGCTTTCCTCATCTCTTCAACATCCAGGAGGACATTCCTGGAGGAAGTCAGATGTGACCCATGGGAGGGGAGCATGCTGGACAGAGGCAGCTACAGACCAGGGCCCACATGTAGGAGGGAGGTGCTCCGTAAGTGTTGAATGATAATTATTATGATAGTATTATAGTTATTGTTCATTGTGAACTTAGACACTCCATGTCATGCACAAGCCTAAATGAAATAATTTTATTTATTCCTGACAGCAAATGCTATGACTTCCAGTCTGTAGATGTGAGAGCTGAGACAGTTGCCTGAGGCCACTGGCACGGGGTCTGTTTAGGAATCAGAGCCTGCCTAACTTCAGGGTGAGCTACTTAACTCTTCCCGAGTCTAGAGCCTGCATAACATCTCCCAGGAAGCCTGTGGAGGGAGTAAGAAACAGGGGCCTGAGGGGAGAATTCTGAGAACTAGGAGAAGTGAGGACAGGAAGGGGCAGAGAAGCTTTTGAGAGACACTGGCAGAGGCAGCCAGAGAGACAGGAGAACCACCAGGGAAAGAATGGAGTGGAAAACCCAGAGAGGGCTGGAAGAAAAGGCTACAGCTTATAAGAGGAAGAGAGAGAATTCCAGCCTGGCTTCTCAGGCAGAGAAGTGCAGCAAGAGCTGTCTTACAGACCGTCCAGGAGAGTGCTCTGGGAGAGTGAGTGCAGCAAAAAAAAACATGGAAAATTCTTTCTAGAATGTTCCTTGCAAGGAGGGGAAAGGGGGAGGAAGGCATCTGAAGGGAAAGGACCTGCGTGTGTTCAAACATATTTTGATTGGTGAAGGTTGAGGCTGTGTGTGTGTGTGAGGTGGGTGGGGAGAGAAGTCAGAGAGGAAGCACTTCCCACAGGGAGCATTCTGGCAAGGACCAGGAGGCAGAGCCTGAGGTCAGGCACTGTTTACATGTGTGTTGGTGGTGGGGGGTGGGGGAGCTTGCCTGGGACAGCAAAAAGCCATCCTGTGTGTGACAGAAAGCAGGGAGGCACAGATGGCTGTGGGTAAGGTACTGTTCTATGCTGGGGCACCTGGCCAGCTGCAACCCTCCCTTTCGGAGATATGAGAGATCACCTGTGCACCAAGGTTCTCCTTGTACTCAGTCCTGACTATACCTGTACCAGGCTGCTGTCTTAACCAGGATCTGGGCCAGGGTGTCCTGGCCCAGACTATGCTGGTGACTCCAGACACTGCCATGGACCTGATGAGAAAGGACATGGGGCTGTGAGTACTGGTAGAGTTGGTTCCCATTGTGTTAGCTCTGGCCTGGCCTTCCTGGGACAGCTGGAGGTAGAGGGAGGGGTACGGTTGAGATGGGAAAATGCAGGCAAGACTGGGATCGGGGGAGTGAGTAACAGAAAGGATGGATGTGCACAAGTGGCTGTGACTACCAGAGCTGGGGACAGGCAGAAGTCATGAGTCATTTCTTTATCCCCCAGAATAACTCTGATTTCGCAGATTTTAGAAGTGAGACTTGAAGGAGAAAAGCATCTTTTTCAGCGTCACACAACATTGCTCTAATGTGGCCAAACTTGGACTGTTCCTGGTCACTAGGAACACTGTAATTCTTCCAAAGCAGAAGGGATCCTGGGCCACCCCTCAGTGCTCTGAGCAGACTCCAGCAAGATGGGCATCTTTCCTTAGCCAGGGATGCCCAGAATGAAAACACAGATCAACTCAAACTCAAGATGTCAAGACCCTGGTTCAGACAAACAATTCAAGTACTGAAGTTTTGTGTCTCCTCAGAGGAGGGCACAGAGCTGTGCATGTCCAGGTGTTGGTAATGCAGCAGGGGGTGCATGGCCAGCAGATGAATCACAGATACAGGCCTTATCCCCAGCAAGGAGGTAGGGAATTTTGCATTTCTCAGAGTTGAAGAAATTAAAGAAGTGAATAGGTGCTGAACAGAAGAGAACCTACAAATGACCAACAGATGTACAGGGATGCTGAGCTCCAACAGTCAGCAGGAAAATGCAAATTACAGGCATTGTAAGATGCAACACTGCGTATCCTTTACAGGTAAAGTTTGGAAAGTTTGACAATATCATGTATTGGTGAGGCTGTGAGACATTGCAAGTCACTAGATAGAGGACACTGGAGCTGTACTTAGGATTAAAATCACACATCTTTGTTTCCCCCCCACCCTACCCCCCATCGGGGATTGAACCCAGGGGTGCTCTACCACTGAGCTACATCCTCAACCCTTTTTATTTTTTATTTTGAGACAGGGTCTCGCTAAGTTGCTTAGAGCCTTGCTGGGGCTGGCCTGGAACTTTTGATCCTCCTGCAATAGCCTCCTGAGTGGCTGGGATTACAGGTGTGTGCCACCACCCCCAGCTAAAAATCACATATCCTTTACAAATCAGTAGTTCTGCTTCTCTCCTGTCCCTACCCTCCCACCCCAGAGAGAACCCCAAGTGCAGGGCTAGTGGCATACAAGGATGCCCAAGGATAGCTAAAATGAAGAAGATTCAAATGCCCATCAGAAGGAAAATGGCCAAATAACGGTATATTCAACCATACAGACATTGAAAACAATAAGAAAATACATGAGCTAATAGGGAGAACTCCCCTTTTATCTGACTCCTCAAAATAAGTGCTTTCACTCCCCAATTCTGATTCCTGCCCTATTCTCTTTTGAACACCCTCTAATCAGGTTTCCCTTACCTCTGCCCACCCAAACTACTGTAATCATGGTCCCCAGTGACCCTTACGTTATTCAATTCAAGGGACAGACAGGTCAGTTCTTTGGTTCCTCCACTGCCCTGCAGCACTTGACAAGTTGACTCTTCCCTGTCCTGGGACCATTTTCTACCCTGAGTTCCAACATGGCCCTTCCTCTCCCAACACCCCCACCTTTTCCAGTTTCCCAGCTCTGTTGCATCTTTCCAACCTCTTAATTGCTTAGGGCTGGTCCCACATCTATCTACACTGTCTCATGGATTTAATCATCAGTGATGTGTGCAAGGCCCTATGCAGCTCAACCTTGAACTTGAGACCATGTGTCACACTGTCCACCTGCCACCTCTGATGTCACAAGTTCAAAGCTGAACTCTTGGTCTCCTCCTGCCCCAGAACCTGCTCCTTGCATGGCCTCCTCTATCCTGGTCAGTGGATACCCCATCCTCAGGCCCTGTTCCCAGCTGCCAACATTTCTCCCCTGATGTTGCTTCTTCTGCCTCCCTACTCTGCCATCCTCAGCTGCAGTCCCTTTTCAAATGGGTTTTTAAAGATGGGAGTTAGATCAAGTTGTTCCTTATGAATACCCTGCAGGATTTCCAGTAAGCTGGCTCAGAGTGAAAGTAGAGCCACCATTGTGGCCCACTGGGGTCCTGGACATCCAGCCTTGTGACCTCTCAGCCCTCCTCTGGCCTCTCCTCCTCTGGCCTTTGCAGTTCCTGGGCTTATGTGTGGCCAGTGTGAACTCTCTGTCTGCTGTGTCCTCGCCTGAGATGCTGTTTTCCACTCAAATGCCATTTTCCCAATGACTCATTTCCTTGGTGGTCAAATCTCAAAAAAAGTAACCCTCCTATCTCCCCTTTTATGCTTCACATTAACATTTACAGTCATACCTGGATGGGCTCCAGGATCCCCTGTAGGTACACAAATCCCTGAATGTTCAAGTCCTTTATATAAAATATCAAATCCCTTGTAAAAAAACACACACCTTCCCATAAATTTCAATTATCTCTAGATTGCTTGTAATACCTAACAGAATGTAAATGCTACATAAACAGTTGTTATATTGCTTCATTTAGGAAATAATAACATGAGCAAAAGTCTGTACCTGTTGAATATAGATGTAATTATTTTTAAATGCTTTTAATCTGCAGTTTGTTGAATCTGAGGATGTAGAACCTATAAATAGGGAAGGTTGGGTGTATTTAAATTCTATTATAGAAGAAAACAAGTTGTAGAATGACACACAGAATATAAAATTATGTAAAGTAGAAGAAAAACACCTACCCTAAACAAAAGGCATTGCAATGGATTTTCTGCAGATGCAGGTATTTGTATGAGAGTAAGGTCTGCCAAATAATGTACCCCATCTCTAACATAAGTTATGGTCATGAAGGGAAGGATGGAGCTGTAATACTGTGCATTTCATAAAGGGATGGAATTTGTGTTGATTATGTAAATTATGATGAAAGATTTTAAGTGAAAGTGGTTTGTGTTTTTTTGAGCTAGATCCCCTAAGGAAATCTAAAATAACCATGAAAAGATTGCTAATGTGATAAGTGATTATGAGTCCTTATTGATGATAAGCACTAGAGGGACCCTGGACCACAACATGGAGCAAGAAAGACAGTCTCTGAGTCTCTGCCTGCAGGAAGCTCCTGGGTTAGGAGGAGAGACTACTTTCAAACACAGCACATGGTGAACAGACAGGTTCTGGTGAAAAACTTGGGCCTGGCCTTTTTGTGGTCCTTCCAGGACCATGATCGGGGGCTGTGAGTGAGCATGATGGGCCTCTCTGTAGGTGAGCCTCTCTGGGCCAGCCTGGGGAGGTGCATGTGTGTTGATCCTTCACACTGCAGTTACAGGAACATCGACTGCTACTGACATTAGAAATGGCTCTAAAGACACATCTAATAGTGGATCCTGGCAGAGAGCAGCCGGAATTCTCCAGGTTCCTTTTCAGGTTATATGCCCCACACCTCTCACTGTGATTTACTTTAGCCTCCTCCCAGGGATATCTCGGGATGGTTGACCTATTTAGGAAGACTGTCCTTGGATTACTGGAGTCTGTCCACACTGGAAGAATGGGAATGCCTAGGAATTTATGTCATCTCTGCTGGCAGCCCTTGGTCAAAGCAGAGTCAGGAGTGGAAGGACCAGGATGGTTTAGGTTGAGACCTCCTTTGATTGGCCTTTGCATTGGACTTGGGCTTGGGTCTCTTGTCCCTGTCCTGCTCCCTAACCCCTCTACTGGGGAACCCTTCAGACACTTCTTGAATACATTACTGCAAGTGAATCCTCAATTCAGGGTCTAATTTGGAGGCCCCACCAAACACATTCGATTATGTCCAGGATTTTTTAAATAGACTTTAGGTGGCCTCGGCCTTTTGGCACCTGCTGGGGCATATCCCTTCTGGACCATGCCTGCTGGGGCTGGGTGCCGTGAAGCAGGTTTGCAGGGGTGTTTGTCCATCTGCAGCTTTTGCAAGTGCAGCCCTGCGAGCATGGAGAAGTAGCTGCAGGAGAGCTGAAACACAATTGATTTATAAAAGTCAATGGGATTTTAAAACGGGCTGGGGAAATAGCAAGATGGATCTCAGAGTTGAATTGATTTAAAGGGTAAGTATTGAGGCTGAAAGATTGATTGAGAAGAGAGGGGTGAGGTAATGGAAGGGGCACTCTGGAGGGGCCCGACAGGATGGTTTCATAAAGTTAATGCGATTTGCAGCCAAGGTCGAGGGGCTCTGACGGGGCCCCATGCTGTCCTGGGAATACTGCTTGAGCATTAGATGATTTATTACACGATGGCTCCTGAGTGTCCCTACTGAGTTTTTTTTTTTTTTTAAAACTTGTTACTTAGCATTCTTCCTCGGCTCTCTTTGGCCATCTGTTCTTCCCTAGGTCCCTCAACTAAAGGGTCTAGAAAACCAACCAGGCCCTCCTAAGGGGTCTTCCTTCAGTGCCTGGAGAACTTGAGGTACATGGTCTATCATTACCCGCAACAATGAAAATATTAAATTTTTAAATAGTGGTAAGGTAGCCTAGAAAGTTCGGAAATTTTTCATAATGATTATTTTAATGACTTAAAAATCAATATAAAAGATCCCATTCTTTAAAGTTATTATCTATCTATCTATTTACTTATTTGGCTTTCTTGGGTCTGCCTCTTGGCTCAGCCAGACTGATTTTTGGCAAGGGGTTGGGGGAGGCTGGGCAACACCCAGGCTGCTTATTCTTCATTTCTGTGCAGGATGAACTTTCAGCTTCAATGGTATCTGGCATTCATTCATGGAGAAGTAGCTGCAGGAGAGCTGAAACAGTGCTTGAGTTTATGGGATCTCCTATGTGTTCACCTACAGGAGCCACTAGGAGATGGTGCCGCTGCAGCAGAGCTGAAGAAGGAGCACACAACCACACACCAGGTCCTGCTGTCACCCTGCCATGTACACAGGAAGAAGGATGCATGGAAGCAGCAGCAAGGAGATCAGATTGGAAGGATAGAGCTGCTTAAGGAGGCAGGGAGGCTAGAGCTAAGGCTGAGGCTGAGGCTAAAATGAAGGAAGCCATGCCCTGCACCCTAGGGGGTAAGAAGATGTGTCTAGTAGGGAAACAGGAAGACTTGGAGGATGAGAGGGTGAGGGTCTGCCTCTGTTCCCAGGCTTAACTTTAACTTTGAAACAACTATTCCCTGAGTCACTGCCAGACTCGTGACAATCCTTCCTCTGAGGAAGAGCATCTTGTGAGGGCTCCTCTGACTTCTGACACAGGCTGAAATCCTGGCCATCATCCCATGCTGGGGTTCCTTTTGCTAGGACTTCTTGGAAGAGGCCATGTCCCTTTGCCAGGGTGGGAACAACGTTCACCACATCCTTATCTGTCAGCAACATGGGCCTGAGATTAATACAAAGTGGAAGGTGTCTAGGAGCTGATGCTCAGCTTCACCTCCCTGTCACCCACGCACTGCAGCTCTCCAGACCAACCAGCAGTCCTGTGGGCCGTTCATGCTCTACTTCTGCCCCTGTCTGCCCTTCTCCTTCCTTGGACCCCCTCACGCAGCATGCCAGCCTGCTTTACTCTTGAAGCATCAGTCCAGTTGCTTCCTATGGTATGAAGACCCCTCTGGAAAGTTCTCAGAGCAGTGACTGACTTCCATTCCTTATGCTGTCTGGGGTCCTTGCCTATCTCTCTGATTGGACATGGGCTTCTCTGTGCCAAACTGATATTTGTGAGCTTCCTAGGGGCAGAGAGGGTACCTTCCTCAGATTTGAATTCCTAAAATGTAGCAAAGAGTCTCAGATAATGCTTGTGAATGAGTGAATGAATGGGAGAAGGAATAGAACCCTCAAGCTCAAAGATGGAAAGATCCAATCCAAGAGACCCCAAGCCTTGTAATGGGTCTTCTTGGTGTGGGAGAAATCTGCCACTAGGATTTCTCCTGCCCAATGCCCATTTCCACATCATGTTAAAGTGAAGGGCATGAGATCCACCAATTCTGTGCCTAAAATCAGAGGCACACCAACAGGAAGGCTATAAACATGGAACTATAGTTTTGTAACATTTCCTAGCTTGGCAGAGGGGAGAGGGCATGTATGACAGGGAGGGAGCACAGAATTGGGAGCCCTGAGATCCATGTGCTTCTTGAAGTCCCATCTTTCCACTTCAAAAAGGGAGCAAAATATGAATCCTGCTGACTTCCTATACTGTGGTAAGGATAAAATGAATGGACAGCTTGAAAGTGTTTTGTAAATGGAGGAGCACAGCATAAATGGGTGATGGCACTGTTTCCTACTACTGCAGGCCAAGCCCCACGGAAGCCTCTATATCCTCTTCTGGACCTTGTCTGGGAGCCACTGGCCAAGGACCCTGCAATGCTTGCTGCTTGCACTCCTGTTCAGAGTAAGAGCCCATTCACCAGAAGTCTGGAATTGGTGAATTGATTTAATTCAATATCAATTATAAATTTCATTTTCTGCCTGCCTACAAGCCATTAGCTTAGATCAATACCTTCTCCACCCTTGGCTAAGTAATCACTGAGACTGTGGATGATTTCAGCAGTCGGAGCAGGGGCCTAAGCAGCCTCACTTGGAGAGTCCAAAGCAGCCTCCTGGTCCAGGCCTAATCCAGTTTGGGTCTTTCCACTTTCAAATATTAAGGCAATGGCCAATGCTGCAGTTGTCTGGGGCCTCAAGGCTGGCCTGGAGATCCTTCATTCCAATGTCTGGCAGTGCCCATGCCCTGATTGTCTACTAAAGTTATAGGCGTTGGGTATCTTTCATGAGGAGCTAGTTCTGCCTGTCAGCTGGTTCAAGGCATCTGGGAAGAAAGCAGGAGGCAGGAGGGAATGGTCTTGAGCTTGCAGTGTCCCTCTCCTGGACACAATGGCCTTCTTCTAGCACTTGGGCCTCAGGGAGCAGCAGATAGACTGGTCATTTAGGGGCTGGGGACGGATAAGAGTATATGTTCTCAATCTATGTTTTTAAAACACTCTGAGAATTACAAACCATGCAGGGCTAAAGGGAGGTGGTCAGCTGATGCCTATAGTGCTGAGCCCAGACACAGAGGAACCTAGCTGGCCATGGCCCCTGACTCTTAGCAGATCTATTTTGTCTCCCTCATGCTCTCTGCAGATAGCAGATGGGAAATGCCACTCATTGATCCTATAAGCATTTACCTAGGTCCTGTCTCCCTGCCCTCGGGGCCACTCTCTGCAGACTGCTGACCACACCACAGCCTGCATCATTACCTAATGGTCCAGTCAGTCATATTACTCTCTTGTTTAAAACCCTGCCTGGGGTAGGCATGGTAATGGTGCATGCCTGTAATCCTCTCTACTCAGGAAGCTGAGATGGGATGATTGCAAGTTCAAGGCCAACCTGGGTAACTTGGTGAGAATTCGTCTCAAAATAAAATAAAAAGGGCTAGGGACATATAGAGTCCTTGCCTAGCATAGGCAAGATCTTGGGTTCAACTTCCAGTACTGGAAAAAAAAAAAAAAGAAAGAAATCCTGCCAATCTGTGGGACAGGCCCACTCTCCCAACCCCCTCCCCCAACCCCTCCCCCAACCGCCTCCCCCACCCCCTCCCCCACCACCATGGCCTCCTACTGACTTCCTGCATTGCAGTCAGTCCAGGTGCTCACAGATTACCCTAGATTGTGCTGCTGGGCCTTGCCACATAGGCTTTCTCTGCCTGGAGTGCCTCTCCTCCTTTCTACATCAAGGCTGGGCTCCTAAATCTGTAAAGTGCGCAGGAGGTGTCAAGAGCCTTTGGAGTTTGAATCTCAGCACTCCCACTTCCTGGCTGGGTATTTTTCCCAGCTGGCAAGTTCTATAACCTCTCTGGAACTCAGTTTCCTCATCTGAAAAATGAGGCAGCAGTGGTCTCTTTGTCAATGGGAGTCTTCTGAGGATGAAAGATGACACATGTGCCCCTACGTGGAAGATGTAATAGGACTTCAGCACATAAATTCCACCACCAAAACACAGACACGTGACATGCTGATGTGGGAGCCAGACTAACAAGCATACTTTCAAAGAAGTAGGTGAAAGCTAGTCATGCAGTCCTGGGATGGATGTGGAAATACCAGCCTAATCTTGTTTATTGAGTTATTTACAAGTCTTGTTTATTGAGAACTGAATTGACTCTAGGACATCTCATTATCCAGAAGTGCCCAGAGTGGACATAGGGCCTGCTAGGCAGAGATAGTGAAAGGCCTAGCTCCCAGAAAGTACAAGTAAAGTCACTTCATGAGATATACTTGTTCTACCATGGTTACATAAGTTCAACAAGCATTAGCAATGGGTGCTGCTGTTATTAAATGTGCCTGACACCTAGTGCCAGCCAGTGAGGGCATATGGGTCTGCACATTCGGGCTAAGTCACCCCCCACCATGAAATAGGGAAGCAAAATAAAATATCAGCCAAATTTGAGATTCCTCAGCATCACGGGTCAATGGGGTCTGGCCTTCCTGAGTTGCCATACACCTTCACACCATGGCCAACACTGCTGCCAGCCCCGAGAAAGGGCACTTCCACAGGATGCCCACCCCCAACCCATGTCACATCTAATCCTGACCTCCCTTCCCTTGCCACCAGCTGTACTGCCTTTCAGCTGGACATATCTGATATGACTAGGACAGAGTCGGTGGTCTGACCCCACCCTTCCTTTGGCCCCTGTGCCTGTATTCATGATAGTGGCATCATGAATACTGCCCTTGGAAGGTGCTGGTGGAGGTTACACATAGGGTTGAATTAAAATGAGTTGTTTGCATGTAAACAGAAAATCCAGCACACATCTAATACATTCTAAGCACTGAACAGAAATTTTCTCACTTTCTTTCCTTCCTTAAAGAGGAAAGTAGACAGACTGTTTGCAAACTTAATATATTATTAATAGTGAAAGAGTCATACTGAGATAGGTGGGCTCTCAGGGAAAGAGAAAAAGAGAGCTTTATGAAGAGACCTGGGTCTATGAACATGAACAGTCAGGTTTGTCTCTTCAGTTAGATGAACAAAACCTCCAGTGTATGTTGGCCCTGATCAATTAGAACAAAAACATAATCAATTTAAGTGTCACCAGATTGAAAAACCTATACAATGTGCCCACAACTGATTTATGGCTAGACTGCTTAACTAAGAAGAAACATTTTGAACCCCAATATCAAATAATTGACTTGGGATTTGATTTTCACAAAAGCTTATTTGGGAACCTGCACTTTTCTTCCCAGGAAAATCTTATCTGTAGTCAGACAGCTCTCCCCCAGGTGCGTCATTATTAAGTACAGTTAAGGTTAGTTAAACCCAAGCACTACCATAGCATGGCCACCTGGCTGATAACTGAGAAGGCTACTAAGTGACCAAGAGGTAGGCAGCATACACAGTAGGAATATGCTGGACAAAGGAATGATTCACATCCTGGGTAGGACAGAGTGAGATGTCATGAGATTGTATCATGATACACTATTTAAAACTTACAGATTCATTATTTCTGGAATTTAATATTTTTGAACCATGATTGTGGGTAACTTAAACCATAGATAAAGGTGGACTGCATATGTAAATTATGCCTCAAGTAAAACCAGTAAGAATAAATTTAAGAAATAAACAATGAAAAAAGTATTTAAAAAAATCAATTTTCAAGCTGGGCAAGGTGACCCATGCCTGTAATGCCGGTGGCTCAGGAGGCTGAGGCAGGAGGGTCATGAATCCAAGGCCAACCTCAGCAACTTAGGGAGACCCTAAGCAACTTAGTAAGGTCCTGTCTCTAAATAAAAATATAAAAATGGGCTTGGGACGTGGCTCAGCAGTTAATCTCCAGTAGATTGAATCCCCAGTATCAAAAAAAAAAAAAAAAAAATCAATATTCAATGTAATTTGAGGCCACTGTCATTCAAAGGTCACCAAACTGGGAATTTCTATCTCCTTCCATCAGGTTCCACCAGACTTGTTTTGGACCCTTTGTCACTCTTAAGGCCTCTGCAATATCATTGCATTTCTGAGAAAACTTCCATAAGAGACTGTCAGCAGAGAATGTGTTCTCCATTTGGGGTAGAGGGCCTGGCTGGCGGTGAAGGATGTCCAGACTTGGGCACCTCTACTCTCAGGGTAGGTAGCAGTTATATGCTATGGTGCTAGGGCCTGGCCTAGATGTAAGAAGACCACTGGGTGAGTGTCCTGTGAACTTCCTTCTTCACAGGCTTCTGTTCATGAAGCCTCCAGTGCCTATCTGAGGTCTGGTACAGATCCTGATTCTATTCCTGCATAAATGGCTCTTATAAGACTCCATCCTTGGCATAACTCCCTGACCCCTCTTCTGCCCTTGATCCCCTCTCTGAATCTCAGGCAAAGCCAGATGTTGTATCACCTAATTACATGATTATCTCTTTGTGGTTCCACCTCAGGGCCATGAACATGATCTCCCCTAGGGAGGACCTGCCTGGGCAGGGGCACAATGGCATCATGGGCATATCCTGGGAAACCACATCATTCATGACTGAGCAGTCAGCGGGGTCTTGCGAACTCTGTGGTTGCCCCTTAAGAACAGAAATCTTCAGGGTGCAGAGCTGTCACCTGGTACAGTCAGGGACCTTCAGGCTATCATTCCCTATGATCCTTGGGGACAAACCCAGTAGCCTCCAGTCCTTTATTTCTATTCTCCATCCCCAGAGGCAGCCAGTTTCAACCTTTGTAAGCCATTCCAGCAACAACAATGTTTTCTTCTGTATGTATAGAGAAGTGGCTCCATAATGGAGCTTAAAAATTCCTATCACCTAGTGACGTCCTAAGCATCCTGAGATTGCGGCACAACACTCTGTTCTTTTTTTTTTTTTTTTTTTTTTTTGGTGATGCCCATGTAGACAATTTTGCTGCCAGCTGAACAACACATAGCATTATGTATAAGTCATGATACTAGAAAAGTATAACTAAGTTTCTGGTTTACATATTTAATACACTAACGTTTTATCATTATTTTAGAGTATACTTCTACTTCTTTAAAAAATAAAAATTAAAAAAAAAAGAATCTCAGGTTCCTCAGGAGAATCCCAGAAGAAGGTATTGTTCTCATAGAAGGTGGTGGCTCCATGTGTGCTATTGCCCCTGAAGACCTTGTAGTGGGACAAGATGAAGGGTGGAAGATGGTGATGATGGTGATCCTGACCTTGTATACACCAAGGCTCGTGTGTGTTTGTACCTTGGTTTTTGTTTTTTTTTTTAAACAGAAAATTATAAGGAGAAAAAAAAATAGAAAAAAAGTTTATAGAATAAGGAAATAAAGAAAGAAAATATTGGGGGTTGGGGATTTAGCTCAGTGGCTGAGTTCTTGCCTAGAACGTGCAAAGCTCTGAGTTCAGTCCTCAGCCCTGAAAAAAAAAGAAGAAAGAAAGAAAATATTTCATACAGATGTGAAGTGTACTGTTTTAAGCTAAGTGTCATTATAAAAGAATCAAGTTAAAAGAATTTTTTTAAAAACTATAAAATAATAAACATTACAGTAAGCTAAGGTTAATTTATTATTAAAAATTGTTTTTTAAATAAAACCTAGTGTACAGTGTTTGTGACGTCTACAGGAGTGGAGAGTAATAACCTAGGCCTTCATAATCCCTCAGTACTCACTCCCTGGCTTGCTCAGAGCAACTTCCAGGACTACAAGTTCCATTTATGCCAAGTGCCCCTATAGGTGTACCCCTGTTTATCTTTTATGATGCATTTTTATTATATACCTTTCTATGTCTAGACACACAAATATACCTAGTAGTGTGCTATCATTGATTGTTGCAGTATTTGCTGCAGTACAGAGCTGTACCGGTATGTAACCTGGGAGCCATAGGCTGTACCATATAGCCTCAGTGTACTAGACTTGTGAAAGCACACTTTATAATGCCAAAATCATGGTGAAATCATCTCATGACACACTTCTTGAGATGTATCCCTGTCATTATGATTTCAGTTGATTTTTTTGTAGTTTATCTCCACATTTTAAATAGTATACATTTATTGCCAATTCTTGATTTTTTTTCCTTTTAAGTGTTATCTATTGACTCCTTATTATGGAAGAGAATTTTTGTTTCTTTCACTCTCCTGGTGCCACCACACAGAAACACCTATCCCGTTCTCTCCATAAATAATTATATTACAATTTTTGTTAGATCAATATATAGAATTTATATTATTATTACTCTGTAATTGCTAGTCTTATTTGAGTTATGTGGTATAACAGTAATTTTTCCTTTCATGTATTTCACGTATGGTGCTAGGGTCTGGCCTAGATGTAAGAAGACCACTGGGTGAGTGTCCTGTGAACTTCTGTCTTCACAGGCTTCTGTTCATGAAGCCTCCAGTGCCTATCTGATGTCTTGGCTTGCTTTTACATTTTTTTTTTAAATCATTGGAGTGAATATCTTTTTTAAAATTTTAATTTGTTATATATGGCAGCAGAATGCATTACAATTCATATTACACATATAGAGCACAATTTTTCGTATCTCTGGTTGTACAAAGAGTAGAGTCACACTATTTGTGTCTTCATACATGTACTTAGGGTAAGGATGTCCATCTCATTCCACCATATTTCCTACCCCCATGCCTCCTCCTTCCTCTCCCACCCCTTTGCCCTATCTAGAGTTCATCCCCAATCCCCATCCCCACCCTGCCAACCACATTATGAATCGGCATCCTTAAATCAGAAAAAACACTTAGCATTTGATTTTTCAGGACTGGTTAACTTCACTTAGCATTATATTCTCCAACGCCATCCATTTACCTGCAAATGCCATGATTTTATTCTCTTTTATTGCTGCATAATATTCCATTGTGTATATATGCCACATTTTTTGTATCCATTCATCTACTGAAGGTCATCTAGGCTAGGAAAACTGGAAATCCATATGCAACAAAATGAAATTCAATCCCTATCTCTCACCATGCACAAAATTCAAGTCAAAGTGGATCAAGATCTAAGAAGTATACCAGTGACACTGTTTCTATTAGAAGAAAAAGTAGGCCCAACTCTCCATCATGTCAGATTAGGCCCCAACTTCCTTAAAAAGACTCTCTATGGTGCAAGAATTAAAATCAAGAATCAATAAATGGGATGGATTCAAACTAAAAAGCTTCTTCTCAGCAAAAGAAACAATCAGTGAGGTGAATAGAGAGCCTACAATTTGGGAACAAATTTTTACCACATGCACTTCAGATAGAGCACTAATCTCTAGGATATATAAAGAACTCAAAATCTTAACCAAAAAAAAAAAAAAAACCAAATAACCCAATCAATAAGTGGGCCAAGGAATTGAACAGACACTTCTCAGAAGACGATATACAATCATCAACAAATACATGAAAAAATGTTCGATATCTCTAGCGATTAGAGAAATGCAAATCAAAACTACTCTAAGATATCATCTCATTCCAGTCAGAATGGCAGCTATTATGAAGACAAACAGCAATAAGTGTTGGCGAGGATGTGGGGAAAAAGGTACACTCATACATTGCTGTGGGCCTGCAAATTGGTACAGCCAATATGGAAAGCAGTATGGAGATTCCTTGGAAATCTGGGAATGGAACCACCATTTGACCCAGCTATCCCTCTCCCTGGTCTATATCCAAAGGACTTAAAAACAGCATACTACAGGGACACAGCCACATCAATGTTTATAGCAGCACAATTCACAATAGCTAAACTGTGGAACCAACCTAGATTGCTTTTACATTTGCTTAGATTTTTGCTAGGTATGAGTTTCTCAACATTAAACATTCCATCAATAGTATATATCTAATCTCCATGTGTTCAGAGACCAGAGGTATCTTCTTAAAAATATTGTTGCATTTTATCATTCCAAACTCTACAGTTTCCCGGGAGAACTGCAGGGCCTCTTAAAGTGGTCTTTAGAAAACCCTGAGTGCCTGAGGGCCTTGAACATTGAGGATACACAAAAACTGTTGGATTGCTTCTTTAGGAACAATCACAAGAACAAGGCCATGTTAGTACTTCATCCCACCCATGAGCTCTCTTTCTTCAGCTCACAGTATTGACCAGGCTCTGGAGACCCGTCCAGGCCCCTGAGATGTTTACTCCTCCTATAGGAGATGGCCAAAGCTGCTGTAGCTTTGCTCTTTGCTCATTGCTAATAAGTCTAACAATTTCCTTCAAAAGGAGCCTCCTAAACAGCAACAACAATTTTGTCTTGCAACATTTCAAACAAAGGCAGAAACTCCAAAGGAAAATTTTACAGATTGATGACATAAATCTCAAAAACTTGACCTCCCCATAAAATGCCCTAATAGTAAAGTAAAGGGCAAACAACAGATTAGGGAACTATTTGCACCATAAATGTCAGTTGAGGGAGGAGGATGGATTTTCCTAATGACCTAGACCAGGTTAAAGCTTTCCCATGATTCAACTATTCACTCATTTATTTGATCAATAATATGTGTTGGGTGTCCACTGAGTGCCTGGCATGGGGGGTATAATGATGTTCAAACCCAGAAATGGCCACTGCTCTCATGGAACTCACAGTCCAGTGCTAATGACAGATATCACCCCTCCCACACCCCCACACCCCCCAAAAAAATCACTCTTGGGAGTGAACAGCTACAATCAGAAGGAAATACCATAAAGGAAAGGAGAGCATGGGCAGAGGACCAGTGTAGGTGTAGAGGAGGCTGCCCTGGTGGGGGACACTTGAGCTGACAGCTGAGGGTGAGTAGGAGTTAATGAGTATGTATGAGTGTTCCAGGAACTCCAGAGGGAAAGGAGGTGAGCAAATCCCCCGAGGCAGCCATGTGGCTTGGGCTTAGGGAGTGAGAGGATGCTGGAGGTTTGGTAGGAGGGCATCCCTGAAGGCCACAGGAAGTTTTGAATTTTGACCCTGAGAGCAATGGGGAAGCCACTGAAGGATTCCAAGTTGGAGCTGGGGGAGGAGGCTGGAGGTGAGTGCATGACTGGATTTATGTTGACAAGGTGACTGGGGCTTCTGCTTGGAGAATGGATGTGGTGGTGCAATGGGGCATGGTCCAGGTTAGAGAGATGATGGCTAGGGAGGATTCTACAGAAGAATGTGTGAAATTGGCAGAATCAAGAGGTCTTTGGAGCCTCCCTCACACCTGTGCAACAGGACAGAGCCACAACAATGATCCTTGATGCTGGGCAGTGCTAAGAGGCACCCAGGAGGCTTCAATTAAGATTGGAGGAATAAATAAAATATGTCTATGGGACTTTAGAGAGGGACCGATAACAGCATGCTAGGGTGGCATCAGGGTCAATTATTTTGGGGGATCTGACTAAGCCTAGGGAGCAGGGATGAACCAGACCCACTTCTTGCCTTTAGAAGTACCTGGGCTGAGGGTCACCAAAACCAGGTTCCCTGCAGGTTATGGGAGCAGAAGAGGGAGCATGGAGGGCAGCAAGTTGAGAATGCAGTAATGGCAGTAGGTCAGGATTGTTCCCTCCTTATCCTGCAAAATTGTCCATGTCACTCCCAGGAGAGAGGGTCCTTATATTTTTATTTTCTATCTTGAAAAATAAGTAGCTATTCTGACTATGTCCCAAAGAGTTGTGATTTGCTCCATTGTATATCTAATGATTTTTATGGAAGTTTAATAACTTTATCCTACTTTCCTGGGAAAATTGGTGGGACAGGGTGAGTGACCTCTTCTATTCTTACTCTGGGAATGCAGCAGTGGGTAGCAATATGGGTCAGTGGAGGACAAACCTGCTGGTGACAGGGCATCAGGAAAGGTTCCCAGTGACATACAGAACCAGGTGGGAGCTAAGCAAGGCAGGGCCAGTGCCACCAGGTGCCACTCAGCCTCGTTCAACCAGGCCATATCTATGTGGATCTAAGGCAAATTTGAACCACTTACAGTATAACATTCAGTTTGAGCCGGGTTGAATTAATATGTGTTGATTTGACTCTGTCTGATTTGAATTGTGTGATGCGCATAAAACTAAGGCATGCTATTTTGATTATAGGTTTGTTTTGAGCCATTTCAAGCTTGTTTGGAAACTTTCCTGTTTTTTTTTTTTTTGTTTGTTTGTTTTTTAAATGATGTGTGTGTGTGTGTGTGTGTGTGTGTGTGTGTGTGTGTGTGTGTTTTGACATCTGCCTCTAAGTTCTTGGAAGGTGAACTCAGCCAGGGCAGGATAGTTGACCAGACTTAGTTCATACTATGGTTTTGAACAGTGTTCATCCCACCAAACTCCATGCTGAGGCCCAATTCTTCAAGGGGAGGGTGTTGAGAGTCAGCGGGACCTTTAAGAGGTAATTAGCTCATGGGGTCTCCGCCTTGTTGAAGGGATGAATGTAGTTTCCAAGCAAGTGGGTTAGTGATTGAGAGAGTGGGTTAATTAGGGCAAGAGCAGGTTATGAAGTGATACTGGCCTCCCCTGAGTTTCTCTCACACACATGCTCCTTCCACACATTCCTGCTACCGTCTTCTGCTTTCTGCTACAAGGCCCTTTACCAGAAGCTGAACAGATGCTGGTGCCATGCTTTTATACTTTGAGAACCATGAGATAAATAAACCTCTTTTCTTTATAAATTCTACAGTCTCAGATGTCCTGGGGCAACAACAGAAAACAGAGTCAGATAGTTTTATATGCAAATAACCAATGGTAAGGCTTTTCCTGAGAGGTTCTCAGTCCTGATATCTTTCCCTCTGCTGGGAGGAGACAAAGATGACTTTTAGGGTGATGGTAGCTTTCATCCACTCAAAGATGGTCTGTATGGGGACCTACCAGCAAGTTAAGAGTCAATGTGACTAGGGAAGGGTCTCTGGGAACCCTGGCATCAACATTCCACGCAGAGCAACCTTTCAGTCAGACCCCAGAGCTCCTGAGCCCACTGACTGCATCTGATCTTCTTAGGTCTCCTAAAAACCCTGGTCTTTTTCATACAACTTAGAAAACCTGTGTAACAATAAGGTGTAGAAGTGGGTCTATACTAGGTATGTTTGAGAATAATGTAGACAAAATAGTGACTGGATACCAGGGCTGGGGTTTGCACAACTATGACTTGCTGGGTCAATAACACATCCCTAAAAAAGTTCCTAAAAAGTTTGGATAGGGATGAATTTTGATGGAATTTCTTAGTTATGTCAGAGCCAATTTCTTTAAGGCACATGTACATATAATTTTTGGTCTTTATTTCTCCAGAAATGTCCTCAGGGAAAGTTATTCCATAACAAGCCATAAGTCTAATCTGGTTCCTGACAGGCTCCGGCCTTATGCTGTGCATGATGCCTCTTCCTGCCTCCACTCCAGCCTCCCTGGTCTTGTGCACCCATATCCCCAAACCAGGGGCATCTGCACCTCCTGCTCCCCACCTGGAATTGGCCTCCTCCCACTATTTCTGCTACCCTTCACCTGCCTAGTCGGTCCCTGTCATCCACAGTTCAAAAACCACTTTTGAAGTCTTCAGACTTTTTAAATACATGATCTTAGAATGCCTCTGGTCATAGTTTATGACCATACATCTTTTGGGGCAAGGGATTATTTTCTTAAGGCCTGAAAAATAGCACTATAAACAATCTTGTCACATATCTAGCCAGATAACATCATTCAGAGATGATACTGTTTCTCAACCTTGGTACTATTGGCATGTGGGTTCAGAAAATTCTTTGTTGTGGGGTTTGTTCTATACATTGTAGGATATTTAGTAGAACCCTTGGTTTCTACCCATCGGATGCCAGTAGCCCTCCTCAAAATAGCCAAAAATGTCTCTAGACACGGCCAAATGTTCCTTGGGAAGGGTGGCAAAGCTGCTTCAGGTTGAGGACCACTGACTTAAATGTTTATAAGAAGTTTGGGATTTTGCATATAGGTCCCTTTGCTGAAGTCTCTTTGCAGACCAGCACCAACCAATGGAAAAATAAAAGGTATAATGTGGGAGCCATGTACATAATTATAAATGTTCTAGTAGCTGCATTAAAAGAGTAAAAAAGAAAGGTGAAATTAATTTTAATAATATATTTTATTTAACCCAATACATTAAAAATATTGCCATTTCAGCATATAATCAATACAAAATAACTATTATTGAGATATTTTACTTTCAATTTTCTTGTACTAAATCACCAAAATCTGGCGTTTTTCCCTCAATTTTGATTAATCACATGTCAAGGTGGTTTCTGCTTAGGAGTTGTGGGACAGAACTAGGCTTGCTCAGAGGGGTCTGGCCTGCTTCACCCCTTGGGTCATTAGCAGACTGTGCCACCACCCCTTAGCAAAGCCAGGCAAGGTCCTCCTTTGCTCATTTGGCTCACAGGTTACAGTTCATTCCAATGCAACCCACGGAGGGACCCACTCTCTGGAAGAATGGGTCCACCCAGGAAAGTCACCTAAGTACTTGTGGTGTGCTAATCAGATGTGGTGTTCTCTGTGAGTGCACAAGAGGTGAAAGGGTCTCTGCTGCACACATCTAGTGAGATGAACACTGCTTTCAAGCCCAGCCCCTCCCCAGATGTCCCACCCACCCATCTCCAAAGACCAATTTTTATCCTTACTGCTTATAAGGGAAGCTTCCACAGACATTGGTTACCCCAAAAGATATATTTTCTCAAAAGACAGGTGTTCTCATCTAAATGATACTTGATCTGGCCAAGAAGTTGATGTCCAGGGAGATGCTCTCTGTACCCTATCCAGTGGCTGAGTCCCCAGGCCACTCTGCTAGGACACGTGCTATCTCTTGTTTATCTCAATATGCTTCTGTTCATTCCCTTTCTTATCTATGGACCCTGCAGCTTCCTGAGCATTATTCTGGCAAAAAGGTCTGCCTGCCCCCTGCTTGCCTGAAGAACTGCTTTTTATAGGCTCCACAGAGCATCCTCTCAGGAGGCTGGAGAAAGATCCTTGCTTGAACCCAACTTTCTGTAGAAGCAAGGGCATTGCCCTCCCTGGTAAGAACCATTTCTGTCTTTGCTACAAGCAAATCTTGGGCATTTCCCTTTTAGAAAAGAAAAAAAAAGTTCTCCCAAAGTTGCGGCCACCTGTTCACCTGGAGCAAAAGAGGGATTTTGTAAAACACGGAATGTGGAGTGGAAATTTGCTCACCCACTCCGGCACTAAGATAGCCCCCGCCCTTGCAATCTCAGGTCCGAGCCCCACACAGCCCGGAATCTGGCTAGAAACGGCACATCAGTGAACAAGGATGCTCAGCGTGCAGCGGCAGTAGCCGAAGAACGCCCGTCGCAGCGGATACCCAGCAGTGTCTGCGCACTTTTGCCAAGAGGCACTTGTGGTGCACCGAGAAACCTCAGAAGGCTGGACTTACCCCTTCTACTCTGCCTGATCTTTGGGCTCAGCATATTCCTGCAGTCGCTTGGCTAGACTCTCTGGGTTGATCATACTGTCGTCCACTTCCCTGTTCTCTTCTTGTCGTCCTTCATGCCTCTCTTGCTTGGGCAGCGTGGGCGTCGCCTGCGAGGCTCCCTCGGCTCCCTCTCCCGGCTCCGGAAGGTCGGCTTGCCTTGTACTACATAAACCTCGATGCATTATTTATCCATCCCAGAATTAATTCCCATCCAAGCGGACCATTAAGGGCACGGTAGTCTTTGGTGATCAATCACTGGGCCAGGGCGGGGCCGGCCTCTCAGTCCCTCCGCTCCGCGGGGCGCACAAGGCGCTGTCCATTCCGAGCTGAGCTGTGTGCGGAGGGGGCGGCGCCTTGGAGAAGGTGGCGGGGGTCTGGGGACGGGGAGGCGGGGCCAGTGGAGCCGAGTGGAGAAGTCTCAGCCCGCCGCCGAGTGTTTCCAAGACTGTCTGAGACACTTGTGCCTCCCGCTAGAGGCCACCAAGAGGCCAGAGGAAACATGGGAATGTGGCTACCCCAGCCCACATGCCCTGTTAAGGCCTGGGTTAAGGCAACGCTGTTGATGAAGGAGTGGCCCAGATCCTTCCTGGCCCTGTCTAATGGGTCTAGTTTATAAGCTCACTGTTCTAAATGTTGAAAGACAGGTGTGTTTTAGAAGCAGCCAGCAGCCTGGCAATGTTCAGATCCTCTAGGGGACCCGAATAGCAGGAAAACACCAGTTAGGAATGTTAACTATTTATGATTCCTTAGTAAGATGACAGGAGTAAGATTGCTGTGAAGCTGAGTTCAGGATCTCTCACATGGTAGAATCTGCAAAGCTATTCTCTGAGTTTAATAGTGAGTTTAATAGTGAATTTCTGCTCATTAGCTACGTTTTTATTTAATACTTGCATAATTCTAAAGGACATATATTGGACTTTTAGGATGTCCAGCTTCAAAAACCTAAAAATCCCTCCACAAACACAATCATACTAAGAGCTGTCACTTATTAGACACCTACCGTGTGTCAGGCATGGGGTTGGTGCTTTATGTTCAGCTTATCATTTAATTCTCTAACTCCCCAGACAGGTGTTATGATCAAGTTTTTTCAGATAAGGAAAATAAAGCATAACAATGTAAATTTCTTGGCCAAGGTCATGTATTTCCTAGAGACAGGGCTGGCATCGGAACCCAAAACTGTCTCTACAGCTCCTACTTTTCTATAATGCCAATCTTTCTAAACACCCCAGTTTTCACTATTGCGAGTTAACAGTTTGTGGCTTGAGACTGTTCAGTGAATTTGTTGGACAGTAACCCCCTACCCCGACAGTTATCCCTGTGTCCTCTTAAACATGTGAATTTGTGGCTGGGTTATAATCTCCCTTGAATGTTCTCCCTCCAGCTTTCTCCCTTTGTGTACCCCATGTCCACTGATCCACAAATGCCCCATAGACACTTAATTAACTCCAGTAGCTGGAAGGAAAGAGGGACACATTGGGAGATCATCACAGCAGCCACACTAGGGATGAGAGAGTATGAAGTAGGGGATAAGCCTCCTTACTCTCCCCTCCTCCCCTCCTCTCCTATTCCAGACTCACCAGGATGTGGTAAGCCACATGGCCAGGGAGAAAGCAGAGTCCACAGAGACAAAGCTGTCTTACTCAGCATCCAGTCACTTTTCCTGACCCTCATCTACTCATCAGAGGGGAGAATAGGTATTTTCACAACTTTTCATGGTAGTACCCATGCGTCGACTCCTCCCTGACCCATCTCTTGCCACTCGACCATGTTCCTGAGCAACTTCTGTTCCCTGTGCTCCACTGCTTTTGCACATGCAGCTCTACTCCCATGTGCCTCAGTGTCATTACACACATAGCCCCTGCTTCTATGCATCCCTGTGCCTTTGCAGGTAGAGTAAGTGCCCTGTCTCAGGAATGCCCTCCCCCACATTGATTCACCTACTTATTTGTCATGCTTTGGACACTTCCCCTATGAAACTCTCCTGATTACACTAGCTGAAGGATCCACTAAGCACTTCCCCTGGACCGTTTTTTGTATCCCTTAGACTGCTCTTCTTGCTCTCCAAGGCCTGAGCCCCAGGCTGCCTCAGGCCAGAAGCCCTGTAAGAAATATTGTCTTGAGCTGGGGATGATGGCAAACACCTGTAATCTCAGCAGTTCCTGAGTCTGAGGCAGGGGGATAGCAAATTAGAGGCCAGCTTCAGCAACTTAGTGAAATCCTTAGGAACTTAGAACATGTATCATTAAAAAAAAAAGAAAAGGAGTGGGGTAGAACACCCCTAGGTTTAATCACCAATACAAAAAAAAAATGGCTTGATGAGTAAATCCAAGAAACATCATTGAACGAGACTCCTTTTCCTTTAGAATAAGGTAAAAGCCAGGTCAGGCTAGGACAGAGGCCACCCAAGAGAAGTAGGGAGGATATAGAACTGGAGAAGTCTCATGTTGACACTAAGGTCACAGGACAAGTCCCGTGGCCTATGTCTTGAGCAATCAGGAAGCCATCTGTGAGTAATGCAGCCTGGCCTGTATTCTCCAAGTTAGAGGCAAGAAAATGCCCTGAGATATAGAGTAGGTCCACTCACACTTGTTTTGGTTAAGAAACCACCTCCGGGCACTTTTCCTGCACAGCTGTTTCCTCTGATGACATGAAGTCACTGCTCTTACTCGCCTGCTTTCCTGGGGATCAGAGCTGGAACAGACAAAAACCACAGACTCTGGGCTCAAACCCAGAACTTGAGCTGGGAAATGAGCAGGAGCCAATCCCAATTCTGCACCAGAGAAAGGTGGGGCCTGGGGGTGGTGGGAAAATGGATCTGCCCTCGACCATGCTCCCCGTAGGTCCAGATGAAGGACTCATAAGGTGGAGCCAAAAGGGTCCTTAGAGCCCTCTCCAGGCTAAAGTTTACAAATTCAGCTCAGGAGGCCCCTGGGAGCCTCCACATCCCTCTGAGGTTGCTGGAGAGAGAGTGAGGGTGAGCACAAGAACAGGGCAAAGGGATCTGTGGAACATGAGGACTCCATGCGTTTACTTTTCTTTGAAAAAAGAGCCCCATTCCCCTCACTTATAAGGAGGGAGATATATTGGTCTATTTAACAACAGAAGAGAGAGTCTCCCTGCATTCTGGTCCTGCCCCTCTCCAGCTGTGGTCCTGGGTCTAACTTCACTGATTTCCTCCCTTCAATCATTCAGCATTTTCCGAGGGCTGCTCTGGGGCAGGTGCAGAAGGGTGAGCAGAGGGTGCTGAGAGGGCAGAACTCTCCAGAACACATCCACTGAAACACACACCTTTTGGTAGAATGGGCACCCACCAACACTGACTGGCTCAGAGCCAGTATGCTTTCAGAACAGTGGCTCCTGCCTTGGCTGCACACTGGGGAGCATAGACAACTAATGCCTGCAGCTCTGATTTAACTACTGTGGCATGCACAGTGGTCACTGGGATTTATCAAATCTCCCCAGCCATCCAATGTGCAGCTAGGGTGGAGCTGAGAAACACTGTTTTAGAAAACAGCTGCATGTCTCTGGGCCTGGGGCCACCAGAGGTAGCCTTTGCCTGCTGTTTTTCAGAAAGAAACTTCTCATGAAGAGGCACATCTGCCAATCAGTCACTCAATCAGAAAGAAGAGGGCCATTATCCCCAAACCCCAATGGGCAACAGCTCTGTTCCATGCACAGACACAGGTGCTATAGTGTAGTCTGTACACTGCACAAAGGTGTGCAGCAGAGGAAGGTGACAGGCTTGGGTTGTACAGGCAAAGCTAAGTGTTCTAGCATGGGGGTTGGGGCACAACCAGGAAGGGAGTTTTTCTTTAATTTGCCCAACGATGCCATATAGATAGAAGAGTCCTGCTTTCCTGTTCCAGAAGCTGAGGGTTAAGCACCTCTGGAGGCTGAGGGGGAAACAGTGATACCTTGGCTCTGCAATGCCTGTTTAGTGGTCACCAGCTCCAGTGGCCCCTGCCTGCTTACCTAGTGTGCTCTTTGTCCCCTCTTCTAGGAGGTTGCTGTTCCAGGTCCCTAGCATGTCACTCAAGGTCTTTACCGGAAGCTCCCACCCTCATTCTCTAGTTTTTCTTGTTGCTGCCCATCTCGGTGGTGTGCTGGAGCAGCCAGTCAGTATCAGTTGGCAAAAGAGTTGATAGTTAATTTTTCAGGAATTTTGCAAGCCAGTGCATTAAAGAGAGCAGCATTAGAAATTAAATGATATGAACTTACAATTAAATCAACTGTATTTCAAATAAATACTCATCACTTCCTAATCATTTTATTATATCTTATTATGCTTAAGGTTATTTACATCTATCCTATATAGTAAGGAGAATACTATATATTGAGTGGCTACCATGCCTCTCTTTCCAATTCCATGTTCAATGACATCATGCTGGTACTTTGAAATCAGTTCTGGTGGGAGTTATGTGCACCAAGGAAGTCAAACAGTGCTATAAATCAGTGCTGAAGAATTTGTTTCTTTCAGAGAGCCTGTTGTTAGGCACTTGTCAGCACACCTCTGGCCTCTGCCTAACGCATTTATTCTGGTACCTGAGTCACTGTGAAGTGCCGCTCTGGGCAGAGATTGCCAGCGCTCCACTTGAATCTGTTCTGCCCTTCTTCCTGGGAACACTCAGATTTCCAGCTTTCTTGCAGTTAAGTGTGACTGTATTCTGGCCATTGTTCAAGATTAGAAATGATGAGGCCCGGCCCAGGGCATTCTGATCCCTGATGCCTCTGCAAGTTAATTTCCCCTTTTTCTGGTTTATTGAGATGGGGCCACCTTGGCAGTCCCATGTAGAGGGTAGATATCACACAGTTGGCTCTGAATGAGTGGAGTCAAGTCCTCACTCTCAACCTGGAAGCAACTAGGATGGTTATAAGAGGAAGAAATTTAATTCCACTGTATCAATCTTCCCACCAGAAATACATGCCACCTGCCCTTCCTTGCCTAATGAGACTTGTATGTGTGGCACTGGAGACTGAACCCAGGAGTGCTCTTGCTCTGCCACTGAACTAAATCCCTAGTTGTTGTTGTTGTTATTATTATTATTATCATTATTATTTTGAGGCAGGGTCTTGCTAAATTGCCCAAATGGAACTCAAACTTGGAATCCTTTTGTCTCAACAACCCAGTAGCTGGGATAACAGGCATGTGCCACTGAGCCCAGTTTACCTACAAAGCTTTGGCACATCCCTCCAGACCTTGTTCCAGTGTCACTTCCTTGCTCAGTGTTTCTACGTTAAAACTGGTCATCTTTCTACCTTCCTTTTCATGCCGGCCCAAGTACCCTGGGGCCTTCTATAAGTCTGGACACCAGATTTAGGGAATTATGAGCTCCTACTGTCCCTGCACTCATAATCCAAATAACAACTATTCATAACAATTGTATTATGTTGGATTTAAAATATGCTTTCTAGATTAAAAAAATTAATTACTTTTTTTTTTTTTTTTTAGTACTAGAGGTTGAACCCAGGGGTGCTCTACACTGAACTACATTCCCAGCCCTTTTGAAAATTTTACTTTGATACAGAGTCTTACTAAATTGCTGAGGCTGGCCTTGACCTTGTGACTTCCAGTTGCTAGGATTACAGGTGTGCATCACCCTGCCTGTTTCTTTCTAGACTTTTAAATTGCAAAATTTTATACAATTCATCAAATATGAACTTTTGTGCCACTTTAGTGGCCTTGCTTTCTCATATTACTAGCATGCCCTTGGTCTATCTCACCACTGGACATGGGGACTTCAGGCTGCCCTACTGCAGTGTGCAGGTCTCTCTCTCTCTCTCTCTCTCTCTCTCTCTCTCTCTCTCTCTCTTTCTCAGCACACTGCCTGGCTGCAGTCCTGTTGCCTTGTGTGGAACATCTATCTCCACCTTGGGTCAGATGTTCAGCTTGGATTTTTTTTTTTTTTTTTTTTTGGTACTAGGGATTGAACCCAGGGTTTGACCACTGAGCTACATTGTCACCCCTTTTTATTTTATTATTTTTTTAAAGTTTTGAGATAGGATTTTTCAAAGTTGCTTAGGGCTGGCCTCAAACTTGGTATCCTCCTGCCTCAGCCTCCTGAGTCACTGGGATTACAGGTATGTGCTACCATGTCCAGCTTCAACTTAGCTTTTCATTGCAGTTTTGTCCATTCCCTACAGTCCGTGCCTTTCATAGGCCAGATGCCCAGAAGGGGTATAGAGCCCTGAACTCCCATTTTTCTGGGGTCTTTAGCATCCTGGGACCCTGAGCAGAAGGATTAAGATGCCGAATTCAAAATCGAGCATTGGAAAACCACCAGATACACCAGACCAGGGCAAGAAGGGTAAGTCCAGGTCACAGAAGCTTTGGATGGAAAGCCCCTTAGTTGTGGCCTATATCCATGGGTATATTTCTATAGTCTTGTAGCTCTGGTCTTGAGAGGAATTGGATTAGGGCCACCAAGTTGGCTTAGCTTTTGTTCCAGCCTTCACTGTAATGCTTGTCACACACCAAATTTAACTGGGGTTGTGGCTCAGTGGTAGAGTGCTTGCCTTGCATGTGTGAGACACTGGGTTCGATTCTTAGCACCACATAAAAATAAAGAAATAAAATAAAGGTATTGTATTCCTCTAAAACTAAAAAAAAATATATTTAAAAAATTTAACTTTGCAGCAGTTAAGGGTCATCATGATGTCTGAGACAAAGTACGCAGAATGAATGAATAAGTGGTGTCCCAGCTGGGCTTCCATAACAAATGCTGAGATGAGTTTTATTTGGGATTAACACCTTCTTGGAAAGAAGAGAGATAGTGGAACCTAGATGGGGGTGTCAGAACCCCCTGAAAATCTGACAGCATGTCTACAAGCCCATGTGGGGGCTCTGAGCAGTAGATTCCCTGAAAAAGCCTGGTAGAGTTGGTCAGGCCATGTACCCTGAGCTCGTACAGTTATGGATTAGGCCTCTGTGAGGAGAGCCTGACTTTGGCTATCACTGCCTTGTGCAGTTATTGGCTGGGGGAACCCAAGAAGAACACAAAGTCAAAGTTGGCTGGGAGGGCTGAGGCTCATCCCAAAAAAGGCAGCAGCTAGCAGCTGGCAGTTGACCCCACTTGCAGCTGGGCAGTGAATTCTTGAAGGGGGCTCTGTGTCTTCCACCCTTGGGTTCTATAGAGCTCATGGGCTTCATTTTTAAGTCTCTGAGTTCAGAACAAATACTGTTCACTTAGAAATCTTTGCTGGACTAGGACCACGGTCTGAGCTCCTCGTTGCATTGAGCAGCTTTCAGACTAAATTTTGTTCAGCTGCAGAGTCTTCCTGTGGATTTCTCAGAAAGAGGATCTTCTATCTGTGTGTGTGGAACTGACAGTAGCACAGGCTCTGTCCCTGAGTGAGTGTGGGTGTCCTGCAGGGCACCTATTGACCAGACCATACCTTGGTCCAAGGTGGATCCTGGCAGCCTGTGGCTAAGAAGAAAGAAGGAACCATGACCACCCACAATAGGGCAGTTGTGTTTCTGGGTCCTGGAAACACCATGCCCTGAGATTCTAAGATATCACACTTCTTGGCAGCAGGGCAGGGCAGGGTAAGTGTAGGGTTACTGCCAGTATGGACTGAGGGATCACCAACGACAGCACCTGCCATCACCAGGGTCTAACAAGGAGATGGTCCTGAAATTTAGACAAAAAGTCAGATTTTATAAAAAGATGAGTCACCATTTTGGTCAGTTTTGCACTATTGAAAAACAAGCCTTCTCCCTTGTGAAAACACCTGCTTGCAGGGGGAAGGCAGGAATGGAAACAGATGGGAAGAACAGAACTTTCCCAGGCGCCTTCCCTCTCCATTCACACTTCTCCCCATAGTCAAATTCCTCCCTGCCCGTCTCATCCACTGCTCTGCGCACCTCTACCTGCTTTTCTATTCATTTCCTTACCTTTTGCACCTTTAGTCTTCCTTTAATGGCTCCTTTCTCCAAGGTGGCAAATTAGGTCAAGTCTCCCTGTGCTTAGGATTTTACCTACCCTCCTCTTCATTTGGTTTGGTGGAATGGAGTCTAGCTTTTGGCAGTACAATATCTAGCCCCTCCCTGATCTGGAGGAATTCCCCATCTCCCTCTTTGGAAGCCATAAGCAGAAGATCAGCTCTGTTCCCAGCAGGCAGTTAGATGGGGCCATGTGATTGAGAGTTAGCTGACCAGATGCCCCTGCCTGGGTTTTGAATCTCCTGGACAGAGCCGACTTCACAGCTAGCAACAGGAACAATGAAGATGGTGCCCTCCAGTACAGGGAGGTGTCCTGCCCATTCTGCCTGCTAAAAGATGACCTTTGTGCTTCTAGCTTTGAGGTCCTCTGTAGCCACTGCCATTTCTCTTCATTTTGCAAGCCTGGTTCTCCAGATCCCAAAAGATATTGTAAACTTCCAATAAATTCCCTTTTCTGACTTTAGTTGGTTTGGTTTGCCTTTCTGTGATTTACAGTGTTAAGAATTCAAACTGAGCCTTATACCATGGCTCTCCATGTTTTTACAGTCCTCTCCTCTCTCTTTCCTGTCTTCAGAATTGGCACAGATGGTATAGTCTCCTACTTGTCCTTTTTCACACTGATATCATTTCCTTCCCTATTTCCCCAATTATGCCATCAACCTAATTGTTGCATGTCTGAGTGGAAGCCACAGTCCATCCTTCCAGACCTCACTCCCATCTCTCTGGTCTGTCATCCTGTTTTCTTTGGTCAGGGCTGTTCATAATCTCAGCTCACCCAGAGGTTGCTGCTGGTCAAGGTCCTCCTACCTCTGACCCATGCTTTTTTTCCTTTTATTTGATCCTTACCTGTGTATTCTTGTGTTTATTTCTCCTGTACACATATTGCCCTACTTCAGCGTGTCCTCAGTGATTTGCTTTCAGAGGTCCCTTGTCCATCACATATGGGTTCTCAATGGAGCATTATCATGATGTGGTCTCTGTGATCATGGCCACAACTGACTAAAACTGTTTTCTTGCAGGTCACCAGTGAGCATCTAGTTGACTAATCCCATGACCCTCAATATTCATCTATCCCATTGGCAAAACGGACAATGGGCTGTAAAGTCTAGTAGGAAGATGGTAAGTTCATTCAACTTGGTTCTGAACTCCTCAAAGTCAGCAGAATCCCGCATGGACTGTACCCACTCACTGCCTCAATTGTTTCTATTTTCTGGATTATTAGTTAAGCCAAATGGGAAGCAATTTAAGCCAAATGAAGTGACCATTTCTTGCTAGTCTCTAGATATACACCAGCCTCATGGTAACATGCCCTTATGGTCTCGTCTTGCCCACTGAGTGACAGGTAAGTGGGCAAAGAAAAGAGTTGAAAATAAGATTATTTTATTCAAAGGACTGTCTTGGCTGGAGATTTAACTTTGGTAGATTACTAAGATTGTAAAAAAAAAAAAAAAAGAAGAAGAAAGAAAGAAAAAGAGAGAAGCCAAGACCAAACTCGAAGAAACTTCAACTCTAGGGATTGTTAGGAGGAAGAAGAGGGTTTACTGAAGAGCACTAACTAAATACACATACAGGTGGGAGAAACTCCTGGAGAGTGTGGTGTCAGGGAAATCGATAATTAGAAAACCCAATTAAACCCGAGTAAGAACAGCAAGCTTTGTGACCTAGTCCCATTCCAACTCTCCAATTCGACCTAAGCCTTGTAAACAGCTCTGGGGCCAGTATCATTACCGTAGGGAGTGAAAGATCTAATCAAAGGCTATTCTAACCTGGAGCTCTCCAATGCCAAGCAGGGAGCAGGGAATGTTCTTCAAAAACATTCAAAGGAAAATGTTTTGGTCACTGCTACCTTGGGCAATGGATAACAGTAGGGACAAAAATTAGACTAACAAAGTTTTGGAGAAAAGTCTGGGGAATGAGATGCTTTGGAGAGTAAGAATTTAGAAAAGCTCCAACATACCCATGCACATGTCAGGGCTGTGTGCACACTCAGTAAAGACCTGAGAAGGCCCTGAGCTGTCACCTCTGGCTGATATTCAGGCTCTTCTCAAGAAGGAAGTAAAGAGTAAGGCAGAGTTGCAGACTGCAGGGCTGAGTCTTAAAGGCATGCTCCAACATGACTTTAAGGAAATAGGAAATTCTTCCCTCTAAGTGTTTAAAGAAATCTCTGTTCATTTACTATCTGACCTTTAAGCTAATGGAACGGAGATGTCAGTGGCCAAAATGACAAACAATATTTGCTTTACAAAATTATTTAAGAAAAGCCATCAAACCAACAATAGAAACTAAACAAACATCAATGACAAATCCTAGAAAGAAGAGAAAATCTGGTTTCCAGATGGCCACAGTATGGTGGTATTTTGGTCAATGTTCAGGGTAATGTCTTATTATGGATGTTGATCTCAACATTGAACTTCCTCAGAAATGCCTTTGTCCATGGGCAGAAGGCTCCCTCCTTTGTACTTCATATATTTTGTTCATTATTTCTATAAGAGAACTAATATCCCCTCTTTTCCCACTTACAGCCACTGGGCTCATTCATCTTCCAATCTCAGACTCCAGCTCACACTCCAGCATGGCTCCCAGGCTGGGCAAGGAGGCTGGAAATCCAGGAGGAGGAATGGGATGGTTTAGGCAGGAGGAGATTAAAGTCCCAACTAAAGCAAGATGGAAATTATTTCCATGGCCAGGCAAACAGTCATGTGGCATTCTGTGGGCAGTGGTGATCATAAAAGTGCCAGATCTGAGAGTGACTCCTGGCTCCACTTACCCTGATCTGAGTGCCCTTGAGCAAGCCCCTTAACATCTGAGCCTGCTTCCCCATCCATTCAATGGAGATGATCATTTCTGCTTTGCCTATCCTGATGCTGTGCACAGGAAAACTCTATGAACTGCCATACACACCATATGAGGACATGCATAAGAGTGTATATCAACAATTCTGAAGCTCCTGATGATTGGGAACCAACTGTACTCTATCCATTGACAACCCAATAAACTCTTGAGAGACCCATACTGATTCATTCTTTCCCAAGATTTTGACCAAAAAAAGCTGTATTTTCATAGCTTAAGCGAAATCTATGTTCTTACTGATCAAGGGTAATACAGATAGTCACTGACTATCTGTGTTTTGTTTTGACTTGTGAATTTTTGCCTTTACATTGATATAAAAGTGGTACATACTCAATAGAAACCACATTTTGAATTTTGATATGTTCCCAGCTAGTGGTATGCTGCAGGATACTCTGGCAATGCTGAGCAGCAGCAGTGAACTGCACCTCTCAGTTTACCCTGTGGTCACAAGTGGAAGCAACAGATACTCTTCAGGTGCTGTTTGCTAAGCCAGGGTGCTGGTATGTTACACGTACTCAGTATCTTTTTGATCTATGGTATTTTTGACTCATCATGGGTTTATTGGGGTGTGACTCCATTGTAAGTCAAGGAGCTGTATGTGTAATTGGAACACATTAGTTTGCTCATTAGCTTTTCAGTTTGTTTTGATCTCCTTGGCGTGTGCATCTTATGTTCTGGTTGATAATTTCATGCCTTTCCAAACATCACTTCTCTGTTTATAGATTTGCATAACTCATCAGGCAGTGTCTAAGTATGAATGCAATGGGGGGAGGGTTCAAAAAGAAGGAGGTGACTTCAGAGGAGGTGAGACCAGGGACACACTCATGTGCCCCCTCACCCCTTAACGGGCAGCAGCACAGTTGAGAATATGCTAAGTCCCAGTGCCTGGGGCTCCAACTCCCATCAACTCTCTGCAGACTCTAACGTTCTTCTTAGCTTCTAATCTGACTTTTCTTTCTTGGTTTCTAGCCATTGTATGATGGGAGGAGTGTGGCCTCATGGACAGAGCCTGGGCTTTGGAATCAGTCCTGGAATCAAAATCTGGCACCATCATATACTGGCTAAGTGGAGTGGACACATCATCCCATCTCTTGGTGCCATCTCATTGATCTCAACTGAAAATGGGGGCAGTATTAATCCCCTCCCAGGGTTGTTTGGAGATTAAATGAGATCAACAAGTTAAGGCATGTAGCATGATGCTTGATGCATATTTAGTCCTCCATAAAATATAGGAATGTGCTTCCTTTAAACTGACTGTTGAAGAGATTCCTGGAGAAACAGTGAACCTGCTCTTGAGAGCCTCTGATGTAGTGAGAGAGGGGAGGCAGACATTGGGGTGGGAGCTCTGCCAATGGGGCTTCTCATTACCCACTGGGTGATGCAGCACCTGCTCCTCCCCATACTCAATGCTTATTCTCTAGATTTCATACACTGGTTAATAATAAAGTCTAACCAATATGTCATCCCCTTCTTTTAAAGGACAAAAACCTCTGTCCCTGGTGGCTAGTAGCAAAGAGTGTCTCAGCAGTCCATGTCAGTGATCTCCAGCTGGCTGACCTTGTCTGCTCACTGCTGGGGATCATCTGGTCCTGTATGGTTCTCTGGCAATGAACTTGGTATTTCCCTCCAGCCTTCAACAAGCCTTCTGTGGACAGCCCTGATGGTCTCTGGGATGGGGCTTATAAGAAGTGTCTGCTGTTCTCAGCTGACCCCAGCTAGTCAGCCACATTGCTCAGAGCCACCTGGGGTCTTGAGTGGTAGCATCTTTGATTTTAGCTGTGTGTCTTAATTCTCCCATGAGCTCCTCAAGAAAACATGTCATCCCTTGTATAGTTTTGGGTCTCTAGGGACCTTAATAACTATGGGTTAAGTGATCGACTCCACCAGATCAAGGAAACTTGCAATGGTGCCTTGGTTGAAAGTTGGGATTGGGAGTAACTGTGGAAAGGGTTTACCACTTCTCTGGAGACAGAACACGTGCACAGAGTGACAGAGAGCCCACCAGGCCCCTGGGTGGTCCAGGTCAGGATACCGCCCTCCCTCAGAAACCCTCAGAAACTTTGGGAATAGAGGAGTTGCCCGTGTTCTAAAGAAACCTGGGCCCGTAACCAAGTGCCTGGTTAGGAGGAGTCCTTGTCCTATGTCCAGGTCAGACTTGGAGTTGACACAGGAAGTACCACAGTGAGAGTGTTCCCAGGAGCATATCCCCAAAGAGGAACCCAGCACAGAGAGTCCCTGTGACTCATTTGCTATCACATTTCTCAAGAGGAAGTCAAATTGATCACAAAATACCACTTCCTGAAATTACTAGTGGTTAGAGTGGGTTTTCCCCCTCCATGTGAATCAAAATTCCTCACTATTGGTGTGTGTATGTAAATTTTTCAGTTACTTGTCTTGAATCTGCCCTTGTGGTCGCACTTTTCTTCCAGCAGACAGCTCAGCCTCTGATGAGCACAGATAGACCCTGTCCTTGCCTCTGTTTCCTCTTCTTTAAAATGAGGATATGAATGTCATCTGGCAAGAACTGCTCAAATGAGAGAATTTAGGAGCATTATTTTCCAGAGAAATGAAGGTATTCAACACCTGGTCTCCAAATTTGAGGCCTCGTTTTAACATGTAAGCTCCATCCAGCCTGAATTATTTCCCCTCAGTGGATCTGTTTTCTCTTTCAAGGAAAGGCAGGGTTTGCCCTGGATAACTCCCATAGCACCTTCCAGATCCGAGAGGACAGACTGGGTCAATAGAAAGACAGCTATTTTCAGCAATTCTTAGACCCTGTCACTGAGAAAGAAGCACAGGTCAAAGGGCAGGTTGGTGAGGGTGAAGTGGCTCTAATGCATTCTAACCCTAACTGGAGGTTCTGTTCCTTATAATGGTGAATCTCTAGAGGGTGACACCTAAGCTACAGAGTGAAGAGTAGGTAGCATACCTATAAAAGGGACATGGTGATGTTCTGTGACTATTACACTCCTCTGGCATTTAGAAAGAGTCACTGCAGGTAGGCCTGGGGCATCATGGATGGTACTTAGATGTTGGAGCCCAGGGGACCTGAGTTCAGATTCTTCACCTGCCTATGGTAGTTTTGGGAACTTGGCCCAGTCACTTGTCCTCTCTAAGCCTCAGCTTCCTCATATGCAAAATGGGGGCAAGACCTACCTCATAGGACTGTGAGGTCATAGAGGAAGGGCTTGATACAGTGCTACTTTCCCTGAGACATCCCTTAACAGCAAGGAGGAAGTCATTATTATATCATATTCATGGAACAGATTCTGTGTGCCAGGGAACTCTTATAGGTACTTTGCTCAAACAATACTCAGAGTTAAATATGATCAGGACCCCTTGTTTAGCTGAGAGACTTGGTGCAGCTGAAGGAATTGGGAGGGCCAGGACTTGAATTTGGGTCTGTCTCTAAGATTTCACCCTAATCATAACACATTATGCCAAATTGCAATTCATGAACTGGCTTCAAAAATGCCCTTGATATTCCCAATGTACTCAAGTTAAGGACCATGCCTTCCTGTGCTGTTATTTTGTGTTTCTCTGTGAAGCCTTTCCTAACTTTCTTTCAGTTTAAGGATGGCTGGTTCTAGCAGGAATCAGACCAGATGGTGCTCAGGTTACTCCCTTTGCCAAGGATAGGCCTCCCTGCAGTGCTCATGCTCACGTCTGCTCTGCCAGGCATTCCTTCTGGCCTGGGCCGGGCGCGAGGGAGGGAAGATCCCTTGATACCTCAACTTCCAGGCTCCAAAAGGATGGTCTCTGCTTCACACTCATCCCCACCCACCCATCCTGGACCCTAGCAAAGGAGTCACTTCATACTATGGCAACACTCATTGTCACCTAGAAAGTGCTTCCCCAAATGCTTAGCTCACACCAGACCTTGGCAAATGAGCCTCTAATTCTTTTTTATTTTTTAAATGTATTTTTAGTTGTTGATGGACTTTATTTTATTCCTTTGTTTATATGCAGTGCTGAGAATCGAACCCAGTGCCCCTCACATGCTGTACAAGTGCTTTACCACTGAGCCACAACCCCAGCCCTAATGAGCCTCTAATTCTTAAAAGCAGCCATGCCCCTTCTTTACTAGATTGATTGCAAAAACCTTCCAAATTGCTGACCTCTCTCTGCATCTGTGAGCCCAATTTTCTCCCTAGCCAACAGCCAGCAACCACTGCAATTGTGAGAAAGGCCATCCTCACCACCAACTCCCAGCAGACATGCAGCTGTGTGCTCAGGGGGCCCTGACTCACAGGACCAGAAGCCAGGATAACTGCTTACTATTCAAGGCAATGAGTTTTATGCTCGTTTTCAATACTGCAATTGCTAACATTATCTCACTCTTAAATGGGAACTAGTTATAACAAAGCCTCACAGAAAGAGACTTTTTTTGGTTTTTTCTTATGTTCTATTCCAGCTCTGGAACTTGGGATGGAGACTGCATAGGATGTTGGCAAAAAACAGGCTGGGTTTGAATTCTGATGCCCCAGAGTTCCCCCTGCCCCTTGCTGAAGGTGGTACCCACGGTCTTGGGCATGCTCAGCAAGCACTTGACCCCTGAGCTACATCCCCAGTCCTATACCCAGCATCTTAACCTTTTCTGAGTCTCAGTTGTCTCATTAAGGTTCATGATTATCTATCCCCCTCGGGTCACTGTGAAGACTTGTGCAAAATAGATGGAGTTTTTAGTTGGTCCTGAAATCTAGCAGGTTTTCATTCAAGGGTGGCTGCTAAGAAGTGTGGCATTGACATTTATTAAGTGCCTTCAGAGTTGAAGCCCCCCTGGCTGCTATTCCAAACTCAAGGTAACATCATCAGGGGTTCATGGAAGGTAGAATAGTCAATCCCTTCTTCTCTATGTGTAATTGTTAATAACTAAGGCTACATAAAGCCTAGTGGGAAGAACTATGGTGGATACCACAAAGGAGGGACACAGTCCCCCTATTTCTAGGCACCTGGAAGGTGGGAGGTAATAATGGGGGAAATTGCTTTTTATCCTTTCTAACTGGTTCCCCACATCCAAGCTCTTAAAGCCCCTGGAACTTCCTGACCCATGGGGTGAGGGGAGCATGTTTTGTTATTCACAACAGCTCTTTTCAAAGGCACTTGAGTTGTTAATGAGATGCCTCTTGAGAAGATGGGGGCTGGTTGCCTAGGGAACCAACTGGGGGACTGGAGGGTTGGAACTTTCAGCCCAACCTCCTTTAGGAGGAGAGGGACTAGAGATGGAATTTAATTACCAATTACCAATGATTGGATCAACCATGCCTATATAACGAAGCCTTCAGAACAAACCCTACACACCTGAGTTCAGGAAGCTTCCAGGTGGATGGACCCACCGTACATGATGGTGGTATGCCCAGGAGCTCTGCAGCTCTTCCCCAGGACCTTGCTTTGTATATTTCTTCCATCTGACTGCTCCTGATTTGTATCCTTTGTAATTAAATAGTAGATGTAAAGAGTTTTCTTGAGTTTTATGAATCATTCTAGTGAATTATTAAAACTGAGGATGGATAGTGAGAACCCCTGAACACACGTGTAGTCAAGGGTAGAAATGTGGATGGCCAGGGCACCCTTTTGCCACAGACAGCAGAAGTTGGAGGAGTTTTGTGGGCTTAAGACCTTACTTAACCAGCAAGGTCGATGCTAACTCTGGGCAGTTGGTATCTGAACTGAATTGAATTTTTCGGTTCTCAATTGGTATTGGAGAATCCAAGAGAGCAAGACAAGTGTCTAAGGGTGGCTGTCCTCCCTCCAGGTATAACCTTTCGAGGACAGGGCCTGTCTCATTCCATTCTGGGCTGGTGCCCATGACAGGGTTTGGAGAGAGCAGGTGCTCAGAGGGGAGCAGGAATGCAGGACCACACAGGGCAGAGCCCCAGGAAGCAGCGGCAGCTCCATCCACAGCATGCTCCCTGCTTCTCTTAGCACATTGAAAATTTTGAATTTAGTCTCTGCTGATATTTTGAAGGGTTTATGAGAGATCCTAATCCAATAAATTTGGACACAATTTGTCACACTCATGGGTATAGCTGGGCACTTTGGGCTGGCTGAGGAGGCACACAATGGCTTCATTCAGATCACCTGGAGCTCTGATTAACAAGTCATATGGTCTGACTATGAGGCTGTCTCAGCCTGGAAGAAGGGGCACAATATGTCCTTTGCAAAAGGAACTGCCTGAACTTGGGGCCCTGGCCCTGCATATGAGTTGCCTGAAGAATCAGTCCCAGAGGAAGGACTGAATGCACTGTTCTGGACTCAGAGAAAGGTGGTCAGCAGCCAGAGCTGGCAGCACTGGGACGAACATCTGGTCTTTCCCTGTTCCTTGCAGTGGTCAAGCAAATCAGTCTTGGGAGTCCCTGGGGTAGCTGATGGGCACCTCTCTGCTCAGAATAGCCTTGCCTTCTGTGCTGAACTCACAGAACCAGCCCTGACATACTTATGAGTGCATTGTGTTAAGCCCAACCTCCTTTAGGAGGAGAGGGACTAGAGATGGAATTTAATTACCAATTACCAATGATTGGATCAACCATGCCTATATAAGGAAGCCTTCAGAACAAACCCTACACACCTGGGTTCAGGAAACATATTCAGCATATACTCTTAGTGAATGTCACCATCATCACATTAGCAGTTACATTTGCTGAATACCCACCATGAGCCAGATGCCACTATTCTGGGTCACACATGTAGCAGCCCAAAGAGGTTTTGTCAATTTCTGTTTGTAGAAAAAAGTAGGGTTCAGAGGGGGTGTGTAACATGTTCAAGGTTACTGGCTAAGAGCTGGCAACTCAACCCCAGCCTGTCAGGTTAAGTAAACACCAGGTGGTCCCCTTCTGTGTGGATATGGAGGACCAGCACAGGTGTCCACCATATGCACCTGGAGCTGATTGTGTGCTTTTTGGCTCCACACCTCCACCCCAGAGATCCCAAACTAATCCACAGCCCCAGAAATATACTTTTAGAGCATTTGATTCTTCTCAGTGACCTCTGTTGGCAAATTTAGAGGATAAGGACTTTTTGAAAGCAGTAGAAGCATGAACTTGGGAATTTAGGTTAAAGCACATTCATAACCAACAAGATTTCATCACAAAATGAGTCCTAACCCCCTTCCCATTCTCTGTGTGGGAATCATCTTCTTTGGTGCAGGTAGTAGCATGGGGGGGCAATGGTGACATGTGTCCCAGTAAAGGAACATAGCCCACCTTTCCATCTATCAACCCTGGCACTCTGAGCTTAAAGAAGCCTGCTATCCTCAAGAGGCAGCTGTGGCCTGATGGTGGCAGAGTCCCTGATCCATGAGTCTGCTCCAGAAAGTATATTTTGCAGAGAAAGGTGCATTCACTGCATTGTTTGTAACAGTAAAAATCTAGAGATGACCTGAAGTGGGATCTGCTGTTTCCACCCAGATGGCTCAAGACTGAAGGGTCTGGCACCCAGCTGCTGATGCATGGTCCTAAGCCACCTCCTCCACTGGGAATTTCATCACTTAAGGTGTGCTCTCTTCCTGGAGGAGCCACAACCAATAGCTGGTCATTGGGGGGAACAGAAGCCTGGCTTTCTTGTTCTGACTAAGGACAATGTTAAAGCCCTCCCCAGCCTCAGAGCTAAGTATGGAGTGGACTGAGGCTTCTAGAAACCTACATGGCAATGCAACTAACTCCTCCCTCTGCTGGGTCCTGCTTCCTGCTCTCTGCAAGGGGCCAATGCTGATGATCTTCCTCTGGGCTCATCTCCATCTCAGCCTCTGCTTATCAGGGTATCAGCCTCCAACACACCCTAAGGCTGATCGGCAGGATGCTGCTGACCAATTGTGGGTAAAGTCACAGGGTAGATGCTACAGAGCTTGAGGAGCTGGTGGTTAAACTGTGCATGCTACCATTTCACTAATGTTCTTAACTGAAGGAAAGATGCACACGTGTGTTAGTTTTCTGGACATAACAATAGCTATTTCTGGAGAGTGGGAATAGGGCGTGGAGTCACTTGCTTTCTGCTTTACAGTTTCCTATGCTGTCTGAATTCTTTTCATGAACATGCAATGATAATCAGTAAGGCTGCATGCCCGACTCCTAGTGTTGTGTCTCTGTTTCCACCATCATTCTACTTTTTAAAAAAAATATTTTTAATTATAGGTGGACACAATACCTTTAATTAATTAATTTATTTTATGTGGTATTGAGGATCAAACCCAGTGCCTCACATGTATGAGGAAAGCACTCCACCACTGAGCCACAACCCTAGCACTTGACTTTGTTTTTAAAAAATTCCCAAAGGCCACAGTTCAAAGGCCAGAGGTTAACAGTAGGATTCTATTGTTTATATGGAAGGGAAGATCTATTTATTCAGTATTTACCCTGTGCCCTTCAGTGAACTGATTTTTTTTTTTCTTTTCAGTAGTGGGGATTGAAACCAGGGCCTGACTCACACTAGGCAATTGCTCTGCTATGGAGCTATAGCCCCAGAACTTTTCATTTTATTTTGAGACAGAGCCTCACTAAATTGCTGAGGCTGGCCTTGAACTTGTGATCCTCTTGCCTCATTCTCCTGAGTAGCTGGGACTAAAAGCATGCCCCACCAAACCTGGTCAGGACCTTGTCTTTACTAAACACTGGGCTGAACTGGTCTTTAGGATGGGCTTGGAAGTCATCTAGGGCAGATCTCTGAAAGTCCATTCAATGGACATCCATGTTCCACGTTCATCCCTACCTTTCCACACCACCAGGATGCTGTCTCCTCTGCCCTTGTTTCTACAGTGACTGGCTGGTGATATCGCCTGCCAGCCAGCTAACTGATGAGAGAAGCCATTTTATACCACTAACTCAGTCATATTTTGGGTGGCCAGAGGGGCACATTCAATTTCTGGGGTGGATCTGATGGCTATGACCAAGGGATGTGGTCAAGGTCCCTAAAGGCAGAGGTAGAGAGGGTTCAGCTCAGATATGGGCTGATTTCCTTCTTGTGGCTTGATAGCTATGTGCCTTGGGAAGTCAATGAACTTCCTGATTCTCTGTCTCCTTATCCTGCCACCAGACAGCCCCTCTCCACCCCCACAGAGCTGGGCTGGTATTAAACGAAGCCACACAGGAGGCAAGCTGCAGAGGTGGAGGGCCATGGACCTCACTGTGGTTTCCTATTTCACAGCTGTTCTCAGGGTTGTCATTTCTTCCAGATGGGCAGGATCAGAAATCATCACAGGAAGCTGGTCTCCAAGGAAAGCTGCTGACTCAGCCCTTATTTGATTCAGCTGCTGGTGGTGGGCATGTGTGGGCTTTGCTTGGCTTCCTGGCGGGCATCAGGACACACACAGAGGGAAGACCAGTGCATCTGGCAGACATCTGCTTAGACACTTGCCCACAGCTCTGCTCAGCTCTGGGCACAAATTCTTAACTCTCTCTCAAGACCAACAGCCCAAAGCCCAGGACAGCAAGAGGACTGAACTGTGTCCCCCCAAACTCGTAAGATAAAATCCTAACCCCCAGTGCTTCAGAATGTGACTGTATAGGAGAGGGGCCTTCAAAGAGGTAATTAAATTAAATGACGTTATTAGGGTGGGCCATAATCTAATGCTGTCATCATGAGAAGAGGAGATGACAGACAGGCAGACACACACACAGATGATTATGTGAAGACATAGGGAGGAGCCAAGGAGAGCGACTCCAGGAAAAACCAAACCCACTGAGACCTTGATCTTGAACTTTGAGCCACTAGAATTATGAGGAAGTGAATTTCTGTTGTTTATGCCACCCCCCGGGCTGGTGTGCTCTATTATGGCAGCCTGGGGACACGAGCAGCTGCTCTCCCTCCTGCTTACTATGAGCAAGGGACTTCTAGCACCTGTGGGGGCTCCTTCACCAAGCAGCAGGCGAAATGAGCCACTTCACCTTGTTTCTGGAACCTTCTGTCTCCTCTTCTCCATCCCCTCCTGTGCACTGGGGTGGGTGTTTTCCTGGACCCCCCATTCTGTATCACTCAGGTCTGTCCAGCTCACACGCTCCCTTAACCTGCACAAGGGAAAACACCTGGGGGTGGAGGCCACAGCTTGTGGCGCAGCTTTGGGTATCTGTGTCACTCGCCTTGGACAGCTGACTTCAGCCCCAGCTCACTTCCTTCTCCAGTCTCTCAGCCTCGGGCTCTCTCTGAAACCAAAAGACCCTGCTGAGCCCCAAGCAAAGGAATGCAGCCCAGAAGTGCCCGCCGGCTGCCCATAGCCCTGGGTCAGCCTTCGGCAGAGGGTGAAAGGGAACAGGGTGTTCCTTCTGGGACATCCTTGGAGGCAGGCCACTGCTTTCCAGAGCCTCTGTGGAGTGAGCCTGTTGATGTGGCAATAGCCTTGACACTGGCTTCCTTTCTTCCATGTGTCACTCTCCAGCCCCCTCAGTCCTGCTTCCTGGCATCACCGTCCAAATAAACCACTGTGTCCAAGCTCTTGTCCTAAGTCTGCTTTTGGGGAGCCCAAGCTTATACACAGTGTCACCACATCCTGGTTGGGGGTAGGAGGGAGCCACGCTCAGCAAGGTTGAGCTTCAGAGTCCTCCCCTGTAAGAGGGGAACATGACCGTCTCACAGGCTGGCTCCAGGGGTTCAGGGGCAGTGCTCTGCTGGAGTGAGTTGTTCACTGGAAAAAGTGACCTCAGTACTATTATTTATTACTGCTTTTAGTCTGGTAGTGGCATCAGGTCCTGTCTCTCTTCCTTTTTTGATTAGAAAGAAGAAGAAAGAACAGGGGCTTCCTGATAATGGCTGGGATGTTGGCTTAATTCTGAGAACTCCTCTGCAGGAAGGCTGGAGTGGGTGGACAGGTCAGTCAGAACAGCTGCCTCCATACACATTTTGCTGCTATCCCTGCCAGGGTAGCCTGCAAGAAGCTGATCCTCCAGAATCCAACCATGCATTTGGACAAATGCTTCTAAAAGACCACTGCCCCAGGCACCCACAGTTCTGAGACTGTAGATGAGGACAGGTCCCAACACAATGAGGAGGGATGAGGGTTAGTGGGTAAGAAGGAGCCAAGGATCGTTGCTGTGTGAAGACAAGTAGCAGGCATCACTCTTCACCCACAGTGCTGTTGTTTAGAGCAGACCAACAGGGGCATAGGCTGACAGGGGACATGAGAGTATGGATGCATGTGTGGATGTATGGATGGTGGCTGGGGGCTGGGTGGTAGATAAGATGGAAGGATGGATGGGTGGATGGGTAGAGTGTGGATGGATGGGTGGTGCTGGGATCAATGTGATGGGATGATGAGGTGATAGAGTCTGGAAGGATGGATGAGGAAGGGCTCATCTATCCCTTCCCCGTTCCCTCTCCCAATGGCGTCTCTCCCCTCTGGGCTGCCCAAGCCAGTAGGCTAGAACTTGACCTGCCTCCTTCCTTCATACCCTTCCACAGTGTCCAGTCACCAAGTCCTGTGTGTTCTACCTTCTTAGACTCTTTTCTGTCTCCACTACCACTATTTTGAACCAGCTTCTCACAAGCTCTCTCCTGGACTATTTAAATGGACTTCTGCTCCATGGGTCTCCCTGATCTGACCTTTTCTACTTTTGCCCACTTAATGCCCCTTGTAGAGCTATTCCATTAGGAACTTAGAGTGACTGCCAATCTACCCGCCTTTGGTTTCCCTAACAGAAACTAGAGGAAGGTTTGTGACATAGCTTTGTGGCACAGCATGGTTAGGCTGAATGATACTTTCCAGGACTTCTTTTCTTGTATGTTTCCTGTTAGACTGGCCCACGGGAAGCTTCTTGGGAGATCTGAGAGACAGAAGGGAAGCAGTATACATACAGTTGTCACTGATCAGCAGATTCACTTCACCAGCATGAAGCAACAGCTGGACCTGCCGTTGCTCCACCTTCCTGTGGATCCTAGTGAAGCTTCTCTGACTCCTGGGCCAGGGATGTGTGTGTGAGTTTGTGTGTGTGTATGTGTGTGTGTGTGTGTGTGTGTGTGTAATTGGCTTTAATTAATTAATTAATTTTGGTACTGGGGTTGAACTCAGGGGCACTCAACCACTGAGCCACATCCCCAGCCCTATTTGTATTTTTTAATTTAGAGATAGGGTCTCACTGAGTTGCTAAGTATCTCACCATTGCTGGGGCTGGTTTTGAACTCCTCCTGCCTCAGCCTCCCTAGCTGCTGGGATTACAGATGTGTGCCACCGCCCCTGGCTGTGTGCTTAATTAGCTTTATGATGAAGGGCCCTAACTTCTATAGGATGACCCTGCATCTCCTAAACCATCTTATTACCTTACTGGAGACTGTCCTCAGTGACTCCCTTGTCTAGCACAGTCAAGCATTGTCCATTCTTCCCTCGTTATCTCTTGAGCTTGCTCTATATTCTTACTGACTCAGGATCTCAGCAAGGTCACCTTGCCATTAGTCCACCCTCCATGCTATTCATTGTTTCATATATTCACTCAACAGTTATTAAACATAGACAACACATCAGGCATAACTCGATTGTGCAAACACTGTGAAAACAGCCCTAACTTTCCCCCTTTCCCTTATTCTGAGTGCTGCTTATGTAGGGACCAATAGGGAGATAGCAATAACACTGCAGAGTGAGGCCTATATCCTAGCAGGAGAAGGGACACAGGGAAACTTGAAATAAAAAAGTAGGAGGCAACTGCACACCTGTAATACCAGTGACTTGGGAGGCTGAGGCAGGAGGATCACATGTTCAAGGCCAGCCTCAGCCAATTAGCAAAGCTCTCAGCAACTTGGTAAGACCCTATCTCAAAATTGAAAAAAAAAAAAAGGGCTAAAGATGTGGCTCAGTGGTTAAGACCCCTGAGTTCAATCCCCAGGACCAAAAAGAAAACAGCAACAACAAACAAAAACACAGTAGGAAGAACTTCCTGATATGACTAAATGATGATGTCAGAAAATTCTCTCCTCAAAAACACAACTATGAAGCTGGACAAAACTGACAGACACCTCACATGGACTGCAGAAGCAAGCAGGAGTCTCCATCCTCATATCAAATAAAGTAGACTTCAAGCTAAGGTCAATCAAAAGGGATAAAGGTGGACACTACCTACTGCTCAAGGGAACCATACACCAACAAGACACAACAATCATAAATATATATGCCCCAAACAATGGAGCATCTATGTTCATCAAACAAACTCTTCTCAAGTTCAAGAGTCAAATTGACCACAACACAATAATCTTGGGTGACTTTAACACACCTCTCTCACCACTGGATAGCTCTTCCAAACAAAAGTTGAGTAAAGAAACTATAGAACTCAATAACACAATCAATAACTTAGATTTAACTGACATATATAGAATATTTCAACCTGCATCAAGCAGATACACTTTCTTCTCAGCAGCACACGGATCCTTCTCTAAAATATACCATATACCATGCCACAAAGCAACTCTTAGCAAATAAAAAAAAAAGTAGAGATACTACCATGCATTTTATCAGATCATAATGGAATGAAATTGGAAATCAATGACAAAATAAAAAATAAAAATTTCTCTATCACCTGGAGACTAAACAATATGCTACTGAATGAACAATGGGTCACAGAAGACCCCAAGGAGAAGATTAAAAAATTCCTAGAGGTAATTGAGAACATAGACACAACATATCAAAATCTCTGGGATACTATGAGAGCAGTACTAAGAGGAAAATTCATTACATGGAGTTCATTCCTAAAAAGAAGAAAAAGTCAACAAATAAATGACCTCATACTACATCTCAAAGCCTTAGAAAAAGAAGAGTAAACTAGCAGCAAAAACAGCAGAAGGCAAGAAATAATTAAAATCAGAGCTGAAATCAATGAAATCGAAACAAAAGAAACAATTGAAAAAAAATGACAAAACAAAAAGTTGTTTCTTTGAAAAAAATAAATAAAATTGACAGACCCTTAGCCATGCTAACAAAGAGAAGGAGAGAGAGAACTCAGATTATCAGCATACGTGATGAAAAAGGTAATATCACATCAGACACTACAGAAATACAAAGGATAATTAGAAATTATTTTGAAATCTTATACTCCAATAAAATAGAAGACATTGAAGAAAGACATCGACAGATTTCTTAAGTCATACAATTTGCCCATATCGAGTCAGGAAGATATACACAATTTAAACAGACCAATATCAAGTGAGGAAATAGAAGAAGCCATCAGAAGCCTATAAACCAAGAAAATCTTAGGACTGGATGGATACACAGCCAAGTTCTACGGACCTTCAAAGAAGAACTAATACCAATACTCTTCAATTTATTTCAGGAAATAGAAAAAGAGGCAGCACTTCCAAACTCATTCTATGAGGCCAATATCATCCTGATTCCAAAACCAGGCAAAGACACATCAAAGAAAGAAAACTTCAGACCAATATCTCTAATGAACATAGATGGGAAAATTCTCAATAAAATTCTGGCAAACTGAATACAAAAATATATCAAAAAGATTGTGCACCATGATCAAGTGGGATTCATCCCAGGGATGCAAGGTTGGTTCAACATATGGAAATTGATAAATGTAATTCATCACATCAATAGACTTATAGATAAGAATCATGATCATTTCAACAGACGTGGAAAAAGCATTTGACAAAATACAGCACCCCTTTATGTTCAAAACACTAGAAAAACTAGGGATAACAGGAACATATCTCAACATTGTAAAGGCTATCTATGCTAAGCCTCAGGCCAACATCATTCTAAAAGGAGAAAAATTGAAGGCATTCCCTCTAAAAACTGGAACAAGACAGGGATGCCTTCTTTCACCACTTCTATTCAACATGGTCCTTGAAACACTGGCCAGAGCAATTAGACAGATGAAATAAATCAAAGGGATATGTATAGGAAAAGAAGAACTTAAATTAGCACTATTTGCTGATGATGAGTCTGATGAGTCTTTTTTTTGGAGAGAGAGAAAGAGAGAGAGAGAGAGAGGGAGAGAGAGAGAGAGAGGGAGAGAGAGAGAGAGAGAGAGAGAATCTTTTTTGTAGATGGACACAACACAATGCCTTTATTTTTATGTAGTGCTGAGAACCGAACCCAGGTCCTGCCCGTGCTAAGAGAGCGCTCTACTGCTGAGCCACAATCCCAGTCCCTGACGATATGATTCTATACCTAGAAGACCCAAAAAACTCCACCAGAAAACTTCTAGAATTAGTAAATGAATTCAGCAAAGTAGCATGATATAAAATCACACCCATAAATCAAGATATTTCTGTATATCAGTGACAAAGCCTCTGAGAAGGAAATGAGGAAAACTATCCCATTCACAATAACCTAAAAAAAAAAAATAAGATACTTGGGAATCAACTTAATGAAAGAGGTGAAAGATCTATACATTGAAAACTACAGGACCCTCAAGAAAGAAATCAAAGAAGACCTTAGAAGATGGAAAAATCTACCTTGCTCTTGGATAGCCAGAATTAATATTATCAAAATGACCATACTACCAAAAGCACTATACAGATTTAATGCAATTCCAATCAAAATCCCAATGGCATTCCTCATAGAAATAGAAAAAGCAATCATGAAATTTGTCTGGAAAAATAAGAGACACAGAATAGCTAAAGCAATTATTAGCAGAAGAGTGAAGCAGGTGGCATCGCTATACCAGACCTTTAACTATACCACAGAGTATTAGTAACAAAAACAGCATGGTATTGGCACCAAAACAGACTGTTGGACCAATGGTACAGAATGGAGGGCACAGAAACTAACCCACAAAATTACAATTATCTTATATTAGACAAAGGTGTCAAAAACACGCACTGGAGAAAAGATAGCATTTTCAACAAATGGTGCTGGGAAAACTGGAAATCCATATGCAACAAAATGAAATTAAACCTCTGTCTCTCACCATGCACAATACTTAACTAAAAATGGATCAAGGACCTAGGATAAACCAGAGACTCTGCGTCTAATAGAAGAAAAAATAGACCCTAATCTTCATCATGTGGGATTAGGCCACAACTTCCTTAATAAGACTCCTTTGGTGCAAGAATTAAAACCAAGAATCAATAAATGGGATGGACTCAAACTAAAAAGTTTTTTCTCAGCAAAAGAAACAATCTGTGAAGTGAACAGAGAGCCTACATCCCTGGAGCAAATCTTTACTCCTCACACATCAGAAAGAGCACTAATCTCTAGGATATATAAAGAACACAAAAAGGTAAGCACCGAAAAAACAAATAACTCAATCAACAAATGGGCTAAAGACCTGAACAGACACTTCTCAAAAGAGGATATACAAGCAATCAACAAATATATTAAAAAGTGCTCATCATCTCTAGCAATTAGAGAAATACAAATCAAAACTACTCTAAGATATCACCTCACTCCAGTCAGAATGGCAGCTATTATGAAGACAAACAACAATAAGTGTTGGTGAGGATGTGGGGGAAAAGGTACACTCAACATTGCTGGTGGGACTGCAAATTGGTGCAGCCAATATGGAAAGCATCTGGAAATGGAACCACCATTTGACCCAGCTATCCCTGTCCTTGGACTATACCCAAAGGATTTAAAAACAGCATACTATAGGGACACAGATACATCAATGTTTATAGCAGCACAATTCACAATAGCTAAACTGTGGAACAAACCTAGATGCCCTTCAGTGGATGAATGGATAAAAAAAATGTGGCACATATACACAATGGAATTTTACTCAGCAATAAAAGAGAATAAAATCATGGCATGTGCAGGTAAATGGATGGCGTTGGAGAAGATAATGCTAAGTGAAGTTAGCCAATCCCCAAAAAAACAAATGCAGAATGTTTTCTCTGATATAAAGAGTCTGACTCATAGTGGGGTAGGGAGGGGAATAGGGGAGGAATAGATGAATTCTAGATAGGGAAGAGGGGAGGGAGGGAAAGGGAGGAGGCAGAGGATTAGCAAGGATGGTGGAATGTGATGGACATCATTATCCAAAGTACATGTATGAAGACACGAATTGAGCGTCAACCTACTTTCTATACAAACAGAGATATGAAAAATTGTGGTATATATGTGTAATAAGAATTGTAATACAAAAAAAACAAGTTTACATGTATAAAGACATGAATTGGCGTGAACATAGTCTAAATACAAAGATATGAAAAATTGTGCTCTATATGTGTAATAAGAATTATAATACATTCTGCTGTCGTGTATTTAAAAAAATTTTAAAAATCCTGACAAACACAACCATTTTTGTATGCTGAAAATTGACCTAATGCGTGAAACAGAAAAATGATTCTGCTTGAAAAACTGCTAAACTCTGGGTAAAGCCAGTACAAGTCTTGCTTGGGGCTACTCCCACCTCACTACCCTCCCTGTTCAGTCTTCCCAAGGATTCTGCCCCGGTGGGGCACATCATGGGAAGCAGCTGCCAGTTGGAATGGCTCATTTAGCTATGAGTGATGGGCAATGCCCACACTCAACTGCATCGTCCGTACCACTGACCATCTTGGCAGTGGGCAGATGGGGAGGACCAGTGCTGCGTTAGTCTGGTTGCCATCGTGGTTGGGGCAGGTGTAGTCCAGCTTGGTCTGTGTGCATGTGGAAACCAGAAGGGGCCTGGAGTGCCCACTGATTCTTGCCAACTCTTAAGTCTGTGGATATTTGCAGAGTAAAAAGGAAGAACGGAGCCAACCTTACACCAATCTGAATGTTGAGATAATTTCCCTGTCCACACACTGTCGGAGAATAGGAGCCTCATTGCCTCCAGGTTTGAACAAAATATCTGTCCATTCACTGGTGGCTACTAAATTGCACAGAGACAGGGGTGACCTTAGAAAGCCAAGTTTAAAAGCAAAAACAAGAATAAAAAGCAAATAAAACAGAGACACTATGGCTGCATGCGATGAGGGAGACGCATTTCACCAATTTAGCCCAGGTAAGTTACCAAATAAATAACGCAACATTACTCATGTGGGAAAATCATAATCCAGAGTTCCTACGATACAGAAACTGATTGAGAGGAAAAGAACTGAAAAAAGATAACCCATTTGAAAATGATGATAGGAATTGGGAATTGACCATATTAATATATAATGAAATAATGGGCAAAAAATAAAAGCATTTACCAAGGAAGATATATAAATGACTAATAAACACAGAAAAAGATGCTCAACATCATTAATTGTTACACCAATGCAAATCAAATTCCCAATAACATATCACTTTACATCTAGTAGTATGGCTACAATAAAAAAAGATAATAGCAAGTGTTGGCAACGATGTTATTCATATAATGCTGATGGGAATAGAAAATAGAGACTTTGGAAAATATTTTGACAGTTTCTTAAAAATTAAACAAATTAAACAAACTTACCATATTATCCAAGAAGAGAAATTAAAACATTTATTCACAAAAATACAACACACACACACACACACACACATATACACATATAAATGTCCATAGAAGCATCATCCAATATAACTCCAACTAAAAACAACTCAAAAGTCCATCAGCTGATGTGTGGATAATAATGTACATCTATATAGTGGCATGTTATTCAGCTCAAGAAGAATACACCACTGATATACACAGGAACATGAATGAACATCAAAAACCTTATGCTGTTTTATAGACAGGGAATCACATGGTATGATTCCATGTCTAAAATATCTAGAAAAGGCAAATTTACAGAGACAGAATGTGAATCGGTGGATTTGGGAGTGCGGATTAATTGCAGATGGGCAGAAGAGAACTTTGTGGGCAACAGAAAGGTCCTAAAATTGGATTATGGTGATGGTTGTTACTACTCTGTATAGTCACTAAAAATCATTCATGTAGAATGGGTAGATTTTATCATATGTAACATATACTAATAAAGCTGTTAAAATACATAAACAGAATATAGTAATAACTCCTATGGCTTGTCTCTTGAATGTCCCCCAAAGATTCATGAGTTAAATGCTTGGTCCACTAGGCAACTACTGGGAAGTGGTAGAGCCTTTAAGAGTCAGGAGGTTTTTAGGCCTTTGGGGATGTGACCTTGGTCCTTGTGGACTTTGGTCCTTTCCTCTTCTCCTTAGCTTTCTGGCCATGAGCTGAGTGTCTTTGCTCTACCACATGCTCCAGCCATGATGGGCTGCCTTGCCACAGGCCCAAAGCAGGACAGTCATTTGATCACTGAAGCCTCCAAAACTGTGAGCCCAGATAAGCTTTTTCTCTTTGTAGACTAATTATCTCAGGTGCTTCATAATAGCAGTGGAAAACTTGTGAATATAATAACAAGTGCCATGTAGACAAATAAAGCAGAAAAGGAACACAGGAAAGTTGGGACCGAGATGCAATTAGTCTGATGACTGGTGTGGCCACTGGCATGATCATTAGTATTCCAGTTCTCCCCTTCTAGGCACGTGGTAGGACTAGACTTCCTGAGCCCCTGATAGTTCAGGCAGTGGCTAGTGTGGACCATAGTTGACATCATTTCCAGGATGAGGATTTATTTGCAAATGTGAGACCTTCAAGAGCTTGCTCTCTTGACTCTCCGACCTGGAGACTGGCAACTCTGAGACTATCGTTACTCTGTCAGCTTGGGTCTTTGAGACACTGTGATGGGCAGGATCCACCCTGTCACCAGATCCAGGTGACCTGTGATGTGGTGACTGTGTAACCTCTTCCACTCTGACTCAAGCAGTAAGAGGAAGACTCAGCAGTAGGGGATGCTTGGGTGGATGTCTCAAGGAGGTGGCTTTGTGAGCTAGGCAGCCATCTGGGGAAACGGTCCAGAGGGCAGGCACAGTGCATGTGAAGCCCTGGTACATCTGAACAACAGCGAAGAGGATGATGAGATGGGAGAGGGTGGGCGGGACGGAGGAGAGGCTAGCAGGCAAACTGTGAAAGATGTGGGAATCCATGGGGGATGTGTGGAACAAGTGACAGAGCTGACCAGACTCAGGTTTACAGAGCCTCCCTCCAGCTGCAGTATTAAGAGGAGAATGAAGGGCCAAGGGGGAAACAGGGGGACCGAGGAAGAGGCCTTTGTAAGAATCCAGGTGAGCACTGATCTCTCACCTTCTGCCCTGTCATTCTTCCTGAAAACCATTCTGATCAGATCAGTCCTATTCTTAGAACCTTCAATAGCTCCCTATTGCCCATGAGAAAGGCCCAAGTTTCTTAATATGACATCTACCTACTGTCCCTCTTTTATTCTCCACTTCAGTTCCCTTCTTTCCAATTCTCCTGTTCCTCCAGGGCACAGTCCAGCCTCCCTGCCTCCTTATATCACTGCCATCTGTGGAAGGGTGGGGAGAGAGTATCCTCTAGGGAAAAGTTGAGGGCAGCAAAGGCACAGAGGCAGGGGGAGGACGCTGTGGAGCACCCCATTCCACACTCCCCTCTGGCTTTAGCCCTGAAGTTGACTAGTGGGCCAGGGTGTTGGGGACCCATAGGGATGACAGGATTCAGAGAGACCTTCTCTTTCTGGATGCTGTGGCTGGGAATAGGCAGAGTCCACTGTCTTTCTTATTATGACAATAAGTGACTCCTTGTGGGAGGGGTAAAGGATGTCTGGCAGCGGCAGCTACAGGAAGAAGCCACCAGTCCTGGGAGTGGACCAGACAGACCAGGGAGCAGAAATTGGCAAAGCTGGTGAGAAAAAGAGGCTGCAGTGGGTGTGACCTGGCAGAGCAATTCCACAGGGAAGCCAAGGGCCTCCCAGTGATGGGGCCCAGGGCAGTGCCTGTTGCTGGGTGAGGGTTTAGCACAGGGATCACCAAGACTGGCTTCTGGCTTCCTGTTAGAGGGGAAGTTCTGGCAGATGCTTGACTTGGTGAAACTGTGGGCAAAATGTAAGGTACAACAGCACCACTCAACCCTTAAGAACTTCCCTTTGCCCCGAGTTTCTGGAAATGTCCGTTGAAAGCAAAGTCAAGTTCCTCAAGAATTACCCACAGCTGGGAGAGATAAGAGGCCTAGACAATCAGGCAACTAACAACCGGGAGGAGAAGCCACCTCCTCCTGTGCTCTCTTGAAATGGCACGGCCCGTTTTACACAGCTGCCAAAGTGTTTGAGGTCGGACAATCCTTTAAAATTTAATCCAGTCAAAGGAATGAAATATTGATACATGCAACTACATGGATGAATCTTGAGAACATTGTGGTAGGTGAGAAAAGCCGGAGGTAAAAGGAGATGTGTGACTGTTTATAAGACATCCCAAATAGGTAAATCCACACAGACAGAAGACAGACTGGTGGCTCCTGGGGGCTGGGGTGAGGAACCTGAGGCATGAAATGTTTTGCAATCTTGGTGGAGTAACAGTTGCACAAGGTGAATATATGAATTGCTACTGAATTTTACACTCTGACAATGGTTAATTTTATGTTAGGAGAATTTCACCTCCGTACAAACACTAATTCAATCCAATTCATTAAATTCATGTATCTCATGCAATATTCCCTTTATTCCTTTCTCAAAGGATTGGCATCTGCACTGCAAAAAGCTGATCTCACCTTCTCCCCCAGCCCCTAATTTCACACGTGGAAAGTAAGATCCAGGGATGTTAATGTGAGACAGGTTCTCAGCTCGTGTCCAGCCCAGAGTCAGAGCCAGGCTCCTGGCTTCCAGCCCACCTCATTCTCATCCCTGTGGATAGAGAGCCTTCTTCCCTAGCCCCATAAATATCCACTCCAACCACAGCAAAGGAGGCTGTGTGGAGTCGGAGCCCTCCCTGGGCTCCATCTGCTGCTTCCTGACCCTGACTACACATAACATCCATCGGGGACTTAAAAAATATGCTGATGTCTGGGATCCACCTAAGAGCCATTAAACCTGAATCTCCAGAGGAGGAGCCGGAAGATTTTTAGAAGCTCTTCCAGTGACTCTCGCGTGGAGCCAGGGTGGGGACCACTGACCGTCTTTCTCCTGCCAGCATCTGGAGTTTCACTCTTCATCATCCCAAGGGTGCTCAGGCCCATCACCTCATGCAAGACCTACCCAACCCGCTCCTTCCTGCCTGTGACCCAGACAGCACCTGCACAACTGACCGGAAGAAGATCTGCATGACCCAGCATCTGTGTGATACCAAGCCACCACCTGCCTCCGAACAGACAGCAGTCCTGCCACATCAGGTGCTGTATTGGGGGCTGCTAAGCCATCCTCATCCTTTCTAAACTAGTTAACCACCAGCCTGCATGTTCTCAAGCAGGAATCCGGCTGCACCATATAGTCCTTACAGGTACTGAATGTCATCAGAGTCCGGAGCCACCAGAGCCCAACACCCCCAACAATCATAGTTGTGTTGAAGCCTCTGTTTTCAGGCACACACATAGCAGCTGCCCTGGTTCAGGGGCAAATCCTGGGCCAGCAGCTGGTGCCCTGAGCTGAAAGAGGGCAGGACCCTGCCCACCAATGCTGTTTTGTCCTCTCAGCCCATGAGACCAACATGGCACCTTTGGGGGCCCCAGTGAGCCCATCCCCCAAGGAAGAAGTCAAGAGCAAAGGTAACCATCCCTCCCCACAGAGGATAATAAAATTCTTACTGAAATATCTGGCTGCGAAGGTTTTTCTTTTGCTGGAAGCTGTCGGCAGCATAACGAAGCTGGCAATCTGTGCAAGTTTCTTCTATATCCTTTTTATAAAGCGCCAACCACATCTTCAAGCAGACAAGCTAATTCCTGTTTTCCAGTAACAGATCTTCATCTATAGAAAAGAAATATATTTAGAATGCCCTTTATCTGGTGTTTTCTTGGATTTCAAACAAGACGTTCGCTGTTAGGAATTAGTCCCTTAGAAGAACATATACCCTGGGTTCTCAGAGCAGTCTTGGAGAAGTTACAGAGCCTCTGGGTATCAGTTCCTCCGCTCTGTAAAATGGGACCTATAATGACAACCACCTCTCAGAGTGAACTGATGTTCAAGGAGGAAATAGGGGCTTTGTAAACCGCAAAGTCCTCAGTGCACATCAGCTGGTACATTTGATTTGTTTTCAATGAGCTGACCTGGATTTAAGGGGAGCTGTGTTTCCAGAGAGCCTTGAAAATGAGTTCAACAACAACATTGCAATTTTGCATGTGATTTCAGTTTATATGTACAACCTTCCACTGGGGCAGGCATTTGTCCTGTTCTAGGGGAGAGCAAGGACTTGTACCCATGCTCAGATTCAGGGATAAAGCCCAGGAAGAGAGAGCCAGGGTCAGACCCTCACCCCAGCACATCAGCTGGTAAATGTGCATCTTCTCCATTCCATTCTGCAAATCTAATGTCCTTATACCATAAATTACTATTGCGGACAACTGAAAAGAAAAGTCTCGATTATGAGGTAGACAAATGACATCCAGGCAGCCATCAACATCACTAATACAGTGGTCCTGGCCGCCTGAGGCAGAGCAGGCTTTAAGGCGGTGGGTACAATGTTGCCCATTTAAATACACACAGGCATGTTTCTATGGGTAGAAGAGCAACTCCAGGGAGGACTCCCACCAGAACATTCTTCCTGTCACCCACCTGTCTCTGGGCTGCTGCCTCTGCTCACTGAGCTTATATCACATTTGTGATTATAAAACCAATCGCTTTTATTAAGCATAGCCAGTCCTCAGGGTGCTGGAAGTTTCCAGCCCTAGGCTGGGGGGAAGCAGATTTGTCTTTCACCACTCCCAGGAAGGGTAAAGCCTGGGGCTGCTGGCTGCTGGGCCACGCTCAGTGGACTGCGTGGAAGCAGAGTCCTCTTGGCCATGCCTTGGGGATCTCAGGGCAGTTCCTGCAGTCAGCATTCTCCAGGGAAACATTGGGACAGAATAGAGAAAGGGGCCAGCCTGTGCCTCTGGGGATCGATCTGGGGCAGCTGAGAACAGAAGGAGCCAGTGGTCAAGTGCTAGATCTACAGGGCCCAAACCTGAGATGCCAGCATGTCCTTGGGCCCAAGAGAGCAGTGGTTTGGCTTGCACAGGTCAGAGTGCAAGCTGAGAAAGGAGTCCCAAGGAAGAGAGGCAGAAATGGAGCCAGGGGCAAGAAACCAGAGGAAGGGAGCATTAGCCTGAGAATCCCAGAGCTGGAGCAGACCTTGGGGATCCTAATGAACCCAGAGGGACATATCTCTATATGCTCTAAGCACTTGGGGCTGGGAGGACAGTAGGGAAGACTAGGGAGTGAGAAGAAGCCCACCCCATGACCTGGTGTAGTAGGAGTTTTAAAATTAAAACTCTAGATCCAACGTCAGTTTTTTCCTTTTCTAATTGTGTGAATTTGGACATGAGCCAGATTAAGCAAATAAAAATACAGGATGCCCAGTTTTTCTGTAGTATAAGCATGTTTTAAACAGAGCATGGAATATAATTGGTTCAGGAATGTGTTGGTTAGTAGCCCAAACCAAGTCCATGAGGAAAGAGGAGATATTTGGGGGGAGAGGCAGCTTCTTGGCTCTTCTGAGGAAGATACTGAAAGGTAGGCTCTTTTCTTCCTGCTAGACAGACTAGAAGAAATATCAGCTAAAAAGATACTCACCATTGATCTGAAACACTACTCAGATTTAACTAGGTGCCTTGCGTTTTATCTGGTGACCTTTATGCTTTCTGAGTCAAAAGCGGATAGTATTACTATCCGGAAAGAATCTTTCAGTTGTGGTAAACAAAAAAGCTGGTTAAAATTGATTTCAGTAATAAGAGGGATTTATTGACTCCTTTAGCAGAAATGCCTAATAATTTGAGCTTCAGGTGTGGCTGGATCTAGCAGTTTGACAATATCAACAATATCTGGGTTTCTGGGTTTCTTTGCAGTTCTCCTGTTCGTTTTTGGAGTGTCTGCTTCATTTTCAAACAAAGTCCCCTTATTTTTAAGAAATGCTGGAACATGCTTCAGGAGCTGATATTTCTTCTGTCCTATTCAGCAGGAAAAAAAAGCCTATTTTTTAGTATCTCTCTCAGACATGCTGGGAAGCTGCCCCTCCCTTCTCTTCCAAATGTCTCCTTTTCCCTGATGGCTTTGGTTTGGGCTACAAACTGACCCATCCCTGAACCAATGCAAACCAGTGAGATGTGTTGATTGGTGAAAGCCAACCTGGCCTCATCCTTGGAGCTGAGTGGGGCTGACTTCCCATCAGGCTCTTGGGCTGGCATTAGAAAAGAGAGGGATGCCAGAATAGGTCAGAATAGGTGCCGGGAAGCTGTGACCAAGGGGAGAGGAGAAGGGTTTAAAAAATACAGTCCACAGCAGGCTTGGTAACCTCAGAGGCAGAGGGGGACAAACGGACTGTGCTCCCATTGCCCACTCCAGGGTTCCCCTCACTCATTCTGCAGCAGGTTCAAGAGCAGGTTGTACCCCAATTAAGCCCAGAACCCAGCTCCCAGCCTGCTGAGCATCACTAGGAAGGGCAGTCACTGGAGGCTGAGCTGGAGGGACATCATGGGATGACTCAGCCAAGAACAGCCACGCTGGCACTGGCCACATAGCAAACAGGATCACTGCAGGGGCAGGCAGTGGAGATGCCTGGTCCTCCTGAACTCAGGCCAGTACTCCTGTACCCTGTATCACCCCACCCCCCGCAGTGCTAATGAGAGCTAGCACTTATTACGCATTGACTGACTACTAAATACATTGACCTTGGGACTGACAGCTCCCTAAAGTGGGTATTACAATGGAATTGTGGGGAACCCCAAGTCACAGTTTAACATTGCTGAGGCGGGGGAATTGAAATCCCATCTTTCAAGAAGGGACATGCACCCAGCCCTGATGTCCCAGGCTGGCCTGGCCAAGTGCGTTCCCTTTGGTTCCTCATTCATCCCCTGCAGGGTTCTCTGCTGCATGCATGTGAGAGAATAGGGTAATACACTCCTCACCCCGGTCCCCACAGCATCCGGGTCCTGACAGCAGGGATGACCAGGTGTCCAGGAAAGCGGCTGGGTGATGCTAGGCAATGCTGGACCGGGGTCTGCTCACCTGGAATTGGGAAGCCAGGCGTCTCCGCCTCTGTTTGGAACCTGTCTGGGATCCTTCCTTGCCTGGAGGGAGCTCTTGGTCTCCTGGTGCCCTCTTCTCATCCTACAGAGCTTGGGTTTTGGCCCTGCCCCAGGCCACCATGTGATGAAGGAGCGGGCAGGAACAGGGGGGTGCAGCCCAAACTGAACATCATCAAGCAGGAACCAGGTTCCCTGGCTCCTCGGTGCCTCTGGGGATGATGCGTTGATGACAGCCTTTGGCCTGTTAAGAGGCTGCAGCAGCCTGGGCGGCTCAGGAAATGTTCCCTGGCAAAGCTAACCTCTGCCGGTAAGGGCCGGGCCAGCGGCCGAGGCAAGGCTAGGTTTACCTGGTGCAGAGCGCCCCCTGGTGTCCATAGGAAAGTCCTGCCGCCCACGCTCCTGGACCTGGGCCTTGCTAACAGCACCACCCTAGTACTCATCCATCCCAGCCTCACTTTCCCAAGGGCTACGCACTACTGGCAGGATGTGTGGGATTCCTGGGCCTTTCTACACGGAGTCTTTTCACTGGCAGCGGAATTCTTACACCGAGCATGCTTCTGTGTCTCCCCCGTGGGTAGGAATTTGGGTCAGAGAAATTACCAGCAGGTTTCAAGGGACAGATCTGAGCCCCCAATATCACTTGAATCTCCCCACTTCATAGGCTGGGAAACTGAGGTCAGAAAATCTCAGCACATTCTGCAAGGCCCTAGAACTTTAAACAGCATCGTTGTCATTTGAAAGTCAAGGCCCATGAAAGGACAAGGCAGGTGGCCCTCATTGACCTGGCTCCTCATAGGGCTCTGGTGGGCAAAAAAACTCCCAGTGTCTGCGGGTGGGCTGACCTTATAGTCACCTGTATTCAACATGGTCACCATCTCTTGTCCTCTCTGACCAAAGCAAGGGTGGCTAGCTTTCTGGGAAGCAAGGTCAAGGTATCCTGTTCCCAGACCCTGCCAGTACCCACAGCTCTTGGAGGAGAAATGGGGCAGGAGGGGCAAAAGGACAGTCAGTGTAGGGGAAAGATGGGGACTGATTCAAGAGGAAATAAAACGTTAATGCCCCAGAGCCCTTCCCCCTCCTGCAACCTGTTGTCAAGCTTACCTGCTACCAGGGACTTGTTCCTCCTGGCAGGGGTCTGTTAATGAATGCCCCTGGGGCTGCTCCCTTTATACCAGTACCCCTGGGCGGCCTTATTCCAGCCCTTGGATCATTCCACCTTATGGTCACTAGTCAAGTAGGCAGGATAGGGGAAGAGAGAGCCTGAGAACAAAGGAAATCTAAAACCTATAAAAGGGGCAGGACACCCCCAATTCTTTGGAAACCAGCTCTGGATCCCCTTCTCCCTTGGGAGAAATCCATCTCAGTTCTAGCCTTTAAATAAAACTTGCCTCAGTGTTCCTCGGGTGTTCGATCTTCATGCCGGGGAATTGGTACTCGGTCCTGATTCTCATCACTGGTATCAATGGCATGGTCTGAGACACAAAGGATGAAGGCCTGAAAGGCAAAGTCAGGCTTGACTCCTGCTGTGGACTCTTTGCTGGGTCACTGGGTGAGTCTGCAACATCTCTGAGCCCCATTACCCCATCTGTAAAGTGCAGCTAGCAGACCCCACGGGTCTGCTAAAGATCAAGTGCAATAAGTCTTGTGGAGCACTTAGCTAAGTGCCTGGCTTGAAGGAAGTGCTCTCTGCTCCTCCCCAAGGTCAGAATGACTCAGGCAGTGGCCTCTGTCAGAGGCACAGGGCACAATTCCTCCACTTTCTTCCATCAGCAGCAGCAGGAGCAACTAGGTCTCCTGCGCCTTGAGAAACCTTCTATGTTTTATTAACATGGCCAATGAAGAAATAGGCCACTGGCACAACCAACATTCCCAGGTGACTTTGGTGCCAGAGTTTATGTGTGGTTTAAAGGGGAGTTGGTGGCAAGTGGTGGAGAACATGGTCATACTTATTGTTTAGTAGGTTGGATCCTGGTGAAGTGGCACTATGGGGAACAAGTGTCTAGATTTTGAATGCCCCTTTGGCCCTTCCAGAGTCTTCCTAGGTGACTGGGTGGGAACCCACCATCCTAGCCAAAGGTCTGGAACTTGTCACCAGCAGTGGGCTGACTGGCTTCTGTGGAATTAGGGAACTATGTAAAGACTCAGGGGTTTTTGACCCCCCTCCCCCGCCACCAAGGTGGCCATGAGAGGTCTCTAGAGGCCTCTGTTCAAGGTACCATTGAATCCTAAGCAGTCATAATTCTTCTGAATCACACTATGATCAGACTCAGTATTAAGAATTTTGGGGGGACTTCTGCGTGTTTTATATAACAATGTTGTTTTCTTCTCTAACTGATATAACTTTTTAAGAAAGGATGAATTGATTTAGATGTTTTACATGCGTGAATATTTGTCAATGCTAAAGTCCAGGGATTATTTCTACCTGGTTTTGAAAAGGGCTTCCCATCCTGCAAACTTGTACAACCACTCTGGAAAGCAGTATGGCGATTGCTCAGAAAACTTGGAATGGAACCACTACTTGACCCAATTATCTCACTCCTCAGCATATATCCAGAGGACTTAAAATCAGCATACTATAGTCATGCAGCCATATCCATGTTTATTGCAGCTTAATTCACAATAGCTAAGCTATGGAGCCAACCTAGGTGCCTCTCAACAGATTAATGGATAAAGGTAATGTGGTATGTATACGTAATAAATGAAATTATGGCATTTGCAGGTAAATGGATGGAACTGGAGAATATCATGCTAGGTGAAATAAGCCAATCTCAAACTAAAGGCCAAATATTCTCTCTGATATGTGGAGGCTAACACACAATAAAGGGGTAGGGAAGGGAAGAATATAAGTTCAGTGGATTAGACAAAAAAGGAATCAAGGGAACGGAGCGGGGAGGGCAACAGGAAAGATAGTAGAATGAATCAGGCATAACTTTCCTGAATATAAGTTTCCTGAATATAAGACCAGTGAAACTCTACATCATATACAACAAGAATGGGATCCTAATTTAGAATGTTACACTACATGTATGTTATAACATGTAAAAATACACTCTAATATCACGTATAACTAAAAATAACAAGTAAAAATTTAAAAAAGAAAGAAGAAAAGGGCATCCCATTACTGGTAGAAGAAACGAACTAATTCTGAGGTCCTGAGAAACCAACTGTAATTGGCACTTATGGCCATGAGATGGCGCTCTCAGCACGTTGTACAGGGTGTCTGCAGGCTTCCAGCTGAGCGCTCACATAGGGTCTGAGGATGCCCTTCTGCTTAGGAGGGACTCAGTGTGCTCCATGGGGTCCAAGGGAATCATTTGGAAAGCGGCCATGTGAAATGCTTCTGGGGGATCCAGGGCTTGAAATGGGGTGAGGCAAGTAAGGCATGTAGAGTGCAAATTTCAGGGGGCCTCTGAGTACCTCTGTGCCTCACCTTGATACAGGGGAGATGCTTTGGTCTCAGCCCCGGTTAGGTCATGTCCACACAGCTGGAGCACTAAGCCCCAAGTCCACCTCTGAGGCTGTGGCCAGGATAGTCAGAAGAATTTTCTGGGAGTGGATTCAGGGGAATGGACAAGGCCTGTTCTCAGGGGAATGGACACTAGCCTGTTCTCAGTGCCACTGAGAGGCTACGTGAGCATGGCCGCCAGCCCCAGGGAGGGCGGCAGAATGTAATTGCTGAGCAGGGCATGGCCCTGAGGTCCCTTTCCTGTCTGCAGCTCAGGCTTGCCCCAGTCTTTTGTGGCTCCTGCCCATGTCAGCTCCCACAGAGACAGGAGGCCCCCGTGGAGCAGCGTACTCCAACAGAGGCATGGAGGCCACAGCGTGGAGTATGGAGGCTGGCGGGTCTCTTCCCAGGGTCTGGGTCCTTGGTGACATTGGGGAAGCTTGTGTTCTATGGACAGTTGATGCAGCCTACACTGTGGCTGTGGAAGCTGGAAGACAGAGTGGAACCAAAACCAAGGTGTGAGAAACCAGATGCAGAGGTGGACAAAGAAATCTGTACACACGGACTGGGGTTGTGGCTCAGTGGCAGAGCGCTTGCCTCACAAGTGTGAGGTGCTGGGTTTGATCCTCAGCACCACATAAAAATTAATAAAGATTTTTTTTAAAAAAAGAAAGAAAAGAAATCTGTAAACATTGTCGTACATCTAAAGCATCAGTGTGCATGAATAATGAGTGTCTCACAGTGCAATGACTAATAAGAATATAGTGACTTGGAAGGGGAGAATTGGGGCATCAATGCTCCTGGGTTCTCTGGGCTTTATGTCTGTGTGTGTGTGTGTGTGTGTGTGTGTTGTGATGGGGATCCAACCCAGGGCCTCACATTTGCTAGGAAAATGTTCTGCTTTAACTCTAGATGAACACAGTCCAGTAGAGATATAATATGGGTCACATGCATAATTAAAAATTTTGCAATATCCACATTTAAGAGAAACAGGTAAAACTGGTTTGGTAACATTTTATTCCATGCAATATATGTAAGATATCATTTCCGCATAGAAGTTACAAATATTATTTGTTGAGACACTTTATATAAGTCTTTTTATGCCAAAGCTTCCAAATCTGGTATGTATTTACATTTACGATACATTCTAATTTGAAGGTAAAATTTCCATTGGAAGTCTATTTCATCTGTGACTAGATTTTACAAGATTTACAGTTGTAGAAAAAGATTCCCAAGTTGTTACAAGATTTTCAATGTTTAGACTGTCTATGCTTTTTAAAATTAAAATTGAATAATATAAAAATTTAGTGGCTTAATTGACCCAATTTCAAATGCTCAATAGCCGCATGTGACTAGTGGCCCTCTTGCATTAGATGGGCAGCAATAGATATTTAAGAGTCCTGTATTCATGGTAAGAATTTAAGAGTAACAAGTAAGAAATAGAAATAGAATGTACAACTTCCAAACCAATAGAGGGGGATAGAGACAACAATAAAATCTTAATCCAACAGAAGGAAGAAAGGGAAGGAGAAAGAAGAGAAAAATAATGGCAAACAAAACACAAAAGACAAAAATAGGTATAAATATACCAGTAAACATAGTAAATGCAAACAGATTAAACTCATATATTAGATGGAATTTTAAAAAATTCAATTATAGTATTTGCAGAGACTTAAAAACATGAGCACAGAAATATCAAGAATAAATAAATGGAAAAAGATATACCAGACAAGTCGTCCCTAAAAGGAAACTAAGGTAGTGTAGTAATGTTAGTAAGAAACAAGAAAAACCAAAGAAAAAGCTTGATTGGGCATAAGGATTGTCTTTATAAGATGAAAAAAAGGAATAAATCATAGAGACACAAAAGTCTTGAACCTTTATAGTCTATATGGTTTGGACATGAGGGTCCCCACAAAAGCTCCTGGGTTATTGAGGGAACATTCAGAGATGACGATTGTGAGAGCTGTGACCTAATCAGCCCATCTTAGTTTGAATGGACTGCCCAGGTGGCCCCTGTAGGCAGGTGGGGTATGGCTGGAGGAGGGGGTCCCCAGGGCATCTTGCCTGCTGCTCCTTCCTCCCACCAGCCCTCTGCTTCCTAACGACCACAGGCAGAGGTGCTCTCCCCTGCTGGGCCCTTCCCTCAGGATGGACTGCCTCACCTTGAGAGCCATGAAGTCACTGTCTGAAGACCAAGACCTCTGACACCATGAGCCCAAACCAACCTTTCTCCTATAAGTTGTTCTGGTTGGATATTTTGGTCACGGTGACACAAAAGCTCACCCAAACAGTCCTAACAGCCTAAGCTAAATGGAAGGAAAGAAAGCAAACACCAACGTGTGACACCATGAGAATCTGACAAATTCACCATCTTAGTAGAAATCTTACCATAGCACTCAGAGAAACAGGTTGGGCACAACAATAACAAATTAGCAGAGAAACAGAGGTTTTGAGCAACACAAAAATCAGCAAGTTTAATATACTTTGTGTACACAGAAGCTACCACCTTATGGAATGTTCACAGAAATGAGCACTTGCCACTTTACAGGGGTGGTTCAACAAGACTGGAGGATCTGCAGTTCCACATTCTCTAACCCCAAGGCAATAAGCTTAGACATCAATAGCAAAAAGAGACCACTAAAAATAAAGGACATCCAGGTGAACATGAACAGCACTCTTCTCAGTCATGTCTCCAGGGAGATATTGGAATAAAAATTACAAATGATTTAGAATCCAATGCAACACAAACCCCATTTTGAGACTTGTTATATGTAGCTAATGTGGTACTTTGAAAGGTGTTTAGGACCTTAATGTGCATATTGGAAAGTAAGAAAAGTTGAAAATTCATTAACTGAGCATTTAACTCAAAAGAAGTTAAGCAAAAGAGAGCAGTTCAGTATTTTTCTTTCAAGTTTAGCTTTGGAGGGGGCCAGAGAAATGAGTATTTCATGTTCTGCACAACTTCTAACCCTTGGGGTTCCAAGGTCTTATTCTGGGCCCAATCTCATCCATTTCTACAGTTTAAAAATATCATCCAGCCTCCTGGGCCCCAAATCAATGCCTTCACACTGAGGCTTGTCTCCCAGCACCCTTTCCTCACACCATCTAACTCTCACCCACTGGCCTCTGGAAAATAACACACCAAAAAGCACGTGTCTTGACCTGCCCCAACCTTGTCCCTCTTCTCCATGTCCAAAACCTAGGAACTATTCTTGACTTCACCTTCTGACCCATCCCATGAATAAGACTATCAAAACCCATCCTTTTGTCTCCATCTCTACTCTTCTCACCCGATACAGGCCACTGCCATTCTTGCCTAGTTTTATCTTGGGATCTTCTGTTGGCTCTACATCTGCTCTATCACCCCCAGGCTATTCTCCATGCAGCAGTAAAAGGTAAGTTGGAATTTGCTATTTTCCAGCTTAAAAATACTTCAATGGCTTCCCCTCAAGTCCAAACTGGTCCTCAAGCCCAAACTCCCTGCCAGATCTTAAAAGGTCCTCTCCAAGGGTCTTGTCCTGGTCCACCCTATTCCTTATTGGCATTATGCTTTGGGCGTTTCAGTCATCTAACTCCTTTCCTGCCCCAGGGCCTTTGCTCCTGATCCTTCCACTTCTTGAAATGCTTCCCTTACATTCTTTCAATGAACACTTTTTAGTTCGCTGAATAAAAAATGCATACCAGCCTGTTAGTACAAGGATTTTTAAAATCCTTATACTATAGTTGAGGACCACAAAGCCTAGAGAGATTGAATTATATTTTAGGGCATTTTTGGTTGTAAACCTAATGGTTGTAGCAAAACCTTTAAGATGTTTTCTTACTGGCCTACTGTGGAACCTGCTCATAGTCCTGAAACCATCACTGAGACTGGGCAGAGAATCATCTCCTGTGGCTACACAATTGCTCTGGGGTGGGATCAGCTCTAAACAACTTCACCTGGAGCAAGAGAGAGTGAGGGGAGGCTCTTCAAAACAACTTTATTTGTATTAGCCCCAAATTGAGATAGTCAAGTCATATAAAAGGGTAGATATTTGAACAAACTGTGGTATATCTATGCCATGGAAACTACTCAGTGATAAAAAGGAATGAACTATTTATACATGCAACCCCTTAGATAGTGTGTGTCAGTTTTTCATTGCTGTGACAAAATACCTGAGAAAATAAATTTAATAAAGGAAAAAAAGTTTATTTTGGCTCATGTTTTCAGATATTTCATTTCCTGGTCACTTTATCCTATTGATTTGGGCTTGTGGCAGCAGTGCATCATGGTGGGAGCTTATGGCAGAAGAGGATGCTCACCTTATGGCAGCCAGGAAGCAAAGGAGAGTGAGAGAGGAAGGGACTGCAGCCCCAATATCCTTTTAAGGATACTCCCAATGACCTAACGTCCTTCTACCAGGCCCCACCTCTTTAACTGTTCACCACCTCCCAATAGCAGCACAGAATGGGGACCAAGCCCTTAACATGTAGGTCTTTGGGGGAGTTTCCAGACACAGACTATAACATATGGATCTTGAGGACATTACAGAGAGAGATAGAGATAGAGAAAAGTGAACCCCACAAAATCCCATACTTCAGAATTCCATTTATATAACATTCTTTACGTGACAAGATTCTACAGATGGAAAACAGACTATTGGTTGCCAAGAGTTAGGGCCGAAGGGGCAAGGGGTGTGTGTGACTATAAAGGGATAACACAAGAGAGTTTGTTGTGGTGACGAGGTGGTTCTGTATCTCAATAATTATGTGAATTGTGTGTGATAAAATCATAGAACGACACACACAAATTGTGCAAATGTCAGTTGGCTGGCTTTGCTAGTGCCCTATAGTTACATAAGATGTGGCCTTTGGAGGAAACTGGGTAAAAGATACAGGGAACTCTGTACTATTTTTGCATGTCCTGTGAGTCTAGAATCATTTCAAAGTAAAATAAATACCAAAGAGTGAATGCTCACTTACAGCAACTACATACATTCCTAATGAACTATGCACATTGCACATTTCATAGAAAAGTCTTTCTTGTTGGATGTTAAAACTACTCATGCAGACTGTTATTATATTATTTTTAAAGACTTCTCTAAAAAATCAAAAGGCAAATGTGTATAATAAATATAAAAATTCAAGTAACAAAACTAAATTTGCATAATGATTTTAAAAATATATGATATATATAAAAACTTGACAATCACAGTGTTCATTTTCCACCTAGTGGACAGTGTGAGAAGCCTGTCACATTTTATGCATGTGACATTGTATGTCTAGAACTGCACATAGGCACTTCTGAATAAATGAATTGTGTTTTTGGTGGTGCTGGGGATTGAACCTAGGGCCTTGTGCATGCAAGGCAAGCACTCTACCAACTGAGCTATATTCCCTAGCCCCCAAGTGAGTTGTTTAATAGCATGAAATATTTCCAGGCTGCTGTGCAGAAAGAACCACTGTGAATGTTGCCATCATGTATAAGTGCCTGTGGGACTGTGGATTTGAACTCGAAGAGAAGCAAGAAAATGGATGCCTGCCATTACTGAAAAATGGGATTTTGTTTTTGGAGAAACTACTATGTCCAGGTCTGAGAGGAAGCAGTTGAAAGAGTCTTTCTATTTATTCCATATTTAATTCCCCTTAGACATAAAAGCCATGTCCATGCCAGCACTTGAACCATCTATAAATCTAATCCTGAACCTACATACCAAATATAGGACACCCAAATGACTTTTTTTTTTGGATAAACATAGAGATGAGGGACCTGCACATGCTGATCCAGCTAGCAGATATTTAGGGTCAGACCCCAGGTTCAATTGAACTAGAAGTGGCCCTGCATCTCCAAGGACAGAGACACTCACCCAAGTATCCCTCAGCAGATGTGTGCTGTGTGTGTCTGGGGGACTTCTGGGGTGTGAGGCCTAAGTCAGAGCCCTCCTTTCCTTCCTGGACAGGTAGCACTTTCTATCAGCTCTCAGGGGCACACTGGGTCTCCATGGCAACCTGTTGCCAGGTTCACACCTACCCATCTGGCAGGCCAGCTGTTAGATGACAGGGAGGCTGCTCTGCTCTCTTTGGTCTCCCTACAGGAGCAGCACATGATGCTGAGGTTCAGGAGCTTTTGGGGTGATGAGCTGGGTAAGCTTCTCTGTGGGTCCATAGGTGCAGAGCCCCGTGGTCATGCCTTATGAAGTGGAGCATAGCCTTCCTACAGGGAGACTCCGGGCTTGCTGTCCCTGGGCTAGGGAGCTATTGCTGCAGTTGGCTGGGAGTTTAATGCCACTCTGAAAAGCAATGGCAAGGACTTCAACTAATCCTGCTTCTGGATGAGCTTAAACTAGTGTTTCTTTGAAAAATGTGTTCTCCGTTTTAATGTCCATCACTGTAGGGGATGGGGGAGAAGGGACAGTCCTGTCCCAGAAAGAATGAGGACAAGACATGTCCCTCTGTGCCACCATTCAGTTTGTGACAATTTCCTCCAGTATTTTATCTGTGGGTTGATTTTGCCTTGGATGCAACAATGATGCTGATTGTAGATGATGTTGAAGACCCTCTATGTGTCAAGTTCTATGAACCATCTCTTTGCTTTCTTACGAACTCCCAAAGAAAAAAGTTGTTGAGGTCCCCACTGTACTGATGGGAAGCTGAGGGATAAAGAGCTGAAGCGAAGTGTCTAAGGCCAGGCTAATGAGGGACAGAGTCGGTGCTCACAGCCACTGCACCAACTGTTCTTAAACTGACCGATATAAACCAAGTATTTCCTTATGGTATTAGAAGGGCCTATGAATGTCTATAGAAGATGCAATTTTAAAGTCTCCTAACATGGTACACTTCAGATTATTTCCAACATTCAGAGAACAACAGCTTTCCATAAAAAATTTTGCTTTTATATTTATTTAGGTCTCCACCCAGTTCCATCACTTAAAAAGGGATTTGTGGCAGATACAGAAAAAGCCTTTTCAATATTGAATCATTTCCTTAGAATAGATTCACAGAAGAGTAAATAAAGTTTGGGGTTTTCCGCAAGAAACGTCTGGGAGCAGAATGTGATCCCTGTCTGCAGTGACAGTCACATCCACCCACACTTAGAGCAACTCTTCCCACATTTCAGCTTCTCCAGAAGCACAGAGAGGTACTTCTGCAGAGAGCTGAGCCAGATATAATGAAACTGCCTGTAAGATTTCCCTCAAAACTTGAAGTGAACCCGTGGCTGAGGTTTGAGAGTTCAAAGGTGCTCCCTCCCTGTTCCTCAGAGGCTTAGGTAGAAAGCAGAAGTGGCTTTGCCTTCTGCCCCCTCCCCACGCTCTGGAACTGGCAGTCTCTGTGCTGGCTCCACGGTGGCAGCTTCCCAGGGTCTTTGGGTGAATTCTGCTTGAGCCACTGTTGTGTTGATAATTGGTGATGAGGAGGGTTGACCCCTGCCATTAGTTCTTTTTAGTTATACATATTTATACAAGCCTGGAAGAGACCTGATCCTTTTTAGGACTCCAGTCTTGTGGATGTACACAATGGTGAGATTCCCTGAGGTGTATTCATGTCTGTGCATAGGAAAGTTAGGTCAGGTTCACTCCATGTCTTTTCCACTGTCCTATTCCTAACCCTCATCCCTTCCTTTCATTTCCATCAATCCAATTTTCTATTCCCCTCCCTTGTGGCATGTTAGCATCACATATCAGAGGGAACATTCGACCTTTGGTGTTTTGGGATTGGCTTATTTCACTTAGCATCTCCAGATCCGTCCATTTACTGGTGAATGTCATAAAGTCATTCTCCTTGATGGCTAAGTAATAGTCCACTGTGTATATACACCACAATTTCTTTGTCCATTCATTTGTTGAAGGACATCTAGGTTGGTTCCATAACTTAGCTATTGTGAATTGTGCTGCTATAAACACTGATGTGGCTGTGTCACTGTAGTAAGCTGATTTTAAATCCTTTGGATATATATACTGAGGAGTGGGATAACCGGGTCAAATGGTGGTTCCATTCCCAGTTTTCTGAGGAATCTCCATACTGCTTTCCAGAGTGTTTGCACCAATTTGCAGTCCTACCAGTAATGTCTGAGTGTACCTTTCCCCCACATTCTCGCCAACATTTATTGTTATTTGTATTCTTGATAACTGCCATTCTGACTGGAGTGAGATGAAATCTCAGTGTAGTTTTAATTTGCATTTCTCTAATTGCTAGTGATATCGAACCTTTTTTCATATATTTGTTGACTGTTCCTATTTTTTTGTTTGAGAAGTGTCTGTTTAGTTCCTTTGCCCATTTACTGGGTGGCACCTCTCTTAAGAAGCAGATATCCCTGCTGTCCTAGGCTTCCCCCAGCTCATGCATCCTTACAGCCATGCCATCATCCTGAGTCTCACAACTGCCCATGAGGGAGGTGGGCAGGGACCAGACGCCCTAGTTTGAGATGTGAAGGCTTCTGAGGGATGTTTTGCCCTGCCAGCCACTGGAGAGGATATAGCTGGAGATGTAGCTCATGTTGGCCCTGGAACAAAGGACGGAGAGGCATTTTTCTTCATTTCCTTCTACTTTCTTTGGTGATGTAAGATCAACAAGCCTCTGAGGCAGTGCTGTGCTGGTAAATGCTTAACACCTGGTTTGCAAAAAAAAAAAAAAAAAAAAAGGAAAGAAAGAAAGAAAAAAATGCATAGAACATAGTACCTACAGATATCACATCCATGGGTTTAATATATTTGGAACAAAATTGCATCTGTATTGACTATGTACAGACATTTTTCTTGTCATTTCCCCCTGAACAATACAGTAGAATATCCACATAGCATTTCTGTTTTATCGGGTATTATAATTAATTTTGAGATGATTTAAACTATCCATCTGAATGAAATGTGCATAGGTTATATGAAAATATTAGGACAATTTATATAAAACACTTGAGCATCTGCAGATTTTGGTTTCTGTGAGGAGCCCAGGATCAATTCCTCATGGATATCAATGGACAACTATATAACTATGTAAATATATATATATATATATATATATATATATATATATATACATACATACACACACACATACATGGATAGATAGACATGTAGATATATACACATGTGTATATATATATATATATATATATATATATATATATATATATAACATATATAGTGGGTGTGTATATATATATATATATATATATATATATATATAAAATCCATGTTTATTCTAAATTAACTGATATAACTAGAGATGTAGCTCAATGTGTGAGGCCTTAGGTTCTATTCCCAGTTCCACTAATTTTTTTAAAAAAATTAACTATTTAAAGAATGTGTAACATATACTTTACAAATAATCATAAGATATTTAATATTTGTTGTTGTTAATTCCATAAAACCAACTGATTCTTTTTTTAAAAAAACTCACATGAATCACTGTGGTATCTAGTTTTTATTTACAAAAAGAAAGCTCCAGTCCACCTTTTGATTTTGTTGAAAAACTCCTGACATTACAGAACTAAACTGAAATGTATTAATAGTCCACTCTTACATTTCCATGACAAACAGAAAAATTCATGAGCCAAAAAAAGGAAGAAGCTTATAAAACTAAATATGAACCTCAGCATTAACAACTGAACAGAGAGAGGAATTAAAATGCTTTAATTAAAAAATCACAAGTGGATAGGAAGGATAGTAGAATGAAACAAACATTATTATTACCGTGTGTATATATGTGAATGCATGACCAATGTGATTCTGCAACCTGTATATTCAGAAAAATGAGATATTGTATCCCATGTGATTCAAATGTATGATGATAAAGTGTATAGAAACTGAAAATTTACAAACTATTTAAAACCCTGACTGTTCAGAAACTACACAGATGGATCATGGGTGGTGGTGAACAGCAGAAAGGGATTTTGGATGAAACTGCATTGTTCTAGCTGCTCCCCATGCCGCCCAACTCTGAGGAAAGCCTTGTTGATTAGATACTTAGTGAAGCTAATGTTGACAGCAGATCTGGTGATGGTAACCTGCCTATCAGTAGATCCTTCTACTGGGTTCACGATTTTGATCTGCGCCCCAGCATTTGATGGATCTCATTGATTTTGGCACCTTGATGCCTGATTATGCAGCCAATCAAATCGTTTGGAATGCTTCATGAGAAGTAGTCTGAGCAGATTCATCCAAACCTGCACTGAATCCGGTGTTACCATGCATCATAGGAAAATGACACCGTTGCATTACCAACTGGTGCAGTTTGGTCAAATCTGGCTGTGGAATGGCATACTGTCCTTGAATGGTATAGGCCTCTAGGGGTGGTCCTTCCAGGTCAGGGTTGAGGCACATGGACGGGTGTTGTGGGGAAAGCTCGCACTGTTGCTGCCTGTGCTGTACCTGTCTTGACCACCTGCAAAGATGACTGGAGAACTTGACAGCTTGGGCGGGTACAGGATAGTCACGTCCTTCGTGGGGGACTGGGAGAGAGTCTCCAACATGACCATGCAGATCTGTTTGACACTCAGTGATGGATTGTGGAATGCCAGCAATAGTGATGGCCTGCTCCGTTGAATTGGGGAGCATATCCCCTCCCACCTGGACTTGAGCCCCTGTACTCTCTCGTATTTCCTTAATCTTTTTTCCAATGAGAGAGACACACTGACTAGCAGACCACCAGCCTCAAAGTGACCGGGGATCTACTGGCAGCTGTGCTGTTGGTCATAGAGCTGCTGATGTTCTCTTCCAATTTGTCAATGATCATAGCAAAGGCTTTGAAGATGGCATTAGTGATAATCCTCTCAGGACAATCCCTTCTGAGATATTGATCCATGCTCCACTCTCCTCACACATCTTCTTAACTGATTCCCCTTTCTTTCCAATGACGCTGCCAACTCCCTTTCCATGCATAAGTAGCAGAATGGTGAGAGTGACATTTAATCCACCTTCAATCACATGTCCATGTCGAGCAGTGTTATGGGGAGCTGGACTTCGAGTGGTCAAGTCTTTGGTCACCGGTGGGGGTGAAAGTCAAAAATTGCAGGCCCGAGAGGACTGAGGGGGGGAAAAGGGAGCGAGCAGGAAGGGGGAAGCAACCAATTCATTCTCACAGAACACTTCCATTGATTTTTGCTGAACCTGTGTGCCTATCTCGCCCAGGGTCTCAATTTAACAATGATTTGACAAATGGAATTGCATCCTAACCCACAATGTTTTGCCCAATATACTTATAGACGTAAAATCTGATATATAACCTACTGGTAAGAGAGTTTTTGTTCTTACAGAGATTATATTGATTGAACTGAAGCTACTTTTTTTTTTAGCTCCAGCTTTGTATAGGTTAAAATTTCATTCATGTGACTTTGATAATAGTTTTAAAATACTGGAAATGTATTCCCTCAATTTTTTGTAAGTGCCATAGACATAGCAAAATTCAAGTTTAATCTATATTATTAACATTTCTTTTACCACTTTACTATGTTTAATCAATAGAAAAACAAACCACACCCTTGTTTGTAGTGATTTCCAATTCCCATGGTGTAAATTTCCCCATTCATGGCCAATTTTAAGCTACCAACACGGTATCACCACATGCAGAGTTAGGGGGGGATGTGCAGTAGCCACCACCGTGAAGTGTTTCTATCACCAATATATAGGGGTGAACCTAATAGGTAATAGTAAGATGTAATAAAATCATTGATATGTTCTACAATATTTATTACCTTTGTTTTTAAATACAAATTATTTAATTAAAAGTTTATATAAGTTAAACTTTAAAACTTTAAATGACAGGACTTTTTTTTCTCTCTGGGTCAATCATGTTGAACTAAAATTCTACAGAGAATATAATCTTTGAAACCATACTGTTGTGGATGCTGTTAATTAGGATTCTAGTTTTTAACGTCTACCTGTAGACAAAGTGAGGAAGAGTCTTTCAGTTAGCTAACACAAAAACTTAAAATCATAATGATGCAAAAATATAAAAAAAAATTTAAAAGGGGAGGAGAAAGGAAGGAAGAATAAATATGCTAGTGTTCTTATTTTTCATATTGATAAATACTGTCTTAATTTGATACATGAAAGACTGAATATGATCATTTAAAGTTGTGGAGGAAATTACTGGCTAGACACATAAAACACAATGAACAAAGTCAGAAAGACAACCCCTGGAAGGATAAAGTAAAAATATAATTACCAAGCAAGAAGCTGTGGAAGATAGGAAGAAGATGAGAGTTGTGAGCTTGAGCTTTGTTCTTTTTCTTTTTTTGGAGGGGGACTTTAACTTGCTCGGCAACTTTAGTTTTGAGAAGAGTCCCACTGAATTGCCCAGGCTGGCCTTGAACTTGAACCCCTGAGTTCCATTACCAGTGTGTGCCACTGTGCTCAGCTAATTTTCTTATATTTTATGCCTGAAGGTCAAAGGCAGTGTTTAAAATCTATAAACATTAAAGGGACACTAGTTAGTGTTGTAATAGTCATGTAAAAACAATTGCACTTAGTGATTATTTGGGAAAGTAAAAAATGGTTATGGTGAGCAAAAGTGAAGCTACTTTTTATTTCCTCTCAACTAAATTGGGCTTGCCATGTGCGGGTATAATATTATAAGTGAAAACAAAACAAAACAAAACCAACAACCCACAGGTCTACTATTACAAAGTCACTTCTGCTTCTTCCATGTTGAACTCTCTTTACTTTGCAGCAATCCCACTTACAGTGTATTTTGGTTATGACCACATGTGCAAAGATCCCAAATGGCCTGAAGCCACATTCAATCTCTTGCTCTAGTTCCCATGGTTCTCCACCTACCCCTGCTAGCTGTAGTAATCCTCTGGTCACATTGGGGAGCTGCCATATCTTGTGGCAAGTAGTCCCAAATATTCACATGTGCTGAACATTGCACTTTGCCACATGGTACATTCTCATTTAAAATTATCATGACCTCAAATTCGGAAAAAAAGAAGGCTCAGTGAGGTTAGACGCTTTGCTTAGAGTCTTACAGTTTAGTGGTTTAAATCGGCAGCTTCCTGTTCTCTGTAGCAAAGGATTAAGAGTTAAGGTAGCACATGGTTCCCCCAGGAAATGTGATGCTCCCTCCAAACAGGAAGTCAATGCCAACTTTTTTCTATCTTGTCTCACAGTCCCCTCAAAAAGGGGGAGACTGCAGTCTGCGACTCCCTAGTCAGAACCATCATCAAGGCAAGGGATGCCTGGCTCACATGGAGCAAGCCTGGCCTTTAGAGCTGTCACCACAAAGGGACCTGAGGGAGGAGAGGGATGGGGGCAGCCCGTCTTATCAGTGCTCCCTACAGCCTGAACCCCTGGCCAGGAGCTCATGCTTTGAAGAGGCCACCTTACAGTGAGTGGGTCATGGACAACAGCTGAGGGAGACAGAAAGGAATGGGGGTACCTCAGGGAAGAAGCTGCCCTGTACAGCACAGGAGGAGGGTGGAGGGACCCATGGCAACATTCTTTGGGCTTAAGAGGCTGGGACTGGCAGGGACACAAGCGCCAGGGGGAGGTTAGCAACACCCCTGGGAGCGGCACGGAAGGGTGGTGGGGCAGAAAGAGCAGTGTGGGGAGCTTCCGTTCTTAGATGTGTGAGCTCCGTCAAGCCTGGACAACTCTGTGAAAGACGCCCCCTCCAGGCTCCTGGGAAGACAGATGAAATGCAGCCAAGAAAGGAAGCCCTTTCTCCCTGCTCAGGGTTGTCCTCTGTCATGGAGTCGGGGAGCAAGCCCACGCCTGGGGCCTCTTAGCTTTGCACAGTCCCCTGTGGTCAGTGGCTTTTGGTTAGAAGGGAAGCCAGGACACTGCAGGTGGGGCTGGCTCCATGCTCCAGTAGCCACCTTGCAACAGGGCCCCTGAGGGCCTCCACTCAGGCGTGGCTCCCCCGGAATGCCCTGCCCCACAGGAACTTGTCAGAGAAGCACAGCAGAGTGTGCTGGACTGTAACAGTTCTGATAGATGGCCTGTGCCTTGTGGTGGAGAGGCCATGAGACCTGGCGGGGCAGGGACAGTGCCTGGACTGACCACACCTTGCCAAGGCTAGGAGCAAGAAAGCAAAAGGTTTAGGGTCAGAGTGACTGGGGAGTCGCAGACTGCAGTCTCCCCCTTTTTGAGGGGACTGTGAGACAAGATAGAAAAAAGTTGGCATTGACTTCCTGTTTGGAGGGAGCATCACATTTCCTGGGGGAACCATGTGCTACCTTAACTCTTAATCCTTTGCTACAGAGAACAGGAAGCTGCTAGATTTAAACCACTAAACTGTAGGACTCTAAGCAAAGCGTCTAACCTCATGAGCCTTCTTTTTTCCGAATTTGAGGTCATGATAATTTTAAATCCCACTGCACAGAGGCTCTGTCGCCTCACTTCAAGTGAAGAAAATCACAGCTGTTTCATGTGGATTTTGTTTTCACAAGAATTAAGTAGCGTAAGTGTGCAAAGCTCCTGTCCTGGGACCTGCTGTGGCACATCAGTGACTTCATGCAGAGTGCATTTCCAGATGCCTCCAGGGCTGGACAAGAGGGAAAGGGCTTCTTGACCCTGCCCTGCCTCTGAGTTGCTCTGGCTTCTTCCAAAAGCTGACCCAGGGAGGCATGTGGAAGAGGACCAGAGCACCCAGCTAGCTAGGGCCTGAGGCCACACCTCCCATCCAGACTCATCTTTATGTTTTCAGTGGAGACAAGTTTTGTCTCCAGAATCTACGTCTCTGTTTTCTACCCTGGCCCCCTCCAAGATGCAAGAGCCGCGGAGCCCAGATCCCATCTCTGGCACGTTCGCTACAGGTCTCCTCCTATGCGGGCGTTCTACTCTCACCCAGGCCCCTCAGCCTGTACACCAGGCCCTTGGGAGACACTTACTTGCTTCATCTTCTCAGTTACCACCTGATTGCTGACCCCGTTCCACCTGGGAGTTCTGCCCAAAGCCAGAATGCCAGCCTCCAGCACACAGCCTTGTTGATGCTCTTCACCTTCTTGCAAGAAGGTGAAGAGCACTAACAAGAAGGTGAAGAGCACCAACTTTTTTCTATCTTGTCTCACAGTCTGCATCCTCTCCATGATGGGGGAGTTGGCTGACACTCCCTGAGGTGTTTGATACTGGGAGGAGCTAATTATACCTAGTTCATGCAGCATAGCCCTCTGGAAATGGAAAAGCAGCCTTCCCAGATTAGGAAGAATTCTGGAAGGTCTTGGTGCCTCTCCACTGTGGCCTTGTCATGCATCCTTAGGCTGCCATCTTGGTGCAAGACTCAGCTGGGTCACACAAATGTGTCTGGGCACCACACAGATGCAGTACATGTCTCTCTCCTCCTGTGGCCTCTCCCCATTCCTTCTCCTTCACCCCTCCATGGGCAGCTGCTGTAGATATGGCTATCTGCTAAGCTGACCAAAAGCAGTCTACTCTTTCCATGGTGTAGCCCATGAATTTCCAAGTTGAACCTTGGTTTTCTTTCAGTCTTCCCAGGGTCTTCTGGCTTGGCTGTGTTACTCCTTCTGGGACCACCCCTGGCTCTTTATGCTGGCCCTTCCTTGGGGTCTCACTCATAATCTGGCTCCCCAACCTTGAGCCTGGCATTTCCTTAGAATTGACCTACTGAGTGGCCACCCTTCCAGAGCTATGTACCCACTGCTGGATATTTATGAATCCTCTTTGTTTTTTTTCTTTAGTGTTTGTATGATTGTGTTTTTTACACACAAACAATGGATTAATTTGACTTTGATTGAGAGAGGGATCTAATTTTATTTTTTGCACATGGCTACTGGGTTTTCCCAGCCTCGCTTATTAACAGTGCATCTTTCCCCACTGAGATATCACCTTTGTGCATACTAAAGTTGCATATGTACTAGGTGCTATTTCTGGATTTTCTATTCTGTCATTGCTCTCTTTTCACCTGACACACTATTTCCATGATGGAAGATCTATAGACTATTTTAACTTCTAATAAGCTTAAACTTTCCTCTTCGGTATCTCTCTTTGTTTTAATTTTTTTTTTATTATGGAAAAAACCTGAACACATATAAAGTAAACATAATAGCAAAATGAACCCCATATTTAACATCCACTTCAACCTTGGTCAACATTTTGCCTATTTTGCTTTAGTTATATTCCCAGCCATTCCCAATTTCATAGTTTTTAATGTAAAATTTTATGTACATTGAAATTCACAAATTTTTCTGCATGACTTCGGCAAATTGTTCCATGTGTGTAACCCAAAGTCCTATGAAATATTAAGTACTTTTGTCACTTTAGAGTGTTCATTAACCCCTTGCCAGAGCAACCATTGTTCTGATTTTTTTCTACCATGGATTAATTTGGCTTGTTGGAGAATTCCATACAAATGGAATCATAGCATGTACTTTTCTTGTGTATAATTTCTTTCATTCAAGCATAATATCTCTATAAGATTCATTCATGTCCCAGACAGTATCAGTAATTGTATCCTTTTAAAAGCTGAGTAGAATTCCATTTAATGAATTTATGATGATTTGTTTATACATCATCTATTGATTAACATTTGGGTTGCTTCTGCTCTTTAGCTATTCAGAAAAAAGCTATTATGGGTATTCATGCATTATCTTTGTATGGATATGTGCTTTCTTGTCTCTTGGTTAAGTACCCAGGAGATAAAATTCAGGGTTATATGAAAGGTGTTTGTTTAGCTTTATAAGAAACTTCTAAGAGATTTAGGAAAATGGTTGTATAATTTACATTTCTTCCAGAAATGTAGGTTACTTTCAGTTTCTTCACATCCTTGCCAACATTTAAAGTTGATAATCTTTTTAATCTTAGTCCTACTAGTGGATATGCTGAGATACCTCAATGTGGCTTTAATTTGTACTTCTCTGGTAATGAACAATGTATATTTGCGGGGGGGCGGGGTAGGTATACATTCAAGTCTTTTGACTGTTTCTCATTGGGTAATTCATCTTCTGGGTGTTGACTTGTTAGAGTTCTTTATGTGTTCTGGATGTTTCCTTAGTCAGATAGATGCTTTGTGAATATTTTATCCCAGTCTATGACTTGTCTTTTCATTTCCTACATCAGAAGAAGTTTCAAATTTAGATAAAGTCTAGTTTATCAGTGTTTTCTTTTAAGGTTATCGGTTTCTGTATCCTGACCAGGCAACTTTTGTCTATTCTGTTGAACAGATCTTCCTTAGTTTTCTCCTAGAAGTGTGATAGCATTAGCTTTTACATTTATGTCTAGGAAAGAGTATAATCTTTATAAAAATTTGAACATAAGTTTTAATAAAAATAAGAAAAAAATTTAAAATTCTTAAGGAACCACAAAAGACCTTGAATTTTGAGCAAAAGGAACAATGTTGGAAGCCTCATACTATCTAATTTTAAAATACACTACAAAGCTATAGTAATCAAAACAGAATGGTCCTGGCATAAAACCAGACCCACTGACCAATGAAACAGGATGGAGAGCTCAGAGATAAACTCACTCATTTATGGTCAATTGAATTCCAACAAAGTTGCCTTGGTTTATCTTCACTATGAACATCCAATTCGTTCTGACACCATTTGTTGAAAAGTCTTTTGTTTACCATGAATCTCTTTTTAAAACATTTCTTCACCTTCCTTATTGTCAGTAACTGTACCTCATTTCCATTGTAAACCAGCTCCCCCTAATATTCTCATTCTGGTGGGACAAGAGCTTACCCAAAGTTGAGACTCTTTAGGTAGGACCTCATTTCTAGTGATACCACCACATAAAGGCATTCAGAGTTGAGCTGAAGTTAGAGCTATCTATTCCCACTTCCTCAAAATAAAACCTTGGTGGTAAGACAGATGTGTGGCTGTGCATGGTGATCTCTCAGATCTGCATGGTGTGAATGGTGTGCATGAACTTTACAAGGTCAGATTGAATATGACTACCCCAAGCATCTGGCATAGTGTCAGGTGTATGGTGGTGCTGAGCAGGTGGTGGTGGAGTCAGTGGAGGTATAAATCATGAGCAGCCTTATCCAACACCTTACTGAAGCTCAAATACACAGCAATGTCAGTGTTCTGACACATACCCAAGAGAAATGCAAGAAGCCTAATGGACTTGTCCTTATGTTGTAAACTCCTTCAGAAAAGCATTCTTAGACTTGGTCCTGGTAAGCCATTATGCTGCTTGAAATGGGTTGAATGACCTGAATTTCACTAGATGGCTTATGGTTCTTTGTCTCTTTAATGCTGGAGGGGGGGTTTCTTTTGAGTTTCATGTCAACACTAGCAAGATGAAATTGTACCTTCCAGCTAAATACTAGAAAAGTATTTTGCCAACCCTCTCTCTTTTCTCCAAGTCCCCCTGGATGTCACCAGCAGTATTTACTTTATCCCCTGCAAGCTCCAGGTGTCCTGTGGAATTGGTTTCCAGTTGTACAGGTGCTGCTGTGCTCCATCTCTGAGGAAGTGTGAACTGCTGGTGGATTCCCACTTCTTTTGTGGTTCATCATAACACTCACTGGGAATGTGGGGAAGGTAAGAAGCTCCAAGGAAGCGGCTTTCTCTCTAGAGTTGTGAAAAATTCTGTTTTTATGTAAATAGTCTAATAGTCTTCTTTCTGGCTCCCAAGATTATGTGTAAAATACAGTGTAATAATTAAATGGAAAAGTGTGATTATTTTTTTTAGTACCAGGGATTGAACCCAGGGGTGCTTAACCACTGAGCCACATCCCTAACCATTTTTAATATTTCATTTAGAGACAGGGTCTCACTGAGTTGCTCAACACCTCGCTAATTTGCTGAGGCTTGGTTTGAATTTGCAATCCTCCTGTCTCAGCCTCTGGAGTGGCTGGGATTACCAGCATGCACCACTGCATCCAGCTAGTGTTTGTAATCTTTAAGTGAAATAATAGTAACAGCAAACCTGACAGGTTATAAAGCAAAGCATATGGCCTGATTCTAACTTATTAAGAAAAAATAAGCTGGGCGCGGTAGTCATGTCTATAAACCCAGTGACTTGGGACACTAAGGTAGGAGGATTGCAAGTTTAAATCAAGTCTCAGCAACTTAGTGAAGCCCTAAGCAAAGTGAGATTCTTTCTCAAAATAAAAATGGCTGGTTATTGGTTCAATAGTTAAGTGCCCCTGGGTTCAATCTCTGGTTCTGAAAAAAACAAAAACAATAATAAAAAAACAAACAAGAAAAATAATAAGTCCAAAGCAAGGTAAACATGGAAGAAAAGACTAAAATGTTGTTCTAACACATGGCTATTGCTCAGCTGTTAGGATATAAGTAATTTTTATTTTATTTCTTACTCTTTACACACTTGCATACTGAATAAAATTATGTTTTATTTTAAAATTCAGAAAAATTTCGTTTTAAAATCACTAACTTTGTATACTGTCCCAAGTATTCAGTAATATTCCCTTATCTACAATTTAACTTTTTCTGTTTTTAGTTATCTGTATTCAACCATGATCTAAAAATTAAATGGAAAATTTCCAGAAATAAACAATTCACGTTCTAAAGTACACAGGCATGCACCACCATGCCCAGCTTCACTTATTTTCATCAGGGATATTGGTGTGTAGTTTCCTTTCCTTGACATGTTGTTACTTGGTTTTGGTATCAGGTTGATGCTGGATTCATAGAATAAATTTGAAATTGTTTTCCACTTTCTATTTTATAGGAGAATTTGAAGAATGTTGATATTACTTCTTCTTTGAAGGTCTGATACGATTCAGCTGGGAATCCACCTAGTCCTGGACTTTTCTTAATTGAAAGGTTTTTATTACTGCTTCAATCTCATTACTTATGATAGGTCTGTTTACGTTTTCTATATCCTCTTGGTTCAAGTTTAGTAGGTCATATGTATGTAAAAATCTGTCCATTTCTTCTGGATTTTTCAAATTACTGAATGTAAGTATTCAAAGTAGTCTTTAATGATAATCTGTATTTCAGAGATGTCTGTGGTGACATTTGTTTTTTCATCTCTAACTTTTTTAATTCAGATCTCTCCCTCTCTCTTGTTAGTTTGTCTAAAAGTTTATCAATCTCTTTTATCTTTCCAAAGAACCAATTATTTGTTTCACTGATCGTTAGTATTATTTTATACTCTTTCTCAATAATTTATGTTCTTAATTATTTCCTTCCTTGTACTGATTTTGTAATTGATTTATTCTTGCAATGTAGGAGCTTAAGATGCATCACTAATTTGTTCATTTGGTATGTTTTTTAATTTTATTTAGGCATCCAGTGCTGTAGCTTACCTCTTAGAACATCTTCAGAGTGTCCCAGAGATTCTGGTATGTTATGTCTTTGTTCTCATTTGATTCTAGAAATTTTTCAATTTCTCTTTTTTAATTCCTCAATAATACATTCATTGTTCAAAAACATACTGTTCAATCTTCATGTGTTTATGAAATTTCTATCATTTTTCTTTGTGTAGTTTCTAATTTCACTTCATTTTGATCAAATAAAATGTAAGAAATGTTATGATTTTTAATTCATTCTTTTTATTTATACTCAACATTAGAATTCATTTTGACATAATTATAAAAGCATGGAATATAATTTGTCCTAATTCAATCCCCAGAACCTCCCTTTTTCTCCCCTCCTCCTTCCCCAGTTCAATTCCCTCTACTCTATTGATCTTTCTGCTATTTACTTTCAGTTATTTTTTTTAGTTGGAGAGTTAAGCCCATTTACCTTCAGTGTTATTATATAGAAAATATTTATTCTTTCCTTCCATTTTGATTTATTTTCAAAGTCCTAATTCACATTTCCTTAGTTACACTTCTAATGAGATTCTTCCATTCACTGGCGCTAAAGTTTTTTTTTAATAATTTCATTTGCATATAATATTTCTTCCCATATATTCTTTAGTGCTGGCTTAGTAGTGATGAATTCTTTTAGTTTATGCTTATCTTGGAAGATTTTTATTTCTTCTTCAACTCTGAATGACTGCTTTGCAGGATATAGCAATCTTTGTTGACTTTTAACTATTTCTTTCATGATTTAGAATACATTCTTCCAAGCTCTCCTAGCTTTTAGAACCTCTGCTAAGAAATCAAGTGTAATTCTAATTGACTTACCTTGAAACGTGACCTGATGTTTTTCTCTTAAGGTCTTTAAAATTCTATCCTTATTCTATATGCTACATATATTTATTATAATGTGTCATGGACAGGTTCTTTCTGGCATTGCCTCTTTGAGGTCCTGAACACATTCTGTATATTCATCTCATTCCTAAGCTTTGTAAAATTTTCTGAAATGATTCCACTGAAAAGGTTATTCATGTTCTTAGGTTATATCTTGGATTCTTCTTTGATCCCAATTACTATTAGATTTGGTCTCTTAATGTTTTTCCAGATTTCTTGTATATTCTGATCATCATGCCTTATTTTCTTCTTTATCATTGAGTTTTCAAGTTCATCTATTTTGTTCTCAATTCCTTGTTCTCAATTTCTGTCTTCTACATCATCTAATATATTGGTGAGACTTTCAAGTAGATTTTTAATTCAATTATTGTATCTTTAATTTCCAGGATTTCTACTTGGTTCTTTTACAGAATTTCTATCTCTTTATTAAAATGCTCTGCTGGGTGCAGTGGTGCATGCCTATAATCCCTGTGGCTCAGGAGGCTGAGGCCAGAGAATTGTGAGTTCAAAGACAGCCTCAGCAACTTGGTGAGGCCCTAAGCAACTCAGCAAGACCCTGTCTCTAAATAAAATATTTAAAAGGGCTGGAGATGTTCAATCCCTGGTACCAAAAAGATAGATAAGTATAAAATAAAATGAACATAATTTACTGTATTTACTTCACTGTATTTACTTCACTTCCTGTATTTTCTCTCTTTAAATTCATTGATAATTTTAAGCAACAGGTCTTTAAATTTCTTGCCTGGGATTTCATTTTCATTAATATTTGAGGATTCAGTTAATGGGGAATTATAGATTTTTAGAGGCATATTATTGGCCTGTTTCTTCATGTTATGTGAAATTCTGTGCTTGCACATACATTGAGATTGGGTCCTCATCCTACATATATGAAGATCCTTTAGTGAGAAGTTATCTCTTAATAACAAGCCCCAAACTAGATATATGTCTTTGCTTTGACATATCTGATCTGCATAATCAATATGCTAATTTCAACCACTAGTGCCTCCTTGAAAAGAAAGGTGCCATCAGTAACAGTGGTTATTTAAAAGCAGTGTATACTGTGCAAGTTATTATTTCTAATCTCTACAGCTCTATTGACCAAAGAGGAACATGGGTGAGAATTAATTTTGAATACGTCAAGAAGATTGATCATTAATGATAACATCCTAAATTGCACTGAAAGAAAGGACTAAAAGTTGAAAAATAGAAAATTAAAAAAAAATAAAGAAATGACCTTTTATCCATCAAGAAACAGCCAGAACAACACTCAACATCCCTTAAAAGGATGGCCTTGTGCCCTGTAACTGTGACTACAGGAAAAAGGTTTAATGAACAAATGACCTATTAGAATTATGCAGTCTGAAAGAGAGGGAAAGTACTATTAAAGAAAAAGGAAAAAGGAAAAATTAAAGGAAAGAGTGAGGGAAAGAAAGGAGTAAGAAGTTAGAACTTCATGTATAAAGGATGAAGGAGAGTGGAAGGGAATGGAAATGGAAAATAAAGAGGTACTGGGAGAGGATCCAATTAATTGACAGATATCTAAAATTATACTTAAAATTAGGTATAATTTGAAAAAAATGTAAAATGTGAGTAGACAGTAGGAATCAGTTAATATGTAGTTGACATAATATCTGTCCTATAGAAATCTGTTATTTTAAATGTCTTTTGTTTTATTTATTTAGTTTATGTGGTGTTGAGGATCGAACTTAGTACCTCACACATGTGAGGTAAGTGCTCATCCATGAAGCTACAACCCCAGCCCTTTGGCTTTTGTTATTGTTGCTGATATTTTAAAAATAGAGGCCTTTCTTTCTTTCTGGGAAATTGATTTTAGAATCTGCTAAAAGAAAGTTTGTGTAACACAGGTATCCTGGCAAGTGTTTATTTGTTCTCAGCTCTGACCTGAATGGTGGAACTTGTTAGGAAAGTCCTTGTGCCGACCTCCACCCACTTCTTACCCAACAAACCTTTCTTTCTCAATGCCTCAGTCCATGTGCTGTAGGGGTGGAGGTAAGCACAGGACATGTCAGTTTGCTCTCTGGCCCCTCCGGGTGTTGAGCGGGTACAGCTTACTATCTGATTCTGATCAGCCTCAGATTCCATCCCCTCCTCTGTCTAATCACAGTACATATCCCAAAGTGCAGACCTCCTGACTCAAATGAAATTGCACTTTGCTTTCCTGTATGATAATGGGTACACCAATAATGAATCCACCAATAATGAGGAAGAAGTCAGGAAAACAATTCCATTCACAGTACCCTCAAAAATAAAATAAAATACTTCAGAATAAACCTAACTAAAGAGGTGAAAAACCTCTACAATGAAAATTTTAGCACACTGAAGAAAGAAATTGAAGAAGACAGTAGAAGATGGAAAGATCTCTCATGTTCTTGGGTAGGAAAAATTAATGTTGTTAAAATGGCCACGTTACCAAAAGCAATCTACAGATTCAGTGCAATCCCCAACAAGATACCCATGACATTCTTCACAAAACTAGAAAAAAAAATTCTAAAATTTATATGGAAGAATAAAAACTCCAGAAGAGTCAAAGAAATCTTGAACACAAAGATTAATTCTGGAGGCCTGAGGCATCACAATACCTTATCTCAAATTATACTACAGAGCTATAATAGCAAAAGCAGCATGATATTGATATATCAAAATAGACATGAAGACTAATGGAACAGAATAGAAGACACAGAGTCCAACGGACATACTTATAAACATCTGAAACTTGACAAAAATGTCAAAAATATATGTTGGAGAAAAGACAGCCTTTTTAACAAATGGTACTGGCCAAAACTTGATACTCATATGTAGAATAAACTAGAGTCCTATCTCATCCTGCGCAAAAGTGAATCAAAACTTGGTGTTTTAGTCAGCTCTCTTGCTGCTGTGACTAAAGGACCTGATCAGAACAACTGTAGAAGAGGAAAAGTTTATTTGAGGGCTCACAGTTTCAGAGGTCTTAGTCCATTGAAGGCCAGCTCTTTCCTCAGGGATCAAGGTGATGCAGAAGAGTGTGGCAGAGAGAGACTCCACTTTCCAGATACAAATATATATCCCATATCCAGGCCCTAAATGAACCACTTCCTCCAGCCACAACCCATTTGCCTCCAGTTACCACTCAGTTAATCCCATTAGGGATTAACTCACTGATTAGGTTAAGGCTATAACTCAAACATTTCTCCTCCAAATCTTCTTGCATTATCTCACGCGTGAGCTTTTGGGGGACACTACATCTAAATCATAATAGTTGGGTATTGGACCAGAAACTTTGCAACTGCTGGAAGAAAATAGAGAGTCAACATTCCAGATGTAAGTATTGACTTCCTCAATACAACTCCTAAAAGATCAGGAAATAAAGTGTTTTTTTAAAAAAAATGGGATGGCATCAAATTGAAAAAAAAAAAAAACCAACTTCTGTATAACAAAGAAAACAAAAGTGTGAAGAAAGAGTGTACAGAATGGGAGAAAACCTTTGTCAGCTGTTTTTCCAACAGAATATTAATATCCACAATATATAAAGAACTCAAAAAGCTTAACACCAACACACAAACAAGCAAAATCTTCCACAAATATTCCAATCAATAAATGGGCAAATAAACTAAAAAGACGTTTCTCAAGAGAACAAATACAAATGAAGAATAAATACATGGAAAAAAATGTAAATTATTATCTTTAGCAATCAGGGAAATGCAAATCAAAGATATGCTGAGATTTCATCTTACTCCAGTTAGAATGGTATTCATTAGGAACACAAAAACTAATAAATACTGGCGAGGTGTGAGGAAAACGGAAGACTTTTTACACTGTTGGCAGGACTATAAATTAATATAACTACTATAGAAATCAGTATGGAAATTCCTCAAAAGACCAGGAATGAAACTGCCATGTGACCTAGTTATTCCACTCCTTGTAATTTATCCAAAATAGCTAAAGTCAGTCTACTATACATGCATACTCATGTTTATAACACAACAATTTATAATATCTAGGTTTTAGAACAAACAAATGAATGGATAAGGAGAATGTGTTTGTCAAGAAAGGAATGGATAAGAAGAACATGGTATGTATATAGAGTGGAGTTTTACTCAGCCATAAAGAACAAAATTAGAGCATTTGCTGGAAAATGGATGTAACTGAAGAGTATTGTATTAAGTGAGATAAGTCAGATTAAAAATGTCAGGGGTCGTATGCTTTCTTTCATATATGGGCACTAGAGAGAACAAAAGGAACAAAAAAGGACCTTATAAAAATAGAAGTGAGATCAGTATAGAAAGGGGAATGGGGGAAGGAGGAGGGAATGGAAAGGGGAGATATGGGGGGAATGAAACACCAACTTATGCTATGGGCATGTATGAGTACATCACAATGAATACCACTATTATGTATAATTGGAATACATATAAAGTGTATATGTATATAACACTATAACACATATAATCAATTTATAAAGAGGACAGAGAAAAATTCTATCTTGGCTTAGGTTTTAGTGACTTCAATTCATGATCAGTTAGTCTCATTGCTTTGGGGACTATGCCGAGGTAGCACATCATGGTGAGGAATGCCTGGGAAAACAAAGCTGCTCACCTCAAGACTGATGCAAAACAGAGAATGAGTAAGAGGCTGGGTTCTCAAACCCCCTTCAAGTGAACACCAAGTGTCCTGAAGACCTTCTGCTAAGTTTCTGCTATCTCACAGTAGTACCAAGCTGGAGACTAAACCTTGGGCTCACGGGCCTTCAGAGAATAGTCCTGATCCAAACCCTACCATACACACATACTTGCTTTTTTATTTATTTGTATAAGGAATTGGTTCTTTTGACTTAAGGCCGAGAAAGCTTAAGATTGGCAGTTGACAAACAAGAGATTCAGGAAAAACAAGGGTATAGTCCAGTATGATCCAAAGTCCCAATTTTCTGAAGACTCAGTGGTGTAATTTATAGTCCAAGGACAGGAGAAGACTGATGTCCTAGGTCAAGCAGTCAGTAAGCAGAAAAAGTTCTATTACTTAGCGTTGTGTTCTATTCAGACTTTTTCAACTGGATTGTATATGATCCATGCACGTTAAGGAGGACAATCTGCTTTACTGGGTCTATCGATTCAAATGTAAATCTCATCCAAAATACATCCTAACAAACATACCCAGAATAATCAGAATAATATTTAACCAAATACATGGGCACCTCATAGTCCAGTCAAGTTGACTCATAAAATTAACTATCACACAGGACTATTTGATTTCAAATCTAAACTTATTCTAAGTTCATGGCTGCTATTCTAGGATATTTCTCAAGTACGGCCTTTCTGGGGTACAAGATGAAGTCCTCTGATATGCAGTGAGGTCTTTCCACTCTGGATGGGATGGATCTCTACATTCCTAACACTTCATGGTCCCTGTTTTAGAGTAGGTAACATCTAATAGGTCTCACAGAGTTTTTGCCTGTATCTGCACAAGGGCCCTTGGCCAAGGGCACACACAATGAGTTTCTTTAAAACACACTGAAAATGGTAGCCCCTCAGATTCTTGAGCACTGATTTATACCTTTCAAGTTCAAGGAAATCACTGCTTCTGGGACTCCATCTCCCAGCACAATGCCGGAGAAGGCATCCTTAGGAAGAAAGCCAGGGCTCGCCTTTTGTATTTTCCTTATTTCAGGGTAAGCCTAAAAACGGTTGTCTCATATATTTGTTCTATTTTATAGTTGCTTTCAGTAGGAGGATGTCCTGTACCAGTTACACTGTTATCATTGGAGGCAGAAGTATACTTGCTATTTTTTTAAATATTTATGTTTTAGTTGTAGGTGGACACACAATATCTTTATTTCATTTTTATGTGGTGTTGAGGATTGAACCCAGTGTCTCATGCGTGCTACCCAAGCACTCAACCACGGAGCCACATTTCCAGCCCCTTGCTATTTTTAAACTATCTTTTAAAAAATCAGAGAATCATTCATTTTCTCTTAAGAGAAAATACTTACATGTGCATACTTACATGTGCAGTTTCTAGTTGTCCTGGCAGCTTCAGTGTCTTGAGAACTTGAGAAGTTCTCTCAATAATAACTCCCATTTGAACAGACATTTTTAGTGCTTAAAAACTCTGTTGCAATTATCACTTGGTTTGTTCCTTACCACACTGCATTAATACCATTCTACAAATAACAAACAGATTTGAACATGCCAATTATATCAGTATGGAAGCGAGGATTTCAACCTTGGTGTTCTTACTCTGAATTTAATGCTCTTCGTCTGCCTGGTGTGGGATGCCCAGCATGGTGTTGTGAACTGCAGATGGCTGAGAGACCTGGCTGCATGTAGTTTCTCCTGTGGGATTCTGTAAACCTCCCTTGCTCCAGTTTTCCATTGTGCATTCATAAACAGAGCCCCGGCCTGTCCCATGGCAGCACTCTTCTTATCTCTATGGAATGTTCTGGTGTTTACTGTTTTCTCACTATGGGTGTCTGATTTTCAGTCAGTATATCAGATTTTATTCATGAATTCATTGGTGAGAATGAGGGTTCATTGGTGAGAATGAGGGATCGTTTTTGTCACATATTACAAACACTTTACATATCTCCAAGAGTTTTTCCTTCCCTTGGCCTGCCCTGCATGCATACTTTTAATTTCTCTTCTTATCCCTTATTCTCATGCACAGTGCGACTCCATCCTAGATACAAATGAATCCACAGGTTCAAGTCCATCCCCTACTGGCCTCTGATCCTTAGTTACTTCTCTCCAGGGAAATATCTTGTACAAACTGCCAAGAAAATTCTCCCATAACATGGTACAATGGATCTTGGACATATTCTAACCATGGGTACTAATTTGTTGTTTTAAAAGGAACTGGAGTCCATTTTGGCTTGGCAAAGTGATAATTAATGCTGCCACATGCATGTGTTCCTTTTCTCAAGATGATCTGTAGGACCCTATTGTGCATTATCCTTCCAGTCTTTGCCCACAGATGTGGAAAAGAAAAGAAAGCTTAAGCAGGAATGTTGTTTCTGCTGACCCCTGTTACAGAGTATGAGGAGGGATCAGCATGGATTTGGGGGCCCAAACCAAGAGCCGGTGAGATCATTTATTTTGGCTGCTGTTTACTGACAAGTTTGTATTGGTACCATGAGGTTTCATTACAGATGTTGTTTCATCTTGGAACCAACCTTGGAGCCTCATTCCTTCTCATAACAGATGGTGTTGTTGTGGTCTTTCACACACAGTTACTCATGAAAGATCGAATGGCTCTATGAGCCAGAAACCTGTGATGAGCTTGAGTGTCAATGGTCAGGTGTTCATGCTAACAACTGCTCCTGCTCATAGGGCAGCTGTGTCTTTCCAGAGATCACTGAGAGGTGTTGTATGTGAATGGATGTGCTTGCTGGCCCTATCTCTGGATGGCAGGGATGGATGATATGGAACGATTCAACCTAATGTACTCAAAGGAATGAAAATTTAGATGCTGTGTTTCAGAGAATTTCAACTTATCATTTTTAGTTTTCTTTAATCATTTCTTCTGTGTTACTCCACAGTTAACCATCTGACATCAGATGACTTTCTTGATTGGTGGTTCAATTTAGATCTGAGGATAAAAAAGGAAGAAATGCAAGTGAGAGTCTCTGAGCCTGGTGGAAGCAGGCCGATGAGCTCATGCGATGTCCTAAGATGCACTTTGTGTATTTATTTTTGGATTTATTTATTTATTTAGGGATTGAACCCAGGGGCATTTAACTACTGAGCCACATCCCTAGCCCTGTTTTATATTTTATTTAGAGTCTAGGTGTCACCGAATTGCTTAGCACCTTGCTTTTGCTGAGGCTGGCTTTGATCTTGCAATCCTCCTGTCTCAGCCTTCCAAGCCTCTGGGGTAATAGGCGTGCCCCACTGCACCTGGTCAGGGATGCACTTTAGATGTGTCTCTCATTAGATAGACCTAAACACCATTATTGTCTTCATTTTATTAGAGGCTCAGAAAGGGTAGGCAGGCCATGATGGTTACACAGTGAGCGAATAGTGGACACTGAATTCAGATCTATGCTACCTGGTTATACTTTCCCTTTTTATGCTCGGCCCCACCCAGAACAGCTTGACCATTGAGTGTGTATCCCCAAAGGCCTTTCTTCAAAGGTCAAAGCGCCAAGACAGAACTTAAACAGCTCCGTCATCGGGGTGGGGGTTGGGCAGAACCAGGCATCTGTAGACTCTCCACTTCTGCTTTCTCCAGGAAATGAGCAGAGACCCAGCGTGAGTGATTCATAGTGAAACATGTTGAAGGCTGACATGCTAGGCCGGGTCTTCTTCCCCTGAGCCTTAGGGGCTGCGGCCAAGGATGGAGGCACTCACACCATCTAAAGTCTCCAGGTCCTGACTGCTACCTCTCCAGGTAGGTCACCTTGCTCTTGGCCAAGCCATCCCAACCCAGAGAGAGGCCTGTCTGTCAAGGTAGGGCCTGCTGGCTGTCTCCAGGAAGACTGTGACCACTGGTGCCTGCTCCGAGTGTGGATGTGGGAGAGGAGGCGAGCTGCAGAGCAGGAACTGTGTGCAGTGAGAGTGGCTATGTGGTCAGGGTCACTGGGGTGCCTGGGTCCGCTGCGGTGTTCGTCACTGTTGGGTTTGCTGAGCCACACTGGGCTCCAGCACCACTCCTCATCCTCCTACCTCAGGTCAAGACCTTTTTCATAGCTTTGCTGGGAATGTGATCCTGCCACCTCTGGGAAAGGCTGATACTGGCCTATGCCAATTGTTGAAGGATTGGAGAGAAGTTCCTGACTGTGGAACTCCCCTCCCAGCCCCTGAGCAGGCCTCTGGAGAGTGCAGTGGGGGTCACTCCAGACTGCCACCAAGAGAGCTCGGTAAGTGGTGGCCTTGTTGATCTCACTTGGAGATCTGGTAATAGATGCTTCTTTGGGGCCTCATTTCCCTTATCTGAATTACCATATCAAACTGCTGAATTGACACTTTTTTTTTTTTTTTTTTAATAAACAGGACTACTTGGCTCATTGAGGAGTAGTTCTTCTCCCCTCTAAAATCAAACCTTCTAGAATAGTGAACTAATCCTTTGTCCCAGTTTCTCTGAATTGATAAATAAGGGTTTTATGTATTGTTCTTTCAATGGAACCTTTGATTTTAATTTGGTTTCTACATTGTTACCCTTTTTATTTATTCAACAGATATTTATTGGAAGGCCATTCTCTGCCCAGAGATGGCAGAGGGGACAGTCAATGGACAGAGGGTTCTGTGGTGCTCAGAGCCATGGGCTAATGTGGGTTGGAGGCTTTGGGGCTGGAAGTGGCATAGGTCTTCCAAGGGAGACCTGAAGGAGGCAGGGCCTGAGTTTCTGAAGCATGTTTTTGGCAAAGGTCCAGAGAAGGAGCCTGGTGGAGACCAGCATGGCAGAGTGGGGACAGGGGTGTGTCTGGGGACACAGCCAGAGAGGTAAGGAACAGGGTCAGGTTAGGGAGAACCTTTCTGTCTGTCCACTGGAGGGCCTGGGCTTAATTCCCATGGACCTGGGAAGATTTTCAATACTGAGTAGACAGAAAAGGCAATTTAAAAGAAGCTTGTAGGGTAGAAGGAATAAAAAGAACACCGCTCCTATGTGTGACATTTTAGTTTTTTTTTTTTATTGAGGTTCATCATCATCTTTGAAATCCTCTGTGTGTTTATCCAACCTCCCTCCTCAGAGGCAGCAACTATCCCCAATCTTGGCCATATATTTATGACTTGGTTTTGAACATTCTGGAAACTTCATAGGCATGGAATCAAATGTTCTTTTGAGATTTGTTTAATTGACTCAAAATTATGTTACTGGTATTTCTTTATGTTGTTGCATGGGCCTCTAATGCCTTCATGTTTACTGCTATGTAGTAATCTGTTACATGAATATACCAAAACATATTTCTCTGAGATACCGCAGATGGGCACTTGAGATATTTCCAGGTTTCTGTTTTCTGTTATAAGCAGTGCTGTTAGGACTATTCTCGTGTATGTGTGAGAATATCTCTAGGGTACATACTCGAAAAATAGAACTGGTGGGTCATGAGGTATACTTGTTTTTAGCCTTATTAGTTGAAACTAAGTCATTTCCCAAAGTGATTACAGTTGTTTCTCAGTATCCTCAGTGGGGATTTGTTCCAGAACCCCCTACAGATATAAAAAATCTGCAGATGTTCAAGTTCCTTATATAAAATGGTGCAGTATTTGCATATAACCTACACACATCCTCCCATATGTGTTAAATTATTTCTAGATTACTTATAATAATCTGTGGTTAAATCCAAAGATGTGGAATCTACAGATATAGATGGCTGACCATATATACTATTTTACTAATCCACCAGCAATGGTTCTAATTTTTTGTTCCGCTACATCTTTACCACCATTTAATATTGTCAGATATTTTAATTTTGCTAACCTGGCAGCAGTGAAAATCCATCTAACCATGTTTTAAATTTGCAGTTCTCAAATTACTAAGGCTGATCATCTTTTTATATGTTAATTGGCCATTCTGGATCCTTTTGCAGGTTTAAATCTTTTGCCCATTTCTCTATGTGAGTATATGTCTTTTCATCCTGTTGATTTGCTACAATTCAAAAGACATTCTTAATATTAATAGTTTATTACAAACATTTTTCAGTCACTGAATTACAACAGTTCTATTGCAATCAGGTCATCACGTACATGTGGGTCTGTTTTTAAGCTATTTTGTTAGTTTGTCTATACTAATACTAAAATTTGATATTTAGAAAAACTCTGTATTTTTTCTTCTTCTTCCATTCTGCCCTATTTTTAGTACTTTAAGTTTGCCTTATTTCACTTAACATAATGGTCTCTAGTTCCATCCATAATTCTACAAATTTTAGAATCAGCTAATTAATTTCAACAGAAACCCATCTTCATATTTTGACTAGAAATGTATTTTGTGATATCTTTATGAACATTACTCTTCTAATTCATGAGCATGGTTTCTATCCCCATTTATTTAAGCCCTTTTTAAAGTACTTATATGCAATGTTATAATTCTCATAAAATACTATATATATTCACCTAGGTTGATTTGTAAGTGGTTTGTATTTTTTTAAATTTTTGTATTTTTATATAATTTCAGTTATATTAAATTCTTTTTATTGTTGCTGATGTATGCTTGTATTTTTTAAAAGTATATATTTTTTATTTGTAAGTAGAAACAATACCTTTATTTTATTTATTTATTTTTTATGTAGTGCTGAGGATTGAACCCAGTGCCTCGCAGGTTCTAGGCCACAACCCCAGCCTGTATGCTTGTATTTTAAAGAAGAAACATTTTGATTTTCATTTGGAAAAGAGATTGTAGGAAGCAAAGGGGAAAAAGAAGTGTATTTAAGAGGCTTTTGGAACAATCCAGGCTAGAGGTCATGTGGCTTGCCCCAAAGTGATAAGTGGTAGAGATAATAAGAGTGGTTAGAGGGGCTAGATTCTAGATAATTCTTTGAGTATGGGATTTGATGAGGTTCTAGGTGTGTCATATAGGAGAAAGTAAGAAATGAAAGGTGATTCTAGAACCACAGAAGTACGGGATTTTCACTTTCTGATCTGGGTCAAGGATAGTAGGTACAGATTTGGAAGGCTGTGGTTGTTCAGAATTATGAGTTTGAACATGTAAAGATGGAGATGTCTTTTAGATACCAGGTGGAGAAATGAAGTGTTGGTACTGCACTCCCCCCACCCGCCCCCAACCCTGGTGAACTTCACCTTAGGAAGGCAAGGCAGTTTGGCCAACTGGCAGTGTCAGGGGAAGGAAGCATGCCATACTTGGAAACATGGCCAGTCTGAATTGAGATGCACTGTTAAGTTTAAAATACACATCATATTTCAAAGATATTATAAACTAACATAAAAATGTAAACTATTTTAATAATACTTAAAATATTGATTAGATATTAGATTTTGGATATAAAGTTGTCACTTGGTATCTGAGAGAGATTGGTTCCAGGAACCCCCTTGGATACACAAATCCAAGGATGCTCAAGTCCTTTATTTAAAATGGCACAGTGTTTACATATGATCTAGGCATATCTTTCCCCGTATTTAAAATCATCTCAAGATTACTTACAGTACCTAATACAATGTCAATGCTATGTAAATATGTTATACTGTATTATTTAGGGAACAATGACAAGAAAATTATTTTCTTTCCACATTTTTTAATTGGGGCATTGTAGTTGTACATAATGATGGGATTTGTTGTTACATATTTGTATATGCAAGCAATGTAACAATATGATTTGATTAATATCACTCCCCAGCACTTCCCCCATCCCTCTGCACCTCACATCCCCTAGTCTCTTTCCTCTACTGATCTCCTTTGGATTTTCATGATATCCTCATCTCCCACCTTTCTTTTCCTTTTTCCTCTCTATCTTCCAGGTATGAGAGGAAACATAGGACTCTTGGACCTTCTGAGTTTGCCTTATTTCACTTAACATAATGGTCTCTAGTTCCATCCATAAGAAAAAAAATTTACATGTGTCCCCCACACCCTCAACATTTTAAATTGGAGGCAGGTCAAAATCTGCTTATGTGGAATCTGGAAATATGGATGGCCTACTGGGGTTAAAATTAATTTAGCCTATTTCTGTTTACATTTTTAAATGTGTCTATCAGAAAATGTAAAATTACACACACAGTTTGAATTTGTGGATGGCTTTATATTTCTCTTTAGTAGCACCCATTAGAGCACTATAGATGATCATTCCTGTTCCATGACTTTCATGGGAAAACATGGTTCAAGAAGGACAGGAAGTTTGAAAAGTAAGAAGTTGCTTGTCCCACATAACTCCAAGGAGAGAGAAAATGTAGAGGCTACAAAGAATGGATTTAGCACCTAAATCAGGCACTCGGTAGGTTCCTTGTATTTGAAATCTCATTTAATCCTTATGATGAGATCACCTTTATTATTCCCGTTTTAGAAAATGAAGGCTTAGAGAGGTAAAGTAAGTGACCAAGCTGGAATTTGAACCTAGTCCTGATTTCAAAGCCTGTGCACTTCGCATTGGACAACACTACCACTAGAGAGTTCAAGAAATAACACTTTTGGAGAGGGACAGTCAATATTTGGCAGAAGTGTGAAAACTTGCTTTGGACAAATGATTAATCCTTCTTTTGAGAATTCATCTTCACAGACAATTCACAGGAAGCAAATAACTGTGGCAAGGATCCTTTCCCCCAGCATCACCTGTAAAAGCAGTAGAGACATTCTGAACACCCAGTCGCTAGGGAAGGAGAGAGGGGCAAAGGATCAAGAGGATGCTTCATGGTCATTATAGCTGATAATTGAAGGAAAAGGGCAATGCTTATGATATAACGGTGGGCACATAATGCAATTAAACTGTTTTATTCATCAGTTACAGGCAAAATATGCTTGGATGTGAATACTGGCATGCAAAAATGAGTACTTATTGGTCACTGTGTTTTCAAAATAGTAAGAAAATTGCCCAAATAATAGTTTTAAAATCAGATTTTAAAAATGTATCCACAAACTATTAACAGATATACAAAGATGAGTAATGTACATATGAAGATTCTTACTGTGTGATGGAGGCTGACCAAAACGTAGGGAGTCAATGATGTTGAAACACGCTAAGGGAACCCACAGTCCTTTCTCTGGCTCTGTGTTAACTTGGTCCTAATCAAGGAGAGGGGCCTCAAGTGCGGAAGGTGGCGAAGTGGTAGATGCGTGTAACAGAGGCAGGGACTGAGTCCTCCGCAGTTGTTTCCAGCCTCTCTGCTCCGAGAACTGGCGTCCCTAAAGAAGAAGAAGGGCAGGGATTAAATGCAGCCGCCGAGAAAGAGCTGGAATTAGCACCCAGCGCCGGGTCCTCCGCCCGCCCTGACGTTCACATCCGGCGCATGCGCGGGAGCTGCACGGGGGAGGTGGGCGGGGCTCCGGGCACCCGCTGTGAGGAACTCTGGGGCTGGAAGAGCCGGGCGTCTGGATGGGCGAATGTACTGACTTCAAAAGGGTAAAGGCCCAGCGGCGTCACCCTGCTATCAGAACACGGGTCTTTGTTTCCTTTGGGTCTAGTCTTTGCAGGTGTTGAAACACCTGCGGTCTGTGACGACTTATCAGAGAAAGGAAGAGGTGGTCTCCTTCTGCACGGATTCTGCTGCTGCTCCGGGGGAGGGGGCCGCCTTCCAATCACTGGCCTGAAAGTTCGCCTTTTAATCCAGAAAGTACTTCTTTGCCCACACAATTTAAAGTGTCTGAATCGTTTAATTTTTAAAATGTATTTAATATGATGATTTTCTTTTCTAGAACACTTTAAATAGTTGATAAAATCTTAGAAATTGAAGAATTGTAGGAGTGAGAAAGCGTTTTCATGAACCATGAATACTCAAGGAAGAAAGTGATTCGGATTCAGGTGTTATGGGTAGTGAGTACTGGAAAGATGGAGTTGGGAATCACACAATGTAGACATTTATTCTGTCTGACGCCACAGCCTGTGTCCTCACTTGCTCGCATGAACGACTATTATCCTCAAGCCTCCCCTTTCACCTGCACGTGGGGATTATCAAAGCCTCACCATCACCGTCCCACTATAATTACTGAGAATGAGCAGGTATTGATGCAACCTTGGAGCCTGGAAAGGGCTTTCACGTCCTTGTGGTAGCTGCTTTCTAATTACAGGATGGACAAGTGGTGGTAGAGGCTGGAATTGGAAAGGGGCAGTGTTATTTCTTGTGTCTAGGGAGCAGCCTTCATTGTGTCTAGAAGGTAGCAGGAACTGGATATGTGTAGATGAAGACAGAACTTCCCAGATAGGGGATAGGAAAGTAAAGAGAGAGAGTCAGGGGTGAGTGAACAGTTCATTAAGAAAGACACCACTGGGCCCACAGTGGGAAATTAGGCAAGGAGATTGGTTGATTGTATTATCCAGGTCCTGGAGCTTGGGAATGTTCCCTGAGGGCCGGGGGGGGGGGGGGGGGGGAGCATGATGGAGCTGCACTCTTAAGTCTGATTGTGTGGGGTGGGGTGGAAGGCAGCAGGGATGCTGGAGGCACAGAGGCGGTCCATGGCAAGGCTGGGAGAGGGGTGAGAGGTAGTGGAGTGTGCTGCCTTCCAGGAGAGCCTGTCTCAACCATTCATGCAGTATTCTGGAGTCCCTTGGCGCCTTCTGATTCTCTTCAAGTGCCATTCACTCATCTCCTGGGCACACAAAATAATTAGGTCTGGGTGAAGGAATATTCCTGGCACATTAAGAAATCCACCAGCTTGTGAATTTCCAGTTAAACATTCCAGTTAAACAAATATTCAGTTTTCAGAGGAGAAATCTGAAGTCTGAACAGGAGGCTAATCTGGAAATCAGATCTTCATTGGCAGACCTTAAAGACGATTTATTCCAAACACCTCAGGTTGTAGGTAGGGAAACTGAGTCACAGAGAGGCAGAGAGACTTGGTCCAGGGCTGTTGTCCCCTGCCTCCTGACTGCCAGCACTGTTTCCTTGCTCTTTACTTTGGTGAAAAAAATATATTGGGGCAAATTTCGCTTGCAAGTGTCCCTTTATCTCATTGACCCACAAGCAAGATTTTTCGGTCCAGGTCTGACTGACACAGAGGAGGACAGAAGTTCAAGAAAACTAGTACCTCTCTTATGTATGATGGAGGCCTTTGTTGTGCGTTTGATGATCTGTGGGAATTAAGAAATGCTTGATTCTTAACAAGCCATGAAAGCGAATCTCCAGATATGTTTCACAGTTTAACTAGTAATTTTTTCATATTTGGACCAGATTATACTTGAAATTGAATAAACAGAATGATTGTGAGAACAATCTAAGTCATCCTGGAAAGGTGTAAAAATCTTTCTCACTTGAACAGGTGACTTATAGATCTAAAGAATGCTGTGAAATTCCCTGGTGATTTCAGTTCTCCAGGAGTTGTGAGGGCGAGTAAGGAGAGGGGGCAGCACCTTGTCTACAACTTTCCACCCTGCTCTCACCTCACTTTCCTCATAAGTGCCCTAAACCACCCACAATGCAGCCCAGCCTGTCCTTTGTCCTTTCATTCCTCCCTAACCTGCCCAGGTGGCTTACTTCTTCAGATTCCATCTCTTAAGCTCCTGCTTCTGCAAATCCTCTTCTACTCTCTCTCACCCTCTCTCAACACCCCATGTTACCCTAACAACAGCCAGCGTTTTCCCTCAGCCTGTCATCTGGACTCTGCTCCCTTGGAATATTCCAGGCATCCTTTTTCTTACCTCCTCCTCCTAGGAGGCTGTGAGCACCTGGCACTAAGATCTGGGACCGGCAACTAGAAAAAGGCTGCTGCACACTGTTCATCTCAATCTGTGTTAAGAGCCTCGCAGGGACTTCCAGAACAGCTTTATGGCAAGAAAGTCTGTAAGTCAGCCTGGCATTTATGGCCCTCTCATTATGCGTGTCCTCCCCTTATGCATGTCCCTTCTGCTCTATCTTCTTCCTGGAACGAGAGCAGGTTCCCAAACACGCTGCCTGTAGTACCTATCATGATTTTGCAGTGCTCATCATGGTCCCCCTTGGTTCCGAGCAGCCCTCTCAGACCTCCATGCCCCTCCCCAGGCTGGGCCACAAGCCTTCTTATGCTGACAGTCAAGCACCATTATGTCTTACATCTGTCCTGCTTCATCTGTTCCCTTCTGGTTCCCCCAGCTTCCCCAACTAGAGCTTTGAAGTCCAGAATGTAGATGTGTGATTCTTCTCTTTCCACAACCAATAATCCAATGACCCACTACTAGCACAGGCTTAGCCTGGAGGGTGGTGACTAATGTTGGATGTGCCAGTGTCAGAGTGTTAGCAGAGGGAATAACTGGCTTACTGGTGCCCATCTTGGGCTAATGAACCCTTAGCCTCCAGGCTCCCAGGAATCAACTGTTCCCTTGGGTGATGGTGATACCTTAGAGTGCATTTCAGGGCTTTCCTGCTTCTGGGAGCTGGGTCAGACAGAAGACCTAAGACCTCCTGTGGCCAGTGGTTGGCAGTCACTTTTCAGATCCAGCCAAGGAATCCCTGCCCTACTCAGCCAGTTACCAGCTAGTATCTGAGGTGCCTCAGGGGCCATATTCTTAACCACTGTTGACCACTGTGTGAAGCAAACCTGAAATGGAAGAAGGGGGAGAGGGGTGCAGAATTAGAAAATGTGAGTTTGATTTTTATGTTTATTAGTAGTTTGATTTCAGATAAAATACTTGCTTTCTTAGAGTCTCAATTTCTTGGAGTCTTGTTTTGCTCATCCATTTGGTGGGAAAGTTTTTTCTACGTTAGAGATCATTGGTGTCCTTGTTGGTAGATGCTCATTCAGCAGCAATATTTCCTTAGATTTCAGTGGAGGCCAAGCCACCAAATGGCTCTCACATTGAAAGGCTAGTGGTTAGGTGGGGCTTAAGCTTCTTACTATTGTGTTATCCCCAGCTTGTCTTTGTGCTCTGAGTGACAGCTCCACCATAGCTAAGCTGAGAATGTCTGGCCAGGGGAACTGCTCCCTGGCTGTTTTCAGCAATGTGGAAGTCAGTGTACATACTGAGATATAAAACCAGCCCCTTCTGCAGGATACTGGGAGTTCCTGTGTTACTTTGCAGTTGTAAAAACCACAGAGGTGTGTGCTGGCCAGGAGTGCACCATGGCCTGGAATCAGAAAAAGGAAGTTTGGAGGTTCTGTGGAAGTTTCTGCCAACCTGCCGGTTCCTGCCAGCTATAGTCCCCACCTTAGTCTTCAGGGGAATTCCTGAGCTTCTGGAAACAACCTGAGTTGCCTCCTTCTTTTGAATCTTGTGAAGCAAGTTGTAGGGTCCTGAACTCTGCTATTCTCTGCTTACAGGTATGCTTGGCCCCTGGGACATGGGGACACTCGCTCACTGAAAAAATTGGGTAGCACCAAGGTGATTATTGGTATCCTCTGTGAGACCCTGGTTTGCTCTGCTCCATCTGAGGAGAACCTGGACACACAGTGCCCTTGTGTAGGGCCCTCAGGGTACCTCTGACTCTGTCTTCTTCTATTTTTTTCTAGCCCTGTCTGTAGGGCTACCTTTTCCACCTGTCCCAGATATGGTGTCCCCTGATATAGGCTTGCAGACTTGGGGACAGTCCTCCCATTCCTGGATTCTACTCTTTATCCTCATGATGGCCAAATCCTCACCTCCAGCTGCATCTCAGTGCACTCTCAGGCCCCCTGTCAATGGCCTTGTCCTAACATCTATCTTGACCAGCTACTTGTTGTGAGAAAACCCAAGGTTGGACAGACTTTGTGGCCAGGCCAAGAAGGGGGGATGCCAGATACAGGAGGGGTCTTGGGAGGGACTAGGGCAGCTTATCCTGGCATTGAAGTAGGACCCCAAAGACCAACCAAGGCAGCAAGGTATGGAGTGAGGGGACTGTGCCCTCGTGGGGCCTGTGGGCAGAGGGAATGGGCACTTTGTGCATAGCTAGAGCATAATGGACACATTCTCATGAGTGTGTGCTTAATTCTTTCTACAACTTTTCAAGGAAGATAGCATTCTAGTTTTATTGCTGCAGACTTTGAGACTCAAAAGAGCTTGTCACCAAGAACTTGGTTAGGAAGAGGTAGAGCCAGGATTCAAATTGGATCTTCGTATCTGAGGCAGCCTACCCTTGGAGCCAGGGAGGGCTTGGGCAGGCCAAAGAGATTGGTTTCAGGGTGCTGTTGTCTTCCCAGGGAGTCAAGGTCAGAGGAGGCCACCATACAGCCCAAGCCCACAGGATCCTCTTTAAATGCACTGAGCTGTCCTGATGGTGGAACTGGAGCCCTGGCTCCTGCTCAGTTCACAACTAACACAGTTAATGAGTGATCTCCAGATAGTAGGGATTACTATGAAACAGAAGAGACCTGGAGGTGACTCTTAGTTTTCTCCCTCACCTGCCCTGTGATGTTGAACAAGCTATTCACCTCTCTGGGGCCACACAGCTCTAAGCATCGTTGACTGACCAAGTCATTCTGGTGTGCAACCTGGGAGGGGGATGACTGTTCTATATTCAAGTCTGGCAATCTTTGAGTTATCTTCAAGGTCCCTTTGCCTCTCCATTTCTAAGGAGGCCCCTTGAACTGGAATCTCCATCTCCCTGCATCTGGGTGTGCATAAGCCTCTTGGCTGTTTTTATCTTGTTTATCCCTGTTCTGGGCCTGGCTGACTGCTGACCAGGATAGCCTTTCTTTTTTTCTTCTGTTTTTATATATGACAGCAGAATGCATTACAATTCATATTACACATATAGAACACAATTTTTCATATATCTCTGGTTGTATACAATGTATAGTCACACCGTTTGTGTCTTCATACATGTACTTAGGGTAATGATATCCATCTCATTCCACCATCTTTTTTACCCCCATGTCCCCCCACTTTCCTTCCCACTCGTTTGTCCTATCTAGAGTTTGTCTAATCCTCCCATGCTGCTCCCCGAACCCCATTATGAATCAACCTCCTCATATCAGAGAAAACATTCGGCAGTGGTTTTTTGGGATTGACTAACTTCACTTACATTATATTCTCCATCTCCATCCATTTACCTGTACATGCCATGATTTTATTCTCTTTTAATGCTGAATAATATTACATTGTGTATATATACCACATTTTCTTTATGCATTTATCTACTGAAGGGCATCTAGGTTGGCTCCACAGTTTAGCTATTGTGAATTGTGGTGCTATAAACATTGATGTGGCTGTGTCCCTGTAGTATGCTGTTTTTAAGTCCTTTGGGTTATAGACCAGGGGAGAGAAAAAAATCATATGATCATGTCAAAAGATGCAAAAAAAGCATTCTACAAAATACTAGAAAAACTAAGCATAGCAGGAACATATCTCAACATCATAAATGCTATTTATGCTAAGCCCCAGGCCAACATCATTCTAAATGGAGAAAAATTGAAAGCATTCTCTCTAAAAACTGGAACAAGACAGGGATGCCCTCTCTCACCACTTCTATTTAACATAGTTCTTAAAACATTGGCCAGAGCAATTAGATAGATGAAAGAAATTAAAGGGATACAAATAGGAAAAGAACAATTCAAATTAGCACTATTTGCCAATGATATGATTCTATACCTAAAAGACCCAAAAAATTCCACCAGAAAACTTTTAGAATTAGTAAATAAATTTAGTAAAGTAGCAGGATACAAAATCAATATCTATAAATCAAAGGCATTTCTTGACAAATCCTCTGAAAGGGAAATGAGGAAAGCTTCCCCATTTAAAAATAGCTCAAAAAAATAAAATAAAATACTTGGCATGTACAGGTAAATGATGGAGATATAGAATATAATGTAAGTGAAGTTAGTCAACTACTCTTCAAATTATTTCCTGAAATAGAAAAAGAGGGAGCACTTCCAAACTCATTCTATGAGGCCAATATCACCCTGATTCCAAAACCAGCCAAAGACACAACAAAAAAAGAAAACTTCAGACAAATATCTCTAATGAACACAGATGCAAAAATTCTCAATAAAATTCTGGCAAATTGAATACAAAAACATATCAAAAAGATAGAACACCATGATCAAGTGGGGTTCATCCCAGGGACACAAGGTTGGTTCAGTATACAGAAATCAATAAATGTAACTCATCACATCAATAGACTTAAAGAAAAAAATCTCCATACTGCTTTCCATATTGGCTGCACCATTTTGCAGTCCCACCAGCAATGTATGAGTGTACCTTTTTCCCCACATCTTTGCCAACACTTATTGTTGTTTGTCTTCATAATAGCTGCCATTCTGACTGGAGTGAGATAAAATCTTAAGAGTAGTTTGGATTTGCATTTCTCTAATTGCAAGGGATGTTGAACATTTTTTCATATATTTGTAAATTGATTGTATATCGTCTTCTGAGAAGTGTCTATTCAGTTCCTTGGCCCATTTATTTATTGGGTTATATGTTTTTTTGGTGTTTAGATTTTTGAGTTCTTTATATATATCCTAGAATAGTATTAGTTCTTCTTTAATGGTCTTATAGAACTCAGCTATGTATCGGTCCTGGGCTTTTCTTGGTTGGTAGTCTTCCGATGGCATCTTCTATTTCATTGCTTGAAATTGATCTAATTTATGTATATCATCCTGATTCAATTTGGGCAAATCATATGACTCTAAATATTTGTCGATGCCCTCGATATTTTCTATTTTATTGGAGTACAAATTTTCAAAATAATTTCTAATTATAATCTATATTTCTGTAGTGTCTGTTGTGATATTTCCTTTTTCATCATGTATATTAGTAATTTGAGTTTTCTCTCTTTCTATTTGTTAGCATGGCTAAGGGTTTGTCAATTTTAATTTATTTTTTCAAAGAACCAATTTTTTGTTTTGTCAATTTTTTCAATTGTTTCTTTTGTTTCAAATTCATTGATTTCAGCTCTGATTTTAATTATTTCTTGTCTTCTGCTGCTTTTGGGGTTGATTTGTTCTTCTTTTTTCTAGGGCTTCAAGATGTAATGTTAGGTCATTTATTTGTTGACTTTTTCTTCTTTTAAGGAATGAACTCCATGCAATGAACTTTCCTCTTAGTACTGCCATAATAGTGTCCCAGAGATTTCAATATGTTGTATTAGTGTTCTCATTTACCTCTAAGAATTTTTTAATCTCCTCCTTGATGTCTTTTGCAACCCATTGTTCATTCAATAGCATATTATTTAGTCTCCAAGTGTTGGAGTTTTTATTTTTTATTTTATCATTGATTTCTAATTTCATTCCGTTATGATCTGGTAGAGTGCCGAGTAGTATTTCTACTTTTTTATATTTGCTAAGGGTTGCTTTGTGGCATAATATATGGTCTGTTTTAGAGAAGGATCCATGTGCTGCTGAGAAGAAAGTGTATTCACCATTGAAGGATGAAATATTCTATATATGTCAGTTAAGTCTAAGTTATTTATTGTATTATTGAGTTCTATAGTTTCTTTGTTCAGTTTTTATTTGGAAGATCTATCCAGTGGTGAAAGAACTGTGTTAAAGTTACCAAGAATTATTGTGTTGTGGTCAATTTGACTCTTCAACTTGAGAAGAGTTTGTTTGATGAATGCTCCATTGTTTGGGCAATATATGTTTATAATTGTTATGTCTTGTTTGTGTGTGGTTCCTTTGAGCAGTATGAAATGTCCTTCTTTATCCCTTTTGATTAACTTTAGCTTGAAGTCTATTTATTTGATAAGAGGATGGAAACCCCTGCTTGCTTCCACAGTCCATGTGAGTGGTATGCTTTTCCCCAACCTTTCTCCTTCAGTCTGTGGATATCTTTTCCTATGAGATGAGTGTCTTGGAGGCAGCATATTATTGGGTCATTTTTTTAAGTGCCCACATTTAAAAAATTTTATTGGTATGTTATAATTATATATAATAGTACAATTCATTATACTATATTTGTATATGCAGATAACATGATTTGATCAGTCTCATCCCCTATTATCAACTCTTTTCTCTCCCTTTGATCCACTTACTCTGCTGCACTGATCTCTGTTGTCATCATCATCATCATCATTTATTTCAATTAGTTTAGTACCCACTTTTTAAATATTTATTTTTTAGTTATAAGTTGACATGCAATATCTTTATTTTATTTTTATGTGGTGCTGAGGATCAAACCCAGTACCTTACGCATGCTAGGTGAGCACTGTACCACTGAGCCACAACCTCAGCCCTAGTACACACTTTTTTATTAGAGTATTATAATTATAAATAGTAGTTGGTTCTTTTTGACAAAATCTTACATGCATGGAATATGAATTAGTGCTGAGTCCTATTTTTTGATCCAATCTGCTAGCCTATGTCATTTGGTTGGCAAATTTAGGCCATTAACATTCAGGATTATTATTAAAACATGATTTATATTCCCAGCCATTTTTGTTATTTAACTTGACTTGGTTTTTCCTTTGATTAATTTTTGCTTTAGTGTTATACCTCCTTCTGTTGATTTTCATTGTTGTTTTTCATTTCTTCTTTATGGAATATTTTGCCAAGGATGTTTTGTAGTGCAGGTTTTCTAGTTGTAAATTCTTTTAACTTTTGTTTATTATGGAAGGTTTTTATTTCATCATCAAATCTAAAGCTTAGTTTTACTGGATGTAAGATTTTTTTTGTTGGCATTCATCCTTCAGAGCTTGATATTTGTTGTTCCAGGATCTTCTAGCTTTCATGACCTGGGTTGAAAAATCTGCACATAAACTAATTGGTTTTCCCTATATGTAATCTTATTTCTTTCTCTTGCAGCTTTTAAAATTCTCTCCTTATTCTGTATGTTAGGCATTTTCATTATAATGTGCCTTGGTGTGTATCTATTGTGATTTTGTACATTTGGCGTCCTGTAAGCCTCTTGTACTTGGCTTTCCAATTCATTCTTCATGTTTGGAAAAATTTCTGATATTATTTAATTGAATAGATTGTTCATTCCTTTGGTTTGGGACTCTATGCCTTCCTCTTATCTCAATAACTCTTAAATTTGGTCTTTTTATGCTATCCCATATTTCTTCAATATTATGCTCATGGTTTCTTTCCATCTTCACTGTGTGGTCTACATTCTTTTTAAGATTATATATTTTTTCTTCATTGTCTGAGGTTCTGTCTTCCAAGTGGTTTAATCTGTTGTTGATGCTTTCAATTTGGCTTATTGTTTCTTTCATTTCAAGGATTTCTTTTTTTTTTTTTTAGAAACTCTATCTCCCTATTGAAGTAATTTTTTGCTTCCTGTATTTGTTTTTATATTTCTTTATCAAAATGATCATTTGCTGCCTGTATTTATTCTCTTATATCATCTTTCAACTCACAGAACATTTTAATTATGTACACCCTGAACTCCTTATCTGTCATTTCTTCCGCTGTGCTGGCCATGGATGCTAATAATGTGGTATCTTGATTTGTTTGGGTCATTTTCTTCCCTTGTCTTTTCATGTTGCTCATGTGTCTTTCCTTCTAGCACTGTGGATCTGAGGCATTACCATTTTTACCCTATAGGCTTATAGTGCCCCTGCAGGGTTCCAGTACCTCTCCTTTGAGGGGAAGGACAATGTTAATAGATCCCAGTATAAACAATATACAACCTTAAATCAAATAGTTGCTATTAGGACGTTTATAGTTTGGTCACAAGGTAAAGAAATGGTGAATTAAATTATTATCTACAATATAATCAGTAGGTTTGCAAAAGGGTTTATAGTTTCTAATAGTGGACAAAGAATCAGGGGTGAGGTTTAAGATGATATGCTAAGGAGGTAGGGGGTTAGGATACAGAGTTATTATATGTTTAGAAGTGTGAAAGAGAAATCTAAAGAAGAAGGTTAGTACCAGGAGAAGAGATAGGAAGTAATTTTGTGTAGACAAGTAAGTGGGAAGACAGTAGAGTGCATAATACACACATATATTAAGAAAAATTAAAAATGTTAATATAGTAAAAATTAGAGGAAAAAAAAGAAAGAAAAAGAATATACAACACAACTGTAATACATCCCAGTCCTCAGTATCCTAATTCATGCGAAGTACTTGGTTTCATATATGTTGGGGATATGAGGGCAGGAGAATAGAGAGGGAGAAGAAGAAAAAAATTTGGTTTCGAAGGAAGAAACAGGGATTGTTTTGGTTGGAGATCGGTGTCTTTCCTGCTTCCCTTCTCATCCAATACTTGGTGTCATCTATTGTTAACTGGTATCTTTGACCTCAAGATGGTGAAGGTAGGTGGGAGGGTTAGTCTTGGGTGGAGGGCACCTGGAAGTGGGGTGTGGGACCCACCCTCCCCCGAAGGGAGACCGCACCTCAAGGATCTTTTTTGGGGCCTTCTCATGTGATTTTGGCACCTTGTCTTATCTCCTTGTCTAGCCTGAAGACCTCCCAGTTCCTGGTCTCTGTGTTAGTCCCTAAACTGTATCACACTCACCCTCTACCTTTCTACTTCCTAATAAGGAACCTTTCTCTCCAGGGGTTTGTGTGTGACCCTTTGGGTGCTGCACACTTGCCACTGAGAGCTGCTTTGTTTTGGGTAGTCATTGTGCCAGGTTATTGGCTGCTGGAGAGAGGCGGGAGTTAGAAACTGGGTACCTGGCCAGCTGGAGTTCCAAACTGGGAGTTGACCCCACTAAAGATGGTGATGAAGGTGACCCAAGATGGAGGTGGCTGCTTTAAGCCTTGGGGTGTCGGATTGGGTGGAGGAAGCCAGATGATGGCTTTGGATGATGTGTTCAGAGATGAGCTGTGGTGTGCAGTGTGTGGCTGTCAGCTGTCTTCAGAGGTGCAGGCAGGCTACCGTACATAGCGGACTATCTCTGTGGCTGCAGAGTCCCAAAATGGAGTTGACTGGGGGAGCCCCATGTTGGTAGATGGTGGTCCACACTAGAATAGTGGCCAGAGTTCCTGCTTGTGGATGGTTGCAGGATGTCCTGTGTGAGAGTGGCCTTCGATATTTCTGCTTGGGGGTGGGTGGCTGAAATTTCTGTGCAGGTCCTGATGCCAGTGGTCCTGCTGGGGCAAGTAGTTGGGAGACCTCCTCTGACGCTGGACACTCATGTCCTCCATTGCTCCTTTCACTTTTATTCTATAAACCTGGCCCTATACTAAGAGAACTGCTCTGAAAGGGACATCTTCCCCTAATGGAGCTCCTGTTTTGAACCTGTTCTTTTTTTTCCCCTCAAACAACAAAAATGTATTTTTTTCATAGTTCTGGGTAGTATAGGTCAAAGATTAAGGTTTTGGTAGGTTTGGTTTTCCTGTGGCCTCTTCCTTTGTTATTAATTAATTATTTGTTTATTTGGTTATACATGACAGTAGGATGTATTCTGACATATTACACATACAAGGAGTACAACTTCCCATTCTTCTGGTTGTACATGATGTGGAATTACATTGGTCATGTATTCATATATAAACATAGGAAAGTAATATATGGACTTGTTCTTCATAGGACTTTCATTATATTTCCATTGGCACATTTTCCAGATGGGGTCGCCATTTTGGACAGTCACATCTGAGATTCTGCAGCTCACAGCATTAGGAGCTAGGCCCAGAATCCTAGTCTGTTTGTTGCCAAATTCCACATTTTGTTTGCTGTTTCTGTCTTCTTCTGTCCTGGAAGAGAGTACAAATCCCCCAGGATTTTGAAATGCTCTGATTTATTCTCTGGCCCCAGGGGATGCTGTGATGGTGTTGATGTCAAAGTTCCTTGACATAGTTCTGCTCTCTTTAGCTGGTGGTGCTTGTGAGTGCAGATCAGACCAGGATGACCAGAATATAAGTGCAGAGCCCTTTCTGAGGAGGATCTGCCTCAAAGAGGGGCAAAGGGAGGGCAGTCAGGCTTTAGCACACTTCTGGTGTGTCACTGACCACCTTTCTCTCTCAAGGGCCAATCATCCACCATTTCATGTCTAGTCTTTGTCCAATCTGTTCTTAGCTGCAGAGCAAGCTGGGGGCGGGGGAGGTGCATCTTTTATTTACAACTCCAAATATGGTTTCTTTTTTACTGCAGGCTTCTAAGAAGGGGCAATCTACTGCTGCACCTGGCATGCAGAATCAGTTCCATAAAAGTATTTAAGGAATATAAGGAAAGGTCTGAATGGTGAAGGGCTGTCATGCTTTATCCAAGATTGTCATAGAACAAAAGTGTGTGTGTGTGTGTGTGTGTGTGTGTGTGTGTAGAGATTCCTTTTAAGGAACTGACTTACACAATTTTTGGGGGGGACTGGCAAGTCTGAAATCTGCAGAGCTAGTGAACAGATTGGAAACTCAAGAGAGTTTCTGTGGAATCTGAAGTCAGTTTGTGCACTGGCAGACCTGGAGAGAACCTGGAGAGTACCTCTCATGAATGCCAGTTATTCAAAAGCACCGCGCAAACCCAACAGGCAAGTGCAGGTCCCAGAGGTGACAAGACTTTGTTTCTTTATTTGCTCTTCCAGACACCTGATCCCCATTCACCTGGTCCCCATTCTGGAAGCAGGTGAGGTCTAAGAGGTGACAGCATGAGTGGAGGAAAGTGGGAGGTGAAAAGAGCAGTGTTCATGCACAGGGGTCTTTGGGTCTCCAAGGGGAAGTGGGGGTAGGGTGTGGCAAGGAAGGAAGTCTTGAGCTCAGTGTGGAGAGGTTTTCAGTTTGGGGAAACCAGCAGGGACAGGAGCAAAGAGAACTTTGTTACACCTAACTCTCTTCTGCCCGCTTTAGCCTATATGCCAGTGCACATAGGAGCTCAGGCCCTCAGTTAAATACAGGACTGATTTAAGCAAGGACTTTTCTCACAAGGTAGATCCCTGGTTATTTTAAATTTTTGGCTATTGTGAATAATGCTGGCATGAATATGGGTTTAAAATATCTGTGTCCCTGCTTTCAATTCCTTTGGGTATCTTTTATTTTGGGTACTAGGCATTGAACCAGGGTGCTTAATCACTGAGCCATCTCCTAAGCCCTTTTTATATTGTATTTAGAGACTGGGTCTTAATAAATTGCTTAGGGCCTCACTAATTTGCTGAGGCTGGCTTTGAACCAGGATCCTCATGCCTCAGCCTCTTGAGCATTTGGGATTACAGGTGTGTACCACCATACCCAGCTGGGTATACTTTTTACAAAATATAATTGCTCTAACTTATCTATCAGTTCAACCAATTTCACAAAATTATCAATTATGAATAGTTTTTCTCATCAGATAAATAAGTGGACAAATTTTCATGAAAAAATGTTCAGCTTCTCTAGCAATTAGAGAAATGCAAATCCAGACTATTCTAAGATTTCATCTCACTCTAGTCAGAATGGCAATCATCAAGAATATAGGCAACAATAAATGTTGGCGAGGATGTGGGGGAAAAGTCACACTTATACATTGCTTGTGGGACTGAAAATTGGTGCAACCACTATGGAAAGCAGTATGGAGATTCCTCAGAAAACTTGGAATGGAAGCACCATTTGACCCAGCTATCCCACTCCTTGGTTTATTACTTAAAATCAGCATACTACAGGGATGTGGCCAGGTCAGTGTAGCTCAATTCACAATTGCTAAACTATGGAACCAACCTAGGTGTCCCTCAATAGATGAATGGATAAAGGAAATGTGGCATATATATTCAATGGAATATTACTCAGCTTTAAAGAAGAGAAAAATTATGGCATTTGCAGGTAAAGGGATGGAAGTGGAAAATATGCTAAGCAAAATAAGCCTGTTCCCCAAAACCAAAGGCCGAATGTTTTCTATGATATGTGGATGCTAATTCACAATAAGAGAGGGGCACTAGGGAAGAATAGAGTTACTTTAGATTAATTAGAGGGGAGTGAAGGGGAAGGGGTATGGGTATAGGAAGGATAGTAGAATGAAACAGACATCATAACCTTACGTACATATACGACTGCATGACCAATGTGATTCTACAACATGTACAATCAGAAAAATGAGAAATTATACCCCATTTATGCATGATATATCAGAGTGCATAAATGCCTTCTACTGTCATGTATAACTAATTACAACAAATAAAAATTTATAAAAAAAAATGTGGACAGGAACTTGAGGGCAGTTCAAGAGACCCAGGCCCAGGAAGAGCATGGGCTCTGATCTGAGTATGGCTTACACTGGAAGGAGCTTTTGTCCTGTTCCCAACATGTGGCATTCTGAGAAGGAAGGAGTGTGGTTAAGGAACAGTGTGGGTTCTGGAGTCACATGCACAGAATTTGCCCTGTGGCCTTGGGGAGCTATTGAACCTCTCTGAGGCCTTTTTCCCACCTGTGAGATACCTTTATCTTGCTGTTGTGAAATAAGAGATGACACAGAGAGAAGCCTATAGAGCTGCTAAAGAGTGAGCTCTCTGTAGGGGACTTATTCTGTGATAAATGTATATTTATGTTATCAGTGTACCAGATAAAGGACTCAGGACTAAGGACTCACTTTCTTCTTTTCTATTAGTGTCTTTCAAAACAACTTTCAGAACATCTATTTTCTTAAAGTCAGGTTCATTGAAATATAATTTACATACAAAACAATTTACCTCTGTTAGAGTTCATTTTTGACAAACATAGTCATGTGATCACCACAGTCAAGATATCCCCCAAATTCCCATCTGTCTTTGGTAATCACCTTCTTACCCCTAATTTCTAATGACCATTGGTCTATTTCCTATCCCCATACTTTTTTGCCTTTTCCAAAATGTCACATGAATGTTAATAAGACAGAATGGATTGGCTCTTGTCACTTGGCCTAATGTCTTTGAGACCCACCTGGCTGTTGTAGGTATCATTAGTGTGTTCCTTTTTACTACTGAGAAGGATTCCATTGTATGGATGAGCCAGAGTTTATTCATTCACCTTGGAGGGACATTTATGGTTTTTTTCCCCCTAGGTTTTGGAAGTTATGAATAGAGCTTCTATAAATATTCACATATAAGTTTTTGTAAGAACATAAGTTTCCATTTCTGTAGGGCAACTATCTAGGAGCAGAATTGCTGGGTATGTGTTCAAAGTTATCAGAGATTGCCAAGTTTGGATGTGAGGTATCCCCCCAAAATTCACATGTGAGACAATGCAAGAAGGTTCAGAGGAGAAATGATTGGGTTGTCTCAGTCCTAACCCAATCAGTGAATTAATCCCCTGATAGGGATTAACTGAGTGGTAATTGAAGTGGTAGGGTATGGCTGGAGGAGGTGGGAATTGGGGGTGTGACTTTGGGGTATATATTTGTGTCTGGCAAGTGGAGACCTCTCTCTCTCTGTCTCTGCTTTCTGATCATCATGTGAGCCGCTTCCTTTCACTACACTCTTCCACCATGATATCCTGCCTCACCTTGAGCCCCAGCTAATGGAGTCTGCTGTCTATGGACTGAGACCTCTGAAACCATGAGCCCCTAAATAACTTTTTCTCCTCTACAATTGTGCTGATCTGGTCTTTCAGACACAGTGGCAAAAAAACTGATTAAGAGACCAGGCTAACTTCCAAAGTGGCTCTCCCATTTTGCATTCTCTCAGGCAAGGGTGAGAGTAATGGCTGCTGTCCCTCCTAGCAATCCTTGGTCTTATCAGTTTTTTTTTTTTTTCCTAAAAACATGTTAAAAGGTGTGCCCTGATATTTCATGTTAATCATCCTTCTCCTAACGTTAATTCTGTCATCACCTCAGTACCTCTGACTATGTCAAGGGGGAAGTGAGATGTGAAGAGAGTCCATATTACTGTAACCTGTCTCCCTGATCCCTTTTCAATTCAGTTTTTAACTCATAAGTTCTCCTTGTGAATGTGAAAGGGTGGGGAATAGGGAAACGAGGCCTAGCCACACTCTGCACATATTTTTTGAACAATATTGGTTTTGTTACTTTTTCTGGTGAGGTCCAGCTTGGTCCCTGACTTTGCTGATATAGGGCAGGGTGTTTGAATCTGCTGATGTGCAGCCAGGACCTGATTTTGAGTGGGAGAGAAATCAGGTCATTTACAGTCAGGCATGGAAGTTACTCTTCTATTTTGTATCAACTGGTCTAAGAATATCCCCAGCTCTAGGGCCTGGGTGGTCATGGCCCATGATGTAGGTGACTAACAGGCACATCTCTCACCTGGAGCTTATGATCCAGAAACTGGTGTAGTCACAGATACTGACAGTAAGTGGGAGGGAATTTTAACTTTCAATTTTATCAAAGCAACTTTTCCTTTCCAGGCTCCTCTTCACTGCAGAGTGAGTCCCAGGCTTCCCTCTGTCAGCCCTTTGTATTATTCCACATCCTTTCTTGCTTCAGGTTAATTTTTTTCCCCATAGTAGTTTCTTGACATTCTAGTGCCAAGGGCTGCCAAGTCCTGTCTCACATCCTGAGATGCTCACCTATTGGCAAATCTCTGAACAGAAAGTCAGGAATGAAATAGTGGAGCAGGATGTTTATTTAGAAGTAAAACACCAGCAAACTCGTGTCTCTTCAGGCTGCAGATGTTGCCCTTCAGTGTGGCAGCTATGTGCAGGATGCCCTGGTGGATGATTAGGGAGCAGAACTTCAAGGATGCTGCATACATCTGCAGAGTGGGTGGAGTTGGCGGAAGATTGGCAGTTACACCCAGAGAGCCAGGGGCCACTTGCCTGCATATTTAGTTCTGCTGACAACATGGGAAATCCCCCCATTTCCTCTCTGTAACTCTCATTCTCTCTCAGGTTGCAGTAGACTTGTTATCTGGGTCCCCACATGTGACGCACAGGTAGGGGAGACCCCTCCACCTCGTCACACACAGCTTACCCTTGTCCCACTTGGGTTCGTTGATCTGTACCTCTTCCATCATCATGCATAAAGGACAGAGGGTGGCACCAAGATCACCAGGGCCATGTAAATGAGGAGAAGCTGAGACCTAGGAGTGGGAAACAACTCAATTAACAAACCACAAGGCCAAGCTGGGCCTAGACCCCACCCTATAACTCCTGGCCCCTGTTCCTTTCTGCCTTTTGAATGACTGCATGTTTTGTTACAGGACAGCAGGGATTCTAGTCTGGCTGATCAGGGATGTGGAAAGCCATGTTAAAACCTGGTTGGAGTCTTACACAGCCAGAGTCTGACCCAAACTGGGAAACAGTGCACCTGTCAGGCAGCGGGTGGGAGGGCTTGTCTTTTGCTGGAGGCCCTGGGACTCCCTGAACCCCTGTCTGTAGTTTCCCAAGCCTCTCTCTCTGTTCCTCTTCCCGTGTGAGCCAGGGGTTTGTGGTCAGCCACTTGTGTGTATTGCTAGTGATGTACTGGGCAGCAAAGCCTAGGCTGTCCACAGGACTGGAGTGGTTTCTGCTCCTGCCACCCACTGTGATGGAACCCTGAGTAAGTCACTTCTTTGCTCTGGTCTTAGTATCATCTGTGACCAAGGCCAATAGCACAGATGTTGCCGGGTGACCAGAGGATTGAACGAAGAGGCGTATGCAAATGTTGTAGCAACTAGACACAGATAGACACCAGTCCTCCAATCCTAAGAGTGAACTTGGCTGAGTACTTATATCTGCAGTGACACCATAGGGGGAGTCTCATATCACTCCATCTTACAAATGAGGATGCTGAGGCAGGGAAAGTTTCGTCATTGATCCTAAGCCCATCATATTCAAACCCGAGCCATCAGGCTTCAAAGTCTGTATGAGGAGCACTGTGCTGCTGTCATTAGAGTAGAAGTCGGGGAAGCGGAAGGCCAGGAGTGGTACTTATTTAGGTTGATGATCGTTATCAGAAGTGCTGTGAGCTTGTATTCCCACAGGAGCAGGCCAGAGTGGGGAGGAGGACAAGTGTAGGGTTGGATCTTGACTTTATTTAAAATTTTAATATTTTGTTCATCATGGATTTTTTGCATTAAAATTGATTCCTAAAAATATTGAATTAATTTTTTTGGCACCTCCTTAAATCTGATGCCTGAGGTGAGTGCCTTGTTCTTGTTCTGGCCCTGCTGAGACCCCCCCAGTGCCTGCACCCTTAAGTCATTTCTTCCCACCCTCATGAGGAATCCTCTGGTGGTACTTGCACAGGGCATTTTTTTTTTTTTTTGTAATGAAGTAGATTAGAGTGATTTCTTTCTGCTGGTCTTTACCCTGCCAAGAAACTGTCCTCAGTTTCCTTCCTTTCAAAAACCAAACCATACAGGCTCAGGTGAAGCAGGAGACTGGGCTGCCGCAGCTTGATGTTTGAGTCAGCAGTGGTTCCATGAGATTTCATGGATCCGCATTTTTTAGAAATTCTTGTTTCTCAAAAATTCTGTGTCTATTCCTGAGAAGGTGAGTCAAATGTTTCAGTTCAACAAACATAGCTTCTGTACCCAGAGGAGATGGGGGTTGACTTCTGATGCTTCCCCAGATGTCCAATCACCAGCCTGTTCTATTGGGTTTCATTTTCAGACCCGATGCTCATTTTGACTAACCACTTGCTTATCCTGAGAATGGGGTCCGTTAGCAGGTCCTCAGATGCAATTTGCTGAATGAACTGATTAGTTATGACTATAGGTGTGGCCACAGAATGATTCTTGTAGGACAGCAACAACACTCAGCTTCACTGCAGCAGACAGTGGTGGGTTGGTGGGCTCCATATTGGACTCTGGGAAGGCTTTGTCGGTGGCAGAGTTTGGTACATAGTGGTTTCCAGTGTTTGGGAAAATCCAAGCAGAAACTTTGAAGTGAGGAAAGAAAGAACATGTTCCACAGAGAGATCCCTCAAGGTGGGGGGGGGGGGGAGAGAGAGAGAGAGAGAGAGAGAGAGAGAGAGAGAGAGAGAGAGAGAGAGAGATAATTAACTAATTAATTAATTTTGGTTATCAGTAGCACATAGGTTAATTCATTCATTGATTCATCTATACTTTCATTCATTTAGTCAAAACATATTATTGAGCATCTACTTTATGCAAGCTCCCATTACAGGAACAATGCTCTTGCCTTCACAGAGCTAGTGTTTATCAATATGTGGTTCTCAGGGGATAAGGTCATGGCAATAGCTGAGACCTCCTTTAAGAAGCCCATGAAGTAGGAGCACACTGGAGTCTAACTCCAGAGCAGCAACTGCAAGAGCTTCTGAAGGAACCAAGCCATGGATTAGCCAGGACCAACAGGGGTGGATTTGCTTTTGTTTCTGTCATATTTGTCAAATCAGCAAGATTTTAAAAAAATAGTATTGGTACTTTTTTTTTTTTTTTAATAATACTGGGGATTGAATCCATGGGTGCTTTACTGTTGAGCTATATCCTCAGCTCTTTTTAAATTTTTTTGTGAGACAGGATCTCACTAAGTTGCACAGACTGGCCTTGAATTTGCATTCCTCCTGTCTCATCCTCCCAAGTTGTTGGAATTAAAGGCATGTGTGACTGAGCCCAGTCTGCACCCTCCAAAAATATATATTAACAGAGGTAGTAAGAACACTGAGGGTAGGAGGATTGTTTACTGATGTGTTTTTTTAAGAGAGGCTGTTTTTCTTTTTTTAAAGGATGGAAATACAGGCCAAGAGCCTGAAAATTTTTCCCTACATTTAGCTATTTCCTTTTATGATATAGGAAACTATTATGGTGGGTTATTTAATTCTGAATACTTGGGGAGACTTAGACACAGGGCTGCCATTGCAGTGTTGTTTTTTCAGTAGTGAATAATTGGACATCATTTACATGCCCAGGTGCCTGGGATTATTAAATAAACCACCAACATTACTCTTTGGCTACCGTAAAACTATTAGAAATAAAGGCATCAGAGATCTTAGATGAAGTGGAAAATATTCATGATATGTTGTGAGAAAAAATGTTATGAACCAACTTATAAGAGAAATGGATCAAGAGAAGATATCTGCAATTTTTTAAGTGAACAAGAGACTAACTTCTAGAATATACTATTGTAATGCAACAAGAAAAAGAAAAGAAAAGGAAAAACGAGAATGTTATGAGTGTCAGACCACAAAGGTGGAACCCAATAAGGCTAATGAGGCTATGAAGAAATGCTTGTACTCAGTAATTTAGGGAAACACATCAACATGACAATAAGGGGTCCCTTCACTTCAATTGGATTGGCGGGCAGTAGAAAGTAGGGTGATGCCAATCAGGTGGCAATGAAGAGACAGAGAGGCCTTCAGATACCCATTATAGAGAAGGTGGTTGGTTCCAGCTTTCTGGAGGCTTCTTCGTGGTATGTGGTTGAATTCAGTTCTGCTCCTCCTGAGTACCCACCCAGAGCCCGTCACATTACGCCCCGTGAGGGACCGCACACAGGAATGTCCCTGTGGCATTGTGTGCACTATCAGAAGTTGTGTTTAATCTCGCCATCCATCACTGTGAGAACAAACAGGTAAATGCTCACACGCTGCCCGCTTTGCAATACAAGGCAGCAAGTTGAAGAATGAACTTGACCGACACACAGCCACAGGGTCAGGGGTGAAGACCGATAATGCTGAGTGAACCAGGGAGATGCAGAAGAGATAGAGGATTATTAGGTAGCTTGCAATGCAGGTGTGTGGAAAGCAGGAACCACGGGTCATGCTTCCTAAGGCCTGTGGCTGTGGGACCCCACCTCTAAAGCAGGTGGGGTAGGTGGGGTGGGTGGGGTGGGTGGGATGGGGATCAGGGAATGGGAGTGAGGAATGGAAGTCCAGGGAGTGGAGGAGCAAACAAAGCCCATAAGGAGCTTTGTCAGATGAGGGAAGGTCTGGGTGTTCATAACCCCACGGCCTGCCCCTGAGGGCCAAGCCAAAAAAGAAAATTAATAAGCCACCCAAAATTCCTGCCAACCACCCCAAAGAGCAAAGTATACATATAAAGTTAGCTTAACAGTATTAGGAATATGTTCTTCTTAAACTATAGAATTATAGGTAAAAGCTGGAATATCAGTAATCATTTGTCTGGGAATAGGCAAATTTTATATTCTTCCTGATATTTTCTTCCTTCCCAATTTTTAACAATGTGACATGACTTTTGTAATAAGAAATGGTTTCTTCTTCTTTTTTGTCTTATTTTCAGTACTGGGGATTGAAAGGGAAATGACTTTGTTTCTAATTTTATATTGTTTCATATTCTACTTTCCTCTGTCAACGTTCCCCATATAATTTTTTATTGACTTTGAGATGCCATTTACTTACGTAAAATGCACCTGTGGTAGTCAAGACATCCATTAGGGTGACAAATACCTGAGATAAGTCAACTTAGAGGAAAGGTTTATTTGGGTTCATGATTTGGGAGGTTTTAGTCCATGATGGATTGGACCTGTTGATTCGGACCTGTGGGGGCACAGTACAGAGTGGTACCAGAGGAGGCCAACTTACGTCATGGCTGACTGTGGAAAAGAAAGAGGAAAAGTCTGGGTTCCTATCGGCCCTTCCAGGGAATGCATCCAGTGACCTCCCACTAGGGCCCTGCTTCTTAAAGGTCCCACCACCTTCCAGTAGCACCCCCAGGGGACCAGGCTTTTAACATGAAGGCCTTTGATCCAAACAATAGCAAAATCATTCTTAAGCTTACATTTCATGCATTTTGCCCAATATATACACCCATGTAACCACCATAACAATCAATTTGTAGACATTTTCATAGCCACAAAAATTTCACTGTGCCCTTGCCTAGTAAACTTGCCCATCCCTACTCTCAGTGTAAAAACATTCATGGGCTTTCTATCAGTAGAAATTATATTTATTTGTTTTCTAGTTTCACAAAAAGTGGAGTTATTTAGCTGAGGTCTTTTTGTATTGATTCTTTCATTCAGGATAGTGTTTTGACATTTGTATGTTTATCAGAGGCACCTTCCATTTTTATGGATGTACAGTGTTCCATCATATGGCTAAACCATAATTTGTTTATCAGTTTAAACAACAACAAAGCAGTGATTTCTGAAAATGAAATCTGAAAGAAGCATGTGTAATAAAGAGGAGTCAGGGCACAAAATTTTATGCATGTAAAGGTTGAGAAAATTTCAGATTGGGATGGTTCACCTTGCCAGCTGACATAGTACTAACCCCATTCTAGCCTGCAAGGACTGTATGTCTGAGCTACAAATTAAATGTGATGTACCCCTGCTGTTGCTGTGGCTGAGAGCAAAGTACTAGGTAAGCTGCATCTGTTGTCCCTTTATCTGCTCACTACCCTGTGACTGTTGGATGCTGGCTGACCTCAGGATGAATTTCCCCCGTGGTTACTTTGAGTTTGGGGAGGGCTTGTTGCAGAAGCCAGGACATTCTGGTGTCACCTTAGAGTTTATTATACTCCAAAGAGCCAACCACAAACCTCTGAGCCAATCACAACTCACTTGAATATTTGATGATTAAAAATTCAAGCACACAAATAAAAACACCTTCCAGAGCTTCACTCTCAGGTGAGTTGATCTTTGGCCATTTTCACCACATAAGCTCTTGTTCTCGTGTCGACTTACTCAGGCTGGTCTGCATAATTGTTCCTTTCTGCATGCAAAGAGGGGCTCCTGTAAGCTCCTTGATTTAAGGGTTCATTTTGAGGGCAAAGTTCTTTAAAAATATTGAATGTGAACCAAATAATGCTGAGAAGGAAAAATCTGTCTGTTCAGATTTATGCAATACAAGGAAGTTACTGTTTAGATAAAGAATTAAAAGACTCTAAAACAAGTTTAGGAAATAAATAGTGGTGATAGTTGCAAAAATTGTGAATGTACTCAATGGCATTTCATTGCACTTGAAAATGGGTAAAACGGCAAAAATTTATATTTTACCAGGATACAAAAAAGTTAATGATGTAACATACCCCAAACCACTAAATGACGCAACCTTAAATGGAAGAATTTTTGGTATATGAATGATATCTTAATTAAATGAAAAATAAAAATGAAAGAAATTTTTAATAGAATGACATGCCTTTACAAACACTGGTAAAATATTCACATGTGTCTTTTATTTAGTTAAGAGGCTGCAGCATGAGGTAATAACATGGAACAGATTTTGGTTCTAAAGGTTTGCTTTCCACCTTAATGTCTAGTTGCCTGTGTGCCCCTGGCCCCTCTGGTTTCCTCACTTCCGCACAGAAAATAAGAGCACTCTCTCTGCTGATACCTGGGGTCTGTATGGTGAACCCAGCACACTGTGTTGCTCATGGAAGATAGTCAATTCCATCCAAATCTAATGAATCTCTTTTTAAAAATGTCTTCCTTATTTTAGTCAGTTTCAGATTCTTGAGGAACTATCTTCAGTAGGAACCAAGCAGAACGAATACTGTACCTTGTCCCACAACCAGTGTCATCAGGAAGTGTGACGAGGCAGGACTTTTTATTTTTGTTTGTTCTGAATTCAGATCTGCGTGGCTAAGCATGGAGGCTGAGGATCTCTCAAAGGCTGAAGATGGACCTGAGGACCCAGGTTTAAAAAATGAAGGCCAGTCTGCTGCTGTGCAGCCTGAGTTCCCACTTGGAAGGCAGTCCCCTGGTCCCACTGACCTTTGGGATATGCTGGAAAGGAAGTTTCTGGAATACCAGCAGATGACATATGGGAGTGCAGATGAACGTCGGAAGAGTCTGTTGTGTCTTCTCCCCCTGTTCCTAAAGGTCAGAATTTCATTTTTTAAGAAAGTTTTATTTTGTTTTTAATTGGCACATAATAATTGTACATATTTATGAGTACAGTGTGCTGTTTCAATACATGTGTACATTACGTAATGAGCAAATCAGGATATTTAGTGCATGCTTCCCCTCAGTGATTTATTGTGTCTTTGTGGTGAGAACCTGCAAATCCTCTCTTCTAGATACTTGGAAATATACAATAAAATATTGTTAATTATTTTATTGTATTTATTTACTGCCCCACTCTTCTCACTTTTAAAAATGTAAGATGATACAGTGCTTTGGATATACTTCTGGGATGAATGAAAACCAAAATCATTGCTCTTAACATTAATGCTAGTGGCCTCTGATTGGCTGTTCAGGGGAGAGTTGTCTTAGTCTGTTTATTCTGTTGTAATAAAAAGTAGAGTGTCTTGTGAACAACATGAAAATCAGATCTCTAGTTTCTCTTCAAAATTTTGGTAGATGTGGTAACACCAACAACTAGATAGACAGAGATGACAGAAGATGGTCTTTTAGACAGAAGATGGTCTTGGTCTCTCACCTTATGCCAGTCCCCCAAATATCTTTCACCCAGTCCATGGGTGAAACATACTCCTTTATGTTCTCTCATCCCATAGGCATTCAAGTTTGAGATCCTATATATAGTGTTTCCTATTTTAAATGAACCTTGACATTGATCTATGTCTTACAACCCCCTCGTGATAATTGAGGCATCATGGCCCTTTTGTTGAACATATGGGCTTTTGAGTCAAACAGGGCTCAAGTCCTGGCTCCATCTCTTATTAGCTGAGCATCCTTGAGAAAGTTCCTAATTCTTGCTGAGCTTCAGTTTCTTCATCTGTAAAGTGAAATCAATCATATTCTGTTGAGAAGCTGTGAGATGAGATAAGATGATGTCTGTCAAGTCCAAAGCACATGGAACACACTCATGCCCTGCGTTACCTTGCCCCCAGCCCCCAGGGTCCTAACTTCATGTGTGCATGAACATTCGAGATCCTGCCTTCATGATTTCCCAAACTGCTGGCACCATTGGCTTCTCTTTGGATCTCTGGAGCCCACCTCCAGTGAATCCTGTAGAGGCAAACATTACAGGTTTCTCATGGTTTTCTTAATATCTACATTCATAAATTAAGTCCCATAATGTCTACCAATCTGACATTTCTATTAAGTTCTGACTAATAGAATCCTGCAAGAGTCAGAACTCTCAGGCTTCCTAATTGAGAGTTAATGGTGGAGAGGAACGTGGGGAAGATGGGGAGTGTTTCTCAGGTGTAGTTCAGATAAAAAGGGACGTGAATCTAAAAACTTGAGAACATTCCTTGGAACATCCCTCATGCAAACTGTCTAGCTTGTAACTATTTGGTCCTGAATTTTATAACGATAAAGAAATGTTCTTCAAGGTGGTCTATGCCTTGCAAATATCAGAACCTGAAAAAGTGTACCATGTTCTGTGAAATTGGGAGGCTAATGTCAAAGCCTTTTGCATGCATTGGTTGTTATGGAAACCATGTCCTGCTTGGGATTTGAGTGCATATATGAATCCTGAATGGTTTTGTTTGATGAAAACTTGACTCTATACCTGATTCTCTTCACTTTGGGTCCAAGGAATAATAACATGGTCTGGAATAGTCTTTCTATGAAGATGATGTACACCGGGATTTTGAATTGCCACCCCTGCTTGGAAAGGATTGTATTCTTGGGGTGTGGGATCCTTACTGTCCTTTCAGTTAGACCCAACATGGAAGAGGTGACTCATATGTAGTCAGAGCTTAGGTGAAGATTGACGGCTGTGTGTGTTCTCCTTGTGGCTATCTCCTGCTTCAATCTAGTGAGTCTTTAGGTTTGATATGGACCTTGTCTTGTGTAGCAGACTCTCTCGGAGGTGGTTTTATTTTATTTTATTTTTTTGCATCTTTTCTTCAGAGGACTTCCCTTTCTCTTTTGTTTTTTTTCCCATATGACTCCTTCAAACTCATAGCAGGAATATTACCTAGGTATAGTTGGTGACCGTATTGCTCACCTGGGCAACAGAGCTCCTGGGTTTAAGTCTTGGCACTGCCACCTGCTAACTGAAACTAGGATATTATCTCACCCTAGGGTCATTTCATTTTTAATACATACCAATAAACCCATTGTAAGTCAGAAACATTGTAAGCAGAAAAAGCATTGAATCCACCAAACCTGCCCAACAGTACAGCTCAGCATAGCATGCTGTAGAGCGTTGGTCGTTTGTGATCACATGGCTGAGTGGGAGTTGCGGCTCGCAGCTGCTGTCCAGCGTCAGGACAGAGGACCACATTGCATGCTGCTAGCTCAGGGAGAGGGCAAAAGTCAATATTCAAAGTTTGGTTTGTACTGAATGTGTATTACTTTTGAACCCTCATAAAGTCAAAAGATTATAAATTGAACCATTGTAAAGTAGTGACCATCTGTATACAGTTAAGGTAGTACTGTAAAGTGATACTCAGTAGCCAAGTGATGAAACCAGCCTACATGTCCATCAACAGATGAATGGATAAAGTAAATGTATCATATATATATACAATGGAACCTTGTTCAGCCATAAAGAATAACAAAGTTATGTCATTTGCAGAAAAATGAAACTGAAGAGTATCATGTTGAGGGAAATAAGCTAAATTCAGAAAGTCAAGGGTTGTATGTTCTCTATGATATGTAGAAGCTAGGGAGAAAAAAATTATGAAAGAGACCTCATGTAAATAGAAGGGAGAGTGGCTGAGTTGAGGAAGGGGATCAGGGAGAGGGAGGGGATGAAGGCAAGGGGATGTTCTGGAGAATGAAATTGATCACATCATGTGCATGAACATATTTGTCACAATGAATCCCACTATTATGTAGAATTATAATGCATTAATTAAAATATGAAAAAAGAGAATAATGTGGTATTCTAAAGAAAGAAAAAAGGAAAATGACAATTATTCCTGTCTTTGTTTACATGTAACTGCATTAACTGTGTCCATTTAGAATAGAAGCCTCTCCACCTCACCTCTCCTCATGGTAGGTCAAAGAGGAGCTCTTAGCCAGGGTGAGTTGAACAGTGTCTCAATCCTGCTCTAGGGTCATATCCTCCAACTCTGCCTTTCTGTCTTCTTTTCTTTCTTTTGATATCACCTATCTTGTCATTGACCTGTGCTGCCCACACTGTGTACTGATGGTCACTGACTTATTATGGCTTGAATTATGATAACTAGGTAATATTTACAGAGCTCTAACTAGCAAAGCAGACACTTGCTGAGTGTTTAAAAGTATTCACAATGACCCTGTGAGATAGTTGCTGTTTTATCTGATTTATTAATGAGGAAAGAGAGGTTTGCAGATGTTGAGTCACTTGACCAAGTTCACTCAGTTTTTAGCAGAGTGGAACTTAACCCAAGAAGTCTGTCTCAGGTCTGCATTGTTAACCATTGGGCTCCCTTGCTCAATGCTAGGGTTTGTAGAATTGGGTATATCTAGTTTCTGTTTCCCTAGCCCACAACTCACTGGACAATGATGTTGCCTGCAAGCACCCTACTTTTCCCTTGGATACAAAAAGGAACACACGTCATGTTTGGACAGATGGCTCCAGGATATTGCAGACAGGGAAGTGGCTTTTTTTAGTTAGTGTATTATAGTAATATCTAATTGTGGGGTTTGACATATCCACAAATGCAAAATAATAATCGAATTTGCTTCATTTCCGTTCCCAGTACTATCTCCTTCTCTCCTTTCCTCCTTTCCCCTGACTCCATTACTCTTCTCTGTTGTACTTCCTTCTATTAATTTATTTTTTAAATTGGTGCATTAAGTTTGCAATAGCCAAGCTATGGAACCAGTGTACATGTTCCTTAATAGACAAGTTGATAAAGAATATGTAGTATATACACACAATGGAGTTTTACTCAGCCATAAAGAAGAATTAAACTATGCTACGTCTGTGTAAGAACCTATCAGGGAAGAGGTTTTATTGCATCACTTGGGTAACAGCACAGGGCCAGTAATTTCTGTAGTGTGCAGGGCAAAATTTCTGAGAAGGACTCAGTAGACTGTTCTTTTCCTGCCACGATTCTTGTAGAATACCCGTAGAATCTCATGCCAAGACAAGAAGGCATTCCTCTGGCAAGCATGGGCAGGCCTGGCCTATGGATGAGCAAGCTGTGGTATAAGGGAAGGACTCCAGGTCTTCACAGTGCATAGGCATATTCTGTGATACTAGATATGGGGAACGCTAGGGCCCCAGAAGTAGTTCTTGAAGATTGCTTATAGAATATGACTTGAGAGAAAACAAGAAGACACAGACCTTAGAGAAGACGTTAGAGAATCCCCAGTAATTAGAATAAAAGCCCTCAATATAAGGGACAGACGATCTGAAGGGTGGCGTGTTGTGAATAGGCTCATACTTCTTCATGCAAGAGGTAAGGCCTGTGCCTCTTCCCGTTGCATCTAGGTGGATTTGTGATATTGTGGCTAATGGGATAGGATGGAAGTGACATTTCTAGGCACAAGCCTCCAGGGGCTTTCCCTTCCTGTCACTTGGAATGCTCACTAGAACCTGGCTCTTATGTGAGGAAGTCCAAGTATCCGAGAGGAAAGTCCTCTGTGGAGAGGAGCTAAGGCCCCTGACTAGGCAGGTGAGATGGTACATACCTGTAATCCCAGCTATTCAGGAGACTGAGACAGGCACAACTTAAATTTAAGGCCATTCTGGGCAATTTAGGGAGACCCTATCTTTTTTTTTTTTTTTATTGTTTTAGGATCAAACTCTGTTATACAAACGCTGTATGTTTTTGGTATGGATTTAGTGTACTGATTTTCATTATGGTAAAATGCATCATCATAACACACATGAACAGTAGGCAGTTCAGTAGGGTTAAGTTTATCATAATCTTGTGAAGTAGATTTCCATGACTTTCTCGTTCTGCAGAATTGTAACCTACACCTTTGTATGTGTGTGTGTAGGGTGGTGGCTACTGGGGAATTGAGCCCAGGGTGCTCTGCCACTGAACCATATCCACAGACTTTTTTATTTTTCATTTTGAGACAGATCTTTTTAAGTTGCTGAGGCTGGCCTCAAACTTGGGATTCTCCTGCCTCAGCCTCCAGAGTTTCTAGGATACTAGGAATGTACCACTGTACTAAGTTCTATACCTTTTGAATAACAGCTCCCCATCCCCTAGCAACCACAATTCTGTTTTCTGCCTTTATGAATTTGACTACTACTGATTAGTTTCCATAAGTGGAATTAATATACTTTGTGTTTCTGGTTTATTTCACTTAGTATATGTCTTCAAGGTTTGTAGCATGTTTCAGAATTTCCTTCCTTTTTTAAAATGAATTTTAATATTTATTTATTTTTTAGTTTTCGGTGGACACAATCTTTGTATGTGGTGCTGAGGATCGAACCCGGGCCGCACGCATGCCAGGCTAGCGCGCTACCGCTTGAGCCACATCCCCAGCCCAGAATTTCCTTCCTTTTAAAGCTGAATAATATTCTATTGCATGTGTTTACCACATTTATTTATTTATTAGTTCTAATCAGTTATACATGACAGTAGAAAGCTCTTCAATTCATTGTACACAAATGGAACAGACATTTTCACTTCTCTGGTTGTATATGAAGTAGAGTCACACCATTTGTATGATCATACAAGTACCTAGGGTAATAATGTTCATCTCATTAAACCGTCTTTCCTACCCCTTTGCCCCTTCCACCCTCCCTTTTGCCCCATCCAAAGTTCCTCCAATCATCCTGTGCCTCCCGCCCCCCACATGGATTAGCATCCATTTATCAGAGAAAACATTCGTCCCCTGTTTTTTGAGATTTGCTTATTTTATTTAGCATGATATGGGAGATGCTATCTTAAAAAACTATGAAAAGGACTGGGTATGTAGTTCAATGAGAGAGATCAAACTCCAGCACTGAAAGAAAGAAAGAAAAAGGAAGACCAGTAGTACTTTTCAAAGGTGGTGTCCAGAGGGGACAGAAAGGGTCAATACCCTTTCTTGTTCACTCCCAATTCTACTCCACCTTGCAGCAGGGCCTCAAACACAGCTTATTCTCTTTGGGAAAATACTCTTATTTGCTGTTTTAGCAAAGCTTTGATACACACTCTTTTTCTTTTTCTTTTCCTTTTTAAATTTATATTGGAGATTGTTCACTATGTCACATTAGCAGGAAAGCCTCGCATAAAATCATAGAAATAGTTGAAGCTCTCTTAAAGATAAATGATAATAACATTGTGGTCAGGCTGAAAAACCAAGCAGGTTCTCTTGTCATTCAAAAGCTGTTTTTCCCCCCCATCTCCTCAAGAGTTTTTATTATTCTTTGTTTTCATTTGGAGTCTAAAGCATTGCTTTCTTTCTCTTTTTTCCATGAGAAGGGATAATCATAAGGCATGATCATGCAGCTTAGATAATGTTAGTAAATAAAAGTTTTAAAAAATATTGAGCAATATTTTCCCAGCATGCAAATCCCAGTTTGGGGAAAAAATTAGGGTCTTTTGGAAGCTGCCTTAACTCTTTGGGGTCTCCATGGTACCATTTGGTAAATGATTGGCTCTGTGCATCAAACAGCACCCTGGTGACCTGAAAGAGTTAAAGCAGTCTCCAGAAGTACCCATTGTGGTCCCAGGAAGGAGCCTGAGCCTTGGGAGATCTGGCTCACAGTACAATTACTGTTCAACTCACAGAGGCCCAATTTGCTTTATTGTAGAGTGCCTCCTGGAGTCCCATTGCTCCAGAGACAATATAGATGCTTCTGAGTCAACTGCTTGCAAATTGGTCTTTGAAGGGTTTGCAAGTGCAGGGAGGAAGCACAGGAATTTGTTAGAAAGACATCATAATAGAGTTTGTGGTCCTGGAGAAGGAAATCATCTTACCTCAGAAATTCCAAGCCCAAAAGACTGACTTTTCCTTTTCAGTGATTAACATGTCTGAGGGACCAGTGGTTTCTAGGGGTTAGTATAAGTTCATACATGTGCAGATGCTACTTGGGCATGTTCTACATGTATGAAGTAATTCAATTCTTGATGCTGAGCCTTTGTTCTTAATCTATAGCTCAGCTTGCAAGGTGGGCATAATAATAATATAAACCTCAGTGCTTTGGTGTGAGGATTAGTAAAAATAATGTGTATAAGTGCTTGGCCCAGTGTTTGGCACAAGACAAACACACCATACATTTGGCCATTGTTATGGTGTATTGTGGGTTTTGTAATTGTTTTCTTCATTTATTAAACATTTGTTGGAAGTCAATTATGTCCAACAATGTTTAACAATAACAAAGCATTCTTGTTTTAGCAAAGTTCCAAAGAGCTGCTTTTCTTTTTCATTTATAAAGGGGAGGGTCAACCATGCTCATTCATAGGGTAAAAAACAAAAGAAAAAAATTAGACCCATACAAAATTTCACACAAAACATAACACATGAATACTTGCCACCTAGTTTATAAGAAATTAAACATTCCAGATAAACTAAAGCCCCTGTGTACACATTCTTAAGCCCTTATTGGAGAGGTAACCCCCTATCTTGGATTTGGGATATATATCATTCCCAGCACAGATTCATATTTCTATTAGATGCTATCATTGGCTATCCATAAGTAATATACAGTATAATCTTAAAGGTTTTTGTAGATTTATACTGTCATGTAATTTTACCATTTGCTTTTTTCACTTGACATCTTTGGGGTTTATCCATGTTGATACATTTGGCTGTGTATTTTTGGTACTATTTGGTATTCTTTTATATTAATATATCACAAATTGTCTATGGTCCTCATGATGCATATTAAAACTTTCCCCAGTTTTTCTTAATTACAGATGTGGTCACACAGCTATTTCTTGTCCAGCTCATATACCAGCATTTCTCTAGGTAATATAGCTAGCTGTGTGCCCCTTTAAATTTATTCATTTGCGCTAAAAACATATCCAAAAGGGGTTTCCCAAGTTATACTTCTTCAGTAGAGTGTGGGGCCCTCATGTCTTCCTGCATTTGGTATTGTCAGACTTTTCACTTTTACCCACTTGAAAAGTACAAAATATTTCAAGGAGGTTTAAGTTGCATTTTTCTGATCATTCATAATTTACTATTTATTTTATCTTTTATAAAAATTAGGTTCTTTTTTTTCTTATCAATTTACAGGAGTCTAGATTTCAATCTTTGTCAGTTAGATGCATTGCAAATCTATGCCTTGTATCTTTACATTATTTACGTATGGTGTCTTTTAAGGGAGACAAGATTTTTAAAGGCTTTTTAAAACAAACTTAATGTCACTTAATGTCACAACAAGAAAAACATTATTTCCCTTTGAGACATTGATATTCTCCTTACCTTTTCTAGACAGATGAGCTCAGCTTAGAAAATATCCAGTGAGGTTTCTGGGCAGGAATTAGTTGACTATATGGGAGGTGAGTGGGGACAAGGGGATAACAGCCCATGAAAATTGCATTTCATGGAGGCAGCTGGTTCCAAGAATGTGTGCCGCAGCCTTCCCTCCTGGTAGGAACTAGAGATTGGGAATCACCTGGAAGTCAGGTCCTACATGGCCTCAAGGCCGTCCTCCCTGACTGAGAAAGCCTCCTCATCCCGGACTTGTATGCTCAGCCAGTGACAATGTGATTGAACAAGGAGAAATGGCATCTGCATAAAGACTCTGATGAAAAGCAGACATAGGGGCAGGGTCACTAAAGAAATTGGAAAGGAATTCTGTAAAGGGTCTGCTATTGCAACCAGAATTTTAAAAGTTGTGACTTTCATTAATAGTATCCTAACAAAAAGGGGAAAGAGTTAACCAGATGAGATAGAAATAGAGAAGGACAGATAAGAAACAAATAAATAAAAAAGAAGAGATTAACAAAAACAATTTGGGACTGAGGACCAAATTCCTAAACCTGGAACTAAAGCCAGAAGATTAAAGAATAGAAAGAAAAATTTGATTTCCTAAGAATTTCTGTACAATGAAACCAAATAAAACCAAATTTAAAAAAATGACAAACTTGAAATAATTGCAGTAGTATTATAAATCAAAAGTTAATATTTATCATTGTTATATATTTATATATATATCTTTTTAAATAAATATGAAATTAGTGAAAACCCTAAAGGAATAATAGGCTAAGAATAAAAGCAGGCAATTCAAGAAGCAGGAGAAGCATTTGTTCATTCTAGTAATCAAGATTGCAACTGAGATTTTGATGAGATTTTTCATTAAAGATGAAAAAGCCTGAGAATGCACAACATGGATATGGGTATAGAAACCCAGTTCTCTCTCATGGAGCCAGTGGAATCTAATATGGTAACCATTGTCTGGAGAATGAGTTTTTAATATGTACTAAAGCAAAAAAAAAAAAAAAAGTACACTCTTTAATTTATAATCCCACTTGTAGAATCAGTCTAAAGGAAATAATTGAATGATTTATACTTAGATATCTGTGTAAGATTAAAAAATTATATGCTGTGATTTGGACATGGTTTGAGTGTGTCCCTCAAGGGTTCACATGCTGGAAGCATGGCCCAGTGTGGTGACATCAAGATGATGGAATCTGTAGGAGATGAGGCCCATGGAAAGTAATTAGGTCATGGGGGCATCACTCTTGCAGGGATTAATGCTGATTTCCCAGAGTGAGTTCTTACAAGAGCACATCATTTTAAAGCAAGGAACCTTATATTCTTGTCCCCTTCTAAATGTGGTTGTTTCTCTGCTTCTCTACCATGTTGTGACAGAGTTAAGGGGCCCTCAGCAGAGGTCAAACCAATGGGGCCACCTGATCTTGGACTTTCAGCTTCCAAAACCATGGGCTGAATAAACCTCTTTTCTATATGAAGTCCCTAGCTTTAGGTATTTGTTATAGCAACAGAAAAGGGACTAAGATACAGGATAAGAGGAGAATCGGTGAGACTTAGTAATTGACTGGATGAGGGAGGAAGTAGAGGGAGAACTAGTGAATCATTTTTGGGATTTCCACTGGGACAACTGGGCACTTGGCTGGGCCATTTTCTTATAGAAGGTGCATCAGGTTTTGGGGGATGGTGATGGATTGGGGTCTGTGTGCTGGACATTTCAAAAGTATGCATTCAAGGAAGGTGGGGCAATGGGATGTGAGGGCCTGGAGCTCAGCAGGAAGCTAAAGAGCATGGAGCATGGTGTGGGATCCTGGCTAACACTGTGAGGGTGGTGGTTGGGTGGCCTTTTGGAGGCACCTGGGAAAGGGAGTAGAGCCATTGGCTTGTACTGATCAGAAGGAGGCCAGGTGGTTCTCATGCCTTGCTTGGAGTGCTGATAGCTCTGACTGAATCCTATTTGTTGCACGTCAGGCCTGGGAACACTCTGTGGGCATAATCTGCTTTCCCAGTCTCCAAAGGCTAGCAGAAGATGTTTCTGACCAGCTTGCCCAAGAAATACAGAAGGCTCTTGCTGGGAAACCTGCAGGTAAGAGAAAAGAGGTGCTGGAGAACACTATGGAGAGCTAAGCTGCCCTGCAGAACCTGCCCAGGGCCTCTCTAAGCCCCTTTGCTTTCTCCTGGAGAAAAGCAGTGTTTGCCAAAGGGCATGATGCCTACTCTGCCCCTGAGTGCCCTAGAGACAGAGGGAAAAGCAGGGGAGAAGAGAAGAGGATGTTTGCAGGAGGGAATTCCAGGCAGAAGGATTTGGACATCAATTTCAGAAACTGTTGTAATGTAAGGCACTATGGGACGTAGGACCTGGGGTTGAGCACCTGGATTTTGGGGAATCCAGTAACCAAGGAGCTTGTTCCTACTCACTGGCAACAGGGAGCCATTGATGGTTGTTAAGCAGGCATGGTGGTGTGATCAATGCAGTCCTCCTAGGAAAATAATCTGGCAGAGTATACATGTTTGGTATAGATTCAAGTGGCTTTAGGGGGGTGTGGGCAGGAGGCCAGAGTCTTCTGCAGGAGCTCAGGCACATCTCATGGGGAGAGGTGACCCTGGATGGAGGGAAGGTGGTCAGGCAGTCTGCTACAATGCCCAGCTGGTGACACTTTCTTCCAGAACAAGCACGAGTGGTGGTGGGGCAGTTGCTGCGTTGCAAGGGGGACGTGGATCAGGATGGCTACCTGCTCTTGAAGTCGGTGTATGTGCTCACAGGAACAGACTCGGTAAGTTCCAGGCTCTTGGGCCCCCTCATCCTGGGCAGAAGGAAGTCAGGCACAGGGGTATTGGCACATCCCCACAGTGGCTTCCTTTTTTGCAAAACGGACTGTTTCTCCTGTCTTCCCTTCTTTTACCAAACATGGACTTTGGGGTCTGAAATTCAGGTTTGAATGTTTCCTTTTCAATTGATAAAATGTGTGTAGCCATGGACAAATGACTTTAACTTGCTGCTACTTGGTTTTGTTTCTAATTTTAGAAATGGGAATGATCATGCATTTCTTCTAGGGTTAGTGTGGTTAATGACTGATCTTTATTGGCTGTAACCCTATGTGACTATTACTTGGTGAAGGCTGGATGTGTCCCATGCACACTACCAATTAATCCTCTCAAGGAGCTTGAGTCAGAGTATGGAGATACTAGGTAGTTATGAGAAAAAGGTTTGAGTCAGATTATGTGGGCTACTGCCCAGAACCAACAGTTATGTTTGGCTAGAAAGCCATTGTTTCTAATTTTAAGTCTCTCCCCCCGACCCCCTCTCTTTCCTCCCTTCCTCCTCATCTTGTAAAAGGGCTAACATTTATTGAACACATAGTAAATGCTATATAAACTTCACCTTCACAGCTACTTAGGTGGGCCCATGATTTCACATATGAGGACATGGCATCCAGAGAGAAGTGACTTTCCCATGGACCCCACAGATGCAGCAGGCCTGACTCAGGTCTGGGCTCTGGATCTGGGGTCACACGTGGTCTTCTCTTGCAGGAGACACTAGGCAGAGTGGCCGAGTCTGGACTTCCAGCCCTCCTCCTCCAGTGCCTGTACCTCTTCTTCATCTTTCCTCTGGAAAAGGATGAGAATGATGTTCAAGGTCAGAGGATGTTTGTGCAGGTGAGTGACATCAGGGACCCAACATGCCCAGGTCATGACCTCACTTTTGGAATCAGACTCTGAGATGCTTCCGGGAGATACTTTTGTCAGTCTTAGCCTTAGTTCCCAAGTTCCTCTGTCATCCCAAAGGCCCAGATCATCCCTCTTCCCTTTTGCTCTGCAATGCCTGTGGAGCTGAAAAAAATGGTTTTCTCTTTTACTGTCCACCTTATAGCATCCCTGTATCAACATCCCCCTCCCCTGCGCTCTCCCAGAAATGTAGGCTCCTCTCCTTTCTCTGCTCACCTCCCCCTCTCCCCAATTCTTCCTCTGGTCTGCATTCTGGGGTCCTGAATGAGGGTGCTCCCTGGCACCTGCAGCCTGTTTGATCTGGCACCTTTCTCTCTGATAAGAAGCACGCTCAATCCAACTCACACATCAGCAGCCAACATTTTCCAAGTACAGTCGTAGGCCACCTGACAATGGAGACACATTCTAAGAAATGAGTGGTTAGGGGATTTCATCATTGTGCCAACACTGTAGAGTGCAGTTACACAAGCCTAGATGGCATGGGTCAGGCACTCCCTGTGTGGCATCTTAATGCAATCAAGAAATGTGGTAAACATGAGATGCATGAGGCTGTCAGTGTAACCGGGAAGAATGTTTTACTCTTTTTACACTCTCAAATAATGATAAAAAGTGTATTATGGTAAGTGCATATACTAGTAATGGTTGTTTATCATCATGATCAAGAGTTTTGTATTGTATAAATTTGTATGTGCCATAATTTTATTTAATTGGCAAATGCAAAGTGTGTGTTTACACCAGCATCATCATAAACATATGAGTAATGCCTTGTGCTAGGATGTTATTATGATGTCACTAGGCAACAGGAATTTTTCAGTTCTATCATAGTCTCATGGGACCAATGTTGTACATTGTGTCCACTCTTGACTAAAATGTTCTAATGCCGTGCGTGACTGTACTAACCATCTGCCTGCCTCTCCGTGAGTCTCACGGGGGTCACCTCCATGGCCTTCTCTACCATCCTAGGATGTAGACTAAGGAACTGTGAATAATTGTTGATTATGGGTCACAGAAGATGTGGATGGGGCTAGGGCTGGTGTTCGGGGGTCTGGTTTGAGTTCCCTCAGTTACACTTCTAACTATTCTGTGATGTCACTTCCTTCCCTCCTCTCAGAAGATGGCTCAGGCCACTGAGCATCCAGTGGTTTCTTCTTGTCATTTCCTGTCTTTCCCATGCTTCTTAACTTCTCCCCTCCATCCCCTGCTCCCTTCCTGACAGGTTCTGCTTTCTCAGCTTCTGAGATGCTGAGTTCTTCAGAAGCTCTTTCTGTGCTTCTGTCTGAGCAGGGGGATGGTGGGGAGGAACATGTGTCTTGGTGTGTTCAGTGCCTGGGGCAGCAGCTCACACAAAGCAGGTTCTTATGACTTTTCAGTAGATTTCCAATGTGTGTTCATATGCTTTGGACCAATTCTCAAAGTTTAACCAACTTTACTGGAGAGCATTGCATGTGTTCTGGCAGATTTTACTGATGCTGGTTATTCCTTAACCTGTATTTGTTGAAAGTTAGGCCTCATTTGCCGAAATATGAATCCTATTCTGAGTGGTGGCCAGGATGCTGCACTGGGCACTTTAGCAAATCTACTGCATGACTTTTACATGCTCTGCAGGGAACTAGTGTGGCTTCAAGGTCCTTTAGATGAATGCAAGCCACTGGTGACAGACTATGCATACATACCTCAAGACTTTTCATTTCTTCATTTACTGAAATGTTCAGCGTGCCTTCTGGGTACAGCTCTATTCCAGACCTATGGTTTTTTGTGGCAAGCACAGAATATTTACTCCCATGGGTGACAGAAAAGTTGGGGGGTCAAATGGGGTGGGGAAAGCAACCCATTTTTGTAAGTGTTATGAAGGGAAGGTTGGAGTTGTGTGGGGAATGATGACAGAGGACTGATTTTAGTGTAGAATGCATCAGTGGAGACTCTTCTGAGGACATGCCATTTAACCAGAGAGCTGACTGACCCTTGACAGAAATCGGAATGTAGCCTTGCCCATTTGGGGTGGAGGAAAGCCGGGAGGAGAGAGGTAAGAGGAACAGAGAAATGGTCATCCAGGCCCAAGGTGAGAACTTTGGTCACTTGCCTGGTATTAGGCTCTGTAGCCCAGCCCCATGACTGCTCTATCATGGAGCTGGCAGGGGCTATCGCATTCATCCTACTGGAAGAGGCTTGCAATATTTGCCAAGCTGGAAGGAGGTCCCATCAGACCATTGAGAGCTCAAGGGAGAGCTGCACTTGATAGTGAGAGAGGAGACAGGCCTGGTTCATTCAGGACTCTGAGATCCAAACTAGGGTTTTGGATTTTATCCCAAGTGGACAGGAAGATATGGGAAGTCCCTCTGCTAACCATTTGGAGACTGGATTAGCAGGGAAAAGGAGCTTAATTTAGAGTTAAAGGATAACTAGCTTTTGTGATCTTTCAGAGTAGAGTGTCAACGAGGAATTCTGGAACACCTCTCTTTTTAAATGGTCAGGTCCTGTTAACTCTATCCCTTAATTGTTGATGGAATTTTTCTGTATTTCCATATAAAAGACCCTGAAGTTAATCACTTCTCTGTTACAGGAGTTTCCCCTTGTATGGTTTCAGTTACTTGTAGTCAACTTTGGTCTGAAAATATAAGGAAAAATTCCATACACAAACAATTCATGTTTTAAGTAACTTTTATTACAGTACATTTCTACAGTTTGTTCTACTTCATTATTAGTTATTATTATTTATTTATTTATTTTTATTTTTTTAAAGAGAGAGTGAGAGAGAGAGAGAGAGAGAATTTTTTAATATTTATTTTTTAGTTATTGGCGGACACAACATCTTTGTTTGTATGTGGTGCTGAGGATCGAACCTGGGCCGCACGCATGCCAGGCGAGCGCCCTACCGCTTGAGCCACCTCCCCAGCCCCTATTATTTATTTTTTACTGTACCTAAATTATAAATTAAACTTTACTATAAGCCTATATGCATAGGAAAAAGTGTAGTACTGTGGTCCCTTGGTATCCTTAGGGGGTTGGTTCTAGAACTCTCCATGGATTCCAAAGTCTGTAGGTGCTTGGGTATCTTATAGAAAATGGCATAGCATTTTCACATAACCTAAGCACACTTTCTCTATGCCTGCAATCATCTCAAAGTTACTTATAATACCTAACAATGCAAACATTACATAAGTACTTATTATGCTATGTTTTTAGGGAATAACAACAAGAAAAAAATTGTACATTTGCATTTCAGATGCAATATTTTTCCCATATATTTTCTATCCTTGTTTGGTTGAATCCATGGATAGGAACCCACAGATACAGAGGGCCAACTGTATATGTAAGGTTTAATACTATACAGGGTTTAAGGTGTCTGGATGATATCTTGGAATGCATCACCCATGGATAAAGCGCCTACTATATCCTGATTTGGAAAACATAGCAATCACTTGTGTAGGGATTTAACATTCAGACTTGAGCCACAGCCATGCCCCCTTCCCTAGCTGGCTGTGTTGACCAGGCTGGTCAACAACAGAGATTGACCATACATACAATCTAGTCCTTTCTGCTGAAACATGCTCATCAATGCTCCACAGAAGCAGGGAGCAAATCAGTCGTAGAAGGGAGTCTTTCTAACAAGACTTTTCTTCATTTTTCTTTTCTTTTTTTTTCACCTTCTTTCCTTCCTTCCTTCCTTTTTTTTCCTTTCAGATGTTACTCAACATTTGCAGTGAGTCTCAGGGTCTAGAAGGATTTCTTTCAGGATGTGAACTTCAGTCTCTACTGATTGCCACCACCTGTCTTCGGGAACACAGCTGCTACTTCTGGAAAGAGCCCACCTTCTGTGTGCTGAAGGCAATCTCCAGGGCTCAAAGCCCCAGTATCATCCAATACCTCCAGGGTAGGTCCCAGGAGACTTTCTTCGAACTCTTGGAGTAAAGACTTAGGGCCCACTTTCTACAGTGAGGCCCTGAGATGTTCCTGTGATATCAGAATAAATTTCAGGACCAAAGAAGAGGTGAATGGACAGATATGCCTTGTGGATGGTTCAATAATACTTGGCTCCATTTGTGAAAGTGATTGTATTGTTCATCTTGATGCTCCATTAGAGGAGGGGGGAAAGGGGATTTCATTCACCATGCTCATACTATCAAACAAACACTTAATGGGATCATTTGTATACTATCTCATTTGTTTTTTTGAGATGAATTTTGGAGATTAAGAAAGTGAAGATTAAAAGTGATAGAAGACCTTGTGAAGATCTACTTTTAAACTTAGAGATGTCTGATGATAGCACCTCAGTTTCTGGTTTGGGGAGCACATGTTGGGGTGAAGGTCATAGACTCTGGAACCAGCTAGTCAGGGTGTGTAGACTCTAGCTCTTCTGAATGACCTCAGGCATTCAACCCCTTGGGTGCCTCAGTTCTCTCATCTATAAAATGGGTATAAGAATACATAATCTCCTTGGGTTCTTGTGATTCTTCAGTGAGTTGACACACAGAAAATGTTTAGACAGTGCTTGGTGTGTGTGTGTGTGTGTGTGTGTGTGTGTGTATAAAATATATATAAAATGGATGCTGCATTGGTCTCAGCATCCCATCATCATTGCTTGGGTTTGATCAAAGGCAAGATGTTGCAGAAGCTAAATCTAGTAGAAATCCTAAGGGCCTCCCCTTAGCATTATCTAACATCCAAGGACCTAGACAATGCTAAGAAGCAAGGAGACCACTGTGACTCCTAGCATGTCAGGGCAAGGTATAGGCCTCATCTCAGTGGCTGGCCCCTCATAGGGCAGAGAGGGAACCTCCATAGGCTAGTTCCAAGGAGGACATTTTGAGGAAGGTTCACCTTAGCTCACCTCCCACCCACCAAGCAACATTTTCTCAGTTCCAGCAGCTGAGCACAGCAGCCACGCTGGGAACATGACAGCCCTTCCTTTGGGTTGACCTGCAGGTATGGACTCTTTAGAAGCAAGTTAGGGTCTCAAGCTGCTAATATCACTTACATATTCACAAACTCCTGTTCTATGATTTGTTTTCTTTCTGGGGTCTCCTACAATAGGTGGCATTAGATGGTGAGAACCAGGAAAGTCCAACAAGCATATGTTCTGACTGTAACAGAGTTCGTATAGGACATGTCATCCTAGTTTGGAGATTCAAAGCTCTCTGTGAAGCCAGAGCCCAGTGTTAACAGTGGAGGGCTAAGCTGTGTCTCAATAACTCAGTCTCTCTTGGTCCTCCTCACCAGCTAGAGTCTAAGTAGCTGAGAAAAGGTTGTGGGACTTGGGGATCTTGGGCGGGGGTTGTCTCTGACTATGTTGTCCTCTGCTGCCTAAGACAACAACCACTCAAGAAGATTTCACCTAAGTGGGGAGCCTGCCACCCAGAGCACTAAGACCAGAACTTTTTTAAGGGAATTGTTGGCTTCTGTGGGCTTAGGGGCCAGGACTTTGTCAGGAGGGGAAGGCTGGTCTGGCAGTTCCCTGACACAGCAGCAACTCTTGGGGCTTTTCTGCCCAATGTGCAAACTTGAGGTGCTTCTGAGTCCTCACTGCTCAGAGGTCAAGCATGCATTATCTCATGTTCAACTGGTGTGGCTTTCAGCACTCAGAAGAGTTTCCATTCAGTGAGACATCCCTGAAAACAGGGATCCATTCAGATGCAAGTCTGAAGGCCTCTCTTTTCTGACTCATGCCCAGTCCCTCATGTGTTGAGCCATCTTCCTTCTCCCCTGTGGCCTTCACAGCTCTGCTCTAATCCCATGGCTTCTTCACTACCTGAAACACACATCCTTTCCCTCTCTGCCTCTTCATGTATTCACCTATCCTTCCCTCACTTTTAATCAAGCTAATTCCTGCTCAGCTCTCCACACTCGGCTCCCAACACTGTTTCCTTCAGGTCTTCCAGGACACTTGGATCTTGTGTCTTGTATCTTGTTCCTCAGGGACCTGGACTTTCCTGTATGCTGGGAAAGAGGAACAGGGGGCTAAAATTCTTCCCTCCTTTTCTGTGTCACCTGCTTGGCCTGCAGGATTTGGCTTTCATGATGGCCCTTCCCATGGGGGAAGCTTCTCTTTAAACCAAGAGTCAGTAGGACATGTTCTGGATTCAATCTCACTCACGTCTTGACATCCAGTTTAAAGTGGAGGGGGGTGGCGGGGATAGGGAAAGACTATAGCAGCCTAGCTCTTGCCTCTGGGCTCAGCAGTGCTGTGCTTCCCTCCTACAGCTGCTGACTGTGTCCGGCTCTCAGTTCAGAACCTCTCGAGGCTGGCAGACACTCTCCCACCTCCTGAGGTGAGCGAAGCTGTGAACCTCATCTTGGGCTTTGTGAAGGACTCCTACCCCATCTCCTCAGCTCTGCTCCTGGAGTTTGAAAACGGGGAGGGCTACCCTCTGTTACTCAAGGTATTATTACGGTAAGTGCCTATGCCTGGTGGTGGGTAGAAATGGGAACATCCCTGCCATGGTCCTTAGAATCATCTGGGATGCTAGTGTGGAAGCCAGTTATTGAAGCCCCTCAGCATGTCTTCTGAAGTGCAAAACTCCCTGGAGCATGACCAGAGAGACCCCTCACAGCAAAATAACCCAACATGCAGACTGAGGTGGTGACCACTTCTTTACAAAATTCATGGGTAACAGTGGTAAGTTTTTCAAGTCTGCTTGGTGTCATGCTATTGGCCTGCCTCTCACCTGTCAGAGCCCACATGTCTATGTTGGGGGCTTTCTGGGGCTGTTGTCAGCTTCCCTGCCGGTGTTCTTGGATGGCTGGACATGTGTAGGAGTTGACACCCTGCAGGGGCAGCTCTTGACCAATGATTGACAGGAGCTGATAGGTAAATACTCAGCAAAAGTGCCCTTGGGTGGGAAAGCTTTGCACTCTGTGAGTTACCCAGAAGGACTGACTGCAGTTGCCCAGCGAGGTTCTGGCTCATAATGCTCTCACACTGGCTTCTTGTGCTCCCCTGCCTTGTGTGGCTTCTCCCCTACTGTGTTTTTCTGGGATGTAGTCCCAAATGAACTACTTCTTTCCCAGGTCCTTAAACTTTGGGAAAACCAAATAAAAACATTGTCCAGCTGGGTCTGGGATAGTGTCTTCCACTCTGACTTGCTGTATCATCTTCAGGTTGTGCCTAGAGATTAGAAAGAGCAAGCAATAGAAATCAAGGAAATTCTTGATGGTTCAAGCTTTTTTTTTTTTCCGTAAATTTATTTGTTCTTTTTAGTTATACATAGTTCATTTTGATATAATTATACAAACATGGACTATATTTTATTCTAATTAGAGTTCCTTTCTTATGGATGTATATGGTGGCGGGATTCACTGTGTTGTTTTCACATATGAACATGGCAAAACTATGTCAGATTCCTTCTACTGTCTTCCCTTTGCTTATCTCGCTCCCTCCTCTCCATTCCCCATTGCCTAATATATTGCACTTCTATTGTCCCCTCACTTTGATTATTTGTTTCTTGTGGGTTAGCTTCCACCTATCAGAGAAAACATTCGACCTTTGGTTTTTTGGGACTGGCTTATTTCACTTAGCATGGTAGTCTCCAGATTCATCCATTTGCTGGTAAGCGTCATAAAGTCATTCTTCTTTATGGCTAAGTAATACTCCATTGTGTATATATACCACATTTTCTTTATCCACTCATCTATTGAAGGGCACCTAGGTTAGTTCCACAGCTTAGCTATTGTGAATTGAGGTGCTATAAACATTGATGGGGCTGCATCATTATAGTATGCTAATTTTTAGTCATTTGGGTATAACCTGAGGAGTGGAATACCAGGGTCAAATTGTGTTTCCATTCCAAGTTTTCTGAGGAATCTCAATATTGCTTTCCATAGTGATTGCACCAATTTGCAGTCCCACTAGCAATATATGAGTGTACCCTTTTCCCAACATCCTCGCCAACATTTATTGTTAATTGTATTCTTGATAATCGCCATTCTGACTGAAATGAAATAGATTCTCAGTTTTAATTTGCATTTCTCTATTTTGCTAGAGATGTTAAACATTTTTTCATGTATTTGTTGACTATATTTCTTATTCTTTAAAGTGTCTGTTCAGTTCCTCTGCCCATTTATTGATTGGGTTATTTGGGGATGTTTTTGGTGTTTTTAAAGTTTTTTAAATATATCCTGAAAATAATCCTGTCTGAGGTGCAGGTAGCAAGGATTTTCTCCCATTCTGTAGGCTCTCTCTTCACACTCTTGGTTGTTTTGTTTGCTCTGAAGAAGCTTTTTGGTTTGATACCATTTCATTTATTGATTATTGATTTTATTTCTTGAGTTTTAGGGGTCATGTTGAGGAAGTCAGTTCCTGAGCTGATATGTTGGAGTGTTGGGCCTACATTTTCTTCTAGTGTATGTAGGGTTTCTGATCTGTTACCTAGGACCATGATCAGCTGAGTTTTGTGCAGGATGAGAAATAGGGGTTAAATTTCATTCTGCTACTTATGGATTTCCAGTTTTCCCAGCACCATTTGTTGAAGAGGCTATCTTTTCTCTGAGGTATGTTATTGGTGCCTTTGTCTAGTATGAAGTACTGTATTTTTGTAGGTTTGTCTCTGTGTCTTCTATTCTGTTCTATTAGTATTTTTGCCTGTTTTGGTGCCAATACAATGCTGTTTTTGCTAATGTAGCTGTATAATATAATTTTAGGTCTGGTATTGTGATGCCTCCTGCTTCGCTTTTCTCACTAAAGATTGCTTTCACTATTTTGGATCTCTTGTTTCTCCAGATGAATTTCATGTGTGCTTTTTCTGTTTCCATGAAGAATATCACTGGAATTTTGATGGGAATGGCATTGAATCTATATAATGCTTTTGGTAGTATGGACATTTTGATACTATTAATTCTGTCTATCCAAGATCATGGGAGGTCTTTCCGTTGTTTCTCTCTTTAGTGTTCTGTAGTTTTCATTGTAGAGGTCTTTCACCTCTTTTGTTAGACTGATTCCTATTTTTTTTTTTTTAGATTATTGTGAATGGGATAGTTTTCCTAATTTCTCTTTCTGATGTGTCTTCCTCTGGGCTTTGCTTTGCTTCTCCTCTTTAGGGTGTAAGTTACCACTGGACTTCACAACAGAGCAAGGTTTTGAACCTAGAGGGAGTGACTTGGATGAGAGGTACTGAAGTCCCTCAGTTCAGTCTCCACTGGAATGTGATTAAATGGCAAAAACCTGAGGGCCTTGCTCCAAAGGGATGCTAGGAATAAATGTCCCTCTGTGGGTGCATCACATTTCACATTAGTCTAGACCATGACTAGCTGGCTATGGCCACTTTGGTCGTATATATGATATTGTCTACACATTTCTTTGGCTCAATCACTGGTCAACTCTTCCCAGACTTCTTGTAGAAGGCAGGAGGTAGAAATAAGCCTGTTGTAGGAGGTGTGGGGAAGTACCCATTTCAGCTCATTGTCTTTCCTCGCTGCTTTAATGGAAGCCACACTGCAAGCACCTTTTCCTGTTGAAATTCCAGAGGTGAAATGAGACTGAAGAGGCTCTTCCTCATGAGCAGAGCAAGGTAGCTCACCTGTACATAAGTAACTAAAATCAAAGCAATATTCAACCTTATGGTAAGCACGAGGAAATCTACTGAAACCTAGTTCTTTCTCATGATGTTTCATTGCTCTTTGGAAATACTGACTCATTTTGGAAGTGCCCCTTCTTTACTCATGCTCTAAGCTCATGTCTTTTGAGAATCCAGCCTAGAAAGCAGTCATTCTCTGAACAGAGCTGTAGTTTTTCACAGGTTCCTTTAGATATTACTTCTTCCTTATGGGCAGGGAATATGTTCCAAGATCCCAAGTGAATGCCTGCAACTGAATGCTAGATGTACTATTTTTTTCTCCTGTACATGCATACTTATGATAAAATTTAATTTATAAATTGGGTGCAATAAATGTATAACAGCAATAACAAATCCTAAAATAGAATAATTATATGAAAATATTCCCTAAGAAAAGGTATTTTAAACTTATGAATGGTTTGTGTCTGGAACTTTCCAGTTAATATTTTAGGGCCATGATTGATCAGGGGTAATTGCAACTTTGGAGTGCAAAACACCAATAAAAGGAGATTATTGTATTCTGGTTGCACTTATTTAGCTGAAGTTTGCAAACATAATAGCATTTATCCAGGATGCTCTCTTTGTCTTTGGTGACATGGTGCCTCTGGCTTGAGATCTTTGGGGTCTTCTCCAATATGACAGATCTGTATTACCTCTGTATCCTTGTGAGGAGCACCATGCACAAATGTGGCTGCTCCATGCAAGAAGTGCAGGGAGATGGCCTCATCTGTCCCTACAGGTACGACGGACTGACTCAGGGTGAAGTGGACCCCCACCTGGAGGAGCTTGTTGGACTAGTGGTGTGGCTGACAACCTGTGGGAGGTCAGAGCTGAAGGTGTTTGACAGTGTCACTTACCCTCAGCTTGAAGGCTTCAAGTTCCATCGTGAGACTTCTGGTGGGTCCTTCTTGTGTCTCTGGGTAACCCCAATGGAGTCAATGCTGTGCCCTGATAAGTCTATGCAGGTCCCCCCTTTTTCTGTGTTTACCTGTTAAGGTAGGAGAGTCTGATATGGCCATACATAGCCTTTGGGGAAATGAACTGTGAGTCTGAAACCTCCCCTTTATACACTTACTCAGATGTGCAACTACAGCTTTTTACAATGAGGAAGTTTGTTTTGTGTGGAATTCAGAAGAAATATTGCGTAATAAAGGAAAAGATTGGAGGAGTTCTCTGATTCCACCACCCACCTGGTGGAGACTCTAATATTTGTGATGAAGGCTGATGATCTTGAATCAACCACCTAGGCTCAGAGTCAGTGACTTCTCTTCTTAGTACTTTGAGATGTGATTGGTTAATTGTGGCACCAGATGGGTGCCACGTAGGTGCCAGTGTGAACAGGCCAGGTACCTGCTCCCTTAAGCTTCTCTTTAGAGACCCTTGTGCACACACTGAATATATTCTGCTAGAGAACTGGCTGACAAATGCATCTGACACAGCTGTGACATCCCATGGGTCAGTAAGGAAACCCTGCACAGAGGTGCCTGGTGGAAGGGGTTTTGAAGGCTAAGTGTGATTGTTCCAGATTGAAATGAAAGGGAAGACTTTAAAGGTAGGAAGTACTGTCTACGGAAAAAAATGTGGCCTCAAACAGCTGGGTGAGTCTGAGGAAGGGGGAGCTGCTGCAGAGCTGAGGCTGAAGAGTGAAAAGCCATAGGGGCCAGCTTAAGAAGGGCCACTGGGTGGGCTTCAGCAGATGCACAGGGACATGGATAAGGTTCAGGAGAATGTTGGACCAGAGATTTCAGTTTCAGAAACTTCTCTGGTATCCAAGGAGAGAGGGCTATAGGCAAAGAGCTTTCTGATGAAGCATCTCCTAGATGAGAGAGAATGAGAGTTGTCTTTTCAGCTGGAGAAAAAGGCCGTGTGAGTTAGGAAGGTATATTCTTTAACGGCTTATCTAGAAATGAAACTGATTTTGCTTGGTCATCTTTGTCATCATTTGATTTTAATCAATTGGAAATAATTCTCCCAGACTAGCTCTGGCCAATGAAACACAATGTAAGTCAAATCATGTAATTTCAAATAAGAAGAAACTGGTTAAATTATTTTTGGTCATGTATTTTATTTATCTCAATATATCCAAAATGTAACACCTCAACGTGCAGCCAATGCAAATTACTCTTCATGGGATAGTTTGCTTTCTTTTCTTCCAACTTTCTCTTGGAACTCCAGTGTGTATTTGACAGTTTTAGAACATCTTGGTTCATAGTGGCCACAGTTAGAGTGCTCTATTAGCCAACAAATCTTTGACGATGCAGCTCCAGCCTTTTTCATATCCTGAATGGATGACCTTTTTGGATTTTGATAGATGCATATACACAAGACCTAGAAAATAGAAACTTCAAATAGGGTGTTCTAATGATAATGCAAGCTCATATTTCTAATGGGAGAAATGACTTGCAGGATTATTCTTGTTTTCATCTTTAGGGGTGAGTGTTAAGAATCTGCAGGCCTTCCAGGTTCTGCAGAGTGTTTTCCACAAAGCCAATGATGCTGTCCTCTGCACGCAAGTCCTGTTGGCCATCAAGACCATGTGGGCTTGGAACCCTCGGAATTTCTTCCTTCTGGAGTGGACCCTGCAGCCCATCTCACAGTTTGTGGAGATTGTACCCCTGAAGCCGACCCCAGTGCAGGTGCAATTTTTCCAGCTCCTGGAGTCACTGGTGTTCAAGATGTGCTACGTGCCCCATGAGATCCTGCAGAAGGTGCAGCGTCTGATCAAGGAGAGCCCTGAGCCATCCTGTACCCTTGTGGCACTGCAGAGCATCCTCAAGATCACTGGCAGTGACCCTCTCTTCAATGACATCTTCAGGGACTCAGGGCTGTTGGGCTTGCTGCTGGCCCAGCTGAGAAAGCAGGCCAAGATCATGAGGAAGTCAGGTGCAGCCTCAGAATAGGGAGGGATGGGAAAGTGGGCTGGGATCAGTATCAGCCAGGCTTGGTCTGTGTGCCAACCCAAAAACCCATTGATGTGACAGAGAATGTAAGCATGGCTATGGCACTGGGCATCATGAAGGTCAGAGAAGGTGTCCCTGAGACACATGGCATCACAAAGAGTAGGCAGGCTTCCCAGTCTTCCCCATGAGAAGGAAAAGGGATGGATACAACTTTAGAATGCACTTGGGACTAACCCAGTATACTTGGTTTTTAAATATCTCCCACCCTAGATACTGTCTGGGTATGTGGATGGGAGATAGCTGGGGACCTGTGGATCTTCAGTAATGCAAAGGGTAATGGGAGCTGGAGAGCTCTAGGCTTCTGGAAGAGCTCTGCTCTTTAAGGATCTTCTGAGATATGGCCTTGCTCACTCCACACTGTTGGTCTGATGGTTCCCCACTGGCAGAGGGGTCACCAGGACCTCCAAGTCTTGGTACCACTTTGTGTGCCCTGTTGGGCAGCCACTTGTGCCTTCTTGGCTGTACCCCTGGCTCTTGCCTCAGTCCCTGCACTCCAGGGTCTCAACTTCAGCAACCCGAAGTGACATAAGGCACACTTTGGGGTGCCTTATGTCCTCATGGAAGTGCATATGAATGGGCGTTGGGCCCTTTAATTTCTTTACCATCTCCCAGCCATATACCCTGCTGGGGACCCTGTATATGGGACTCTGTAGCCCCTACCTCCAGTGATTTTCAGATGGAAAATAGGGCACAAAACTTCCTTTTCCTATTTCTCTTGTCTTTTCCTTGATCTGTATACATCTGCTGTTCTGTGAAATCAGCCTGGAGGAGAGACCCCAGAACACAAGAACCTGGCTGTTTATCTCTCCTCACCTTTTTCTCCTCTCCTTGTCCCACTGCACAGGCTAGGAATACCTGGGGACTCTCTGGCCTTTGGGGCTTTTGGAAATCTGCTTCAGACTTAAGCCAAGATCATCATCAGCCTGTTTATTTCCTGAGTCTATCTGAGGAGAAGAAGCAGAGGGAGAGATCATGGGTGTTGGAGCCAGACAATAATAAGGATTGAGCTGCAATCCTGGCCTTATTACTTACAAATGGAGAGGTCTTAGCAAAGTTACTTTGTCTTTTTGGACTTGCTTCCCTCTCTGTAACATGTTGATAATAGCTATATCATAGGAATCTTCTGAGAATTAAAGAAAAAGGCCCCATTGCTGTGCCTGGTACATAGCAGGTGCTCAGACAAGGTTAATTTCTGTATCCCTACATTTTCATGGTGTTGCATGGAAGACTGAGGTAGATACTCCAGGAAGAGCTTGGGCACCTTTTAGAGGCCAGAAAAGACCTATCCTGTCCTGAGAATATTTTCAAGTCTGATCAGGACTGAGGACAATGGGCTTCCAGAATGCTTTGTGTGTCTGGTCCTTGGGGCCAGGCCCTGGACAGTTTTGTTATTTGTTTAGTAGCTTTGTCTTAGTCCCTTTTCTATCATTATAACATAATGCTATAGACTGGGTAACTTATAAATAATAGGAGTTTATTTAGCTCATGCTTCTGGAGGCTAGGAAGTCAATATCATGGTGCAAGCATCTAGTGAAGGCATTCTTTTTCCATCAAAACATGGTGGAGGGCAGCAAAGGACAAAGGATCCAGCATTCCATTCTTGGATCTCTCATTCTCCTCTGATAAGGTCACTAATCCCATCACAGGGTCTCCACTCTCATGACCTCATCTAAACCTAATTATGTCTCAAAAGCCTCACCTTCAAATATTATTAATGCATAATTAAATTTTTAACACTTGAATTTTGGAGGACACATTCAAGCCATGGCAAACTTCTTGCCCTAAATCTGGTCATGAATAAAGTTAGCAAATTAGCTTTCCTTGGCATTTAACTGAGAAATCTTTGCAGTCTTTGTTTTTAAATGTTTTTGTTTTGTTCTAATTTGATATTGCTTTCTGTCATCTATTTGCTTCTAAGTCTCATCCCAGACTTATGAGCATTTCTAGGAGAATTTGAGCTTTTTAGCGAGCTAATGTAGTCAGTCTTACTTTGTGCTTTGTTTATTCATAGGTATTCTGTCTCCTGGTAATAAGCCATACTTTTTACTCATTTATTTATTCATTCTCCAAGTATGTATTGAGCTTCCCACTTGTTTAGGCACTTTTCTGGTACTGGGATTCAATGGTGAACAGAAACCTGGTTTTGCCCTTGTGGATTTAGTGGGGACATATCTTATCCTCAAATCTCTTGAGCTTCTGAATGGCTTGGGTATGAGCTGTACTCTCTCCCAGGGATGATGGTGAACTATAAAAGTGGTGAAAAGAGAATCAAGAAGGCGAGGCATTGCTTCTTAAAGTGAAGCATGATCAGTGGACCCGCCTCATCAGCATCACCTGGGAACATATTAGAAAGGAAATTTGTAGGCTCTCATCCCAGACTTACTAATTCAGAACCTCTGGGGATGGGACCCAGCACGAAGTTCTGGATTTTACCAATAATCCAACTAGGGGATTCTGATAATGCTCACATTGGAGAACCACTGCTTTTGGGGGTAGTAGTGTCATATCTCAAGAATTGGGGTTCACACTCCCTTATAATAGAAGTATTGTATTCACATCTACTTAAGAGAATAGAAACTAATGAAGTTAATGTATACTTGGATTTTTGTTGATTCTTTAATATGATAGGAAACAAAGAGTATAGTCCTGGCATTCAGGATCCAGAAAGAGAACTCACCTGTGTGATGCTGAGAACTGTGGTCGCACTTCTGAAAGGCTCAGTTCGGAATGCAGGTAAGAATGGTACCAACTTTGCCTTGTCATTATTTAGTAAAATATTAATTATTTCCTGGTTATCTACATGAATTTTCAAAAGTTATATTCAGGGAATAATCAATACTAATGCTATGTATAATGTCCATCTGCTGGTGGATGTTCAGTGACCAAAGTAAATTGATAGATATCTTGGTTGACACTTTTTACTCTAAGGTTATGCATAAGGTTGGTGAGCAAAGAGACTGTACTTAATCTAGCAGTTTCTAAATTAATGGGAATTACAGAGCCCCTTCCCTCTTTTCAAGTAAAACCCATTAATATTCTGTTACAATGACTATAGATCCAAAAAGAGAAAAGGAAACAGCTAAAGAGGTAAAGACAATTAAAGGAAGTTAGTCCTTTTTAAGAAATATAATTTGGACATACTCCTGGCCAGGGTAATCTTAGAAATTCTATCCATCCCCAGACTCCCCTCTCCACTTTTTTTTAGCTTTCTAAGATCACATGTTGTTTCTATATTTTTAAGAAAGTATGTGCAACACACATGCATGCATACATACATATATTTAAAATAATGTTAAACATATACCAACAGTCATATCAATGGGCAGTGTGTTCTGTGATTTAGGTATCTTTATCTGAGGTTCTTATAGATTAACTATCCTAAATGTAAAAAGCTATTATTTCATTATAGAAAAGGGAAGTCTCTAGCATTAGACTATAAAACATTCCCCAGAGGGGCTAAAGTTTATATTCCTCAGCTCACTCTCAGACATTTAACTAGTAGTAAGTCAGGGTAGAGCTGAGGAAGCTACCATTTCAGCAAGCCTCCATGGGGATGGTCAGGTAGGGGAGTACTCAGCCCACAATTAAACTAATTCTGCATTACAGACTTGAGCTTCTCAAATCCACATTAGTTTGGGCAAGTTACTGCCTAGTTTTTACTCCACATGAACTACTCCAAATATCAATTCTGGGGAAGAAAAAATGTTTAGGATTACTTTTAAACAAGAGCATACCACCAACTTGGTTTCCTTTATTTTCTCCCCAAGAAACTACCCAGAAATTAAATATGTTCTCAGATTCTAGTTTGTTTTCTGCAAGAATTTTAGCAGAAAAAAGAGAGTATTGACTCTCTGGACTATCAAGTCATAGGGAAACAAAGGGCAAGGGAGATCTAGTTAAAATTCGCATTACCTAGGTTTCTAAAAAGAAGGCATTTTTTTCTCCCTCTTTTTTCCTACAAGACTATAGGACATTGTTCTTAACTATAGTTGTCTTGAACTTATTTCTCCTATCTTAAACTTATCTCCTATGGAGATATTGATGAAAAACTTTCCCTCCCAAAATAAGATTCTCAATGATGAAGAAAGCAGTTTTTAAAAATTTTCAGCTTCATATTTTCTCTCTTCCTTTTTCATTTTAATTTATAATGGGCATACCAATAAGCAAAAGAGAATACTTAAAATGTAGCAAAACGAGTTTAAAGACAAAGCATTCCTTAAGAGTGAAACTGAGGTACCAAGCCTCCATGCTCCAGCCCCATCTTGTCTGTCTGGTCCCCAGTTGTCCTGAAAGACCATGGCATGGTGCCCTTCATCAAGATCTTCCTGGACGATGAGTGCTACCGGGGAGCCTCACTCAGCATCTTGGAGCAGCTCTCAGTCATCAATGCTGAAGAGTATATGAGCATCATTGTTGGTGCTTTGTGCTCATCCACTCAGGGGGAGCTGCAGCTAAAACTGGACCTCCTGAAGGTAATTTCAAGTTCCTTTTTGTGATTGGCTTTTCTATAGGTATTTACCAAATGATACACATTTGTTCAGGCTTTGGTTCATTTAGTTGGCCACTATATTAGGTAGTGCATTGTGTTAGGCAGTGTTAGCTGCTATAACAAATAAATCTCACATCCTCAGTTGTCTGATACATTAGACTTTCCTTTTTGCATAGAATCCAATCAATGATTGTGGCTGCCATTCAGGCACAGCTGACACCTGGCCTTCTAACTCAGCTAGCACACAAGGGAAGAACTACCATGGAAAATGCAGAAGGCATTTTCATTCAGACCTGGAACTGCCATGTGTTAATTTCTGTCTAATTTTCTATGGACAGAACTTTGGAGAGGACTCACTTGAATGTCAGGGGTTCCAGGAAATGTAGTCCCCATGTAGGCAGCTGGTTCCCAGCAACATTGTAAACTGTGAAAGTGGAGCTCAAATCATTGGTGGTTAAACAACTGCCTTGTTGACTCTACTTACTGAGCATCTATCAATTACCAGGCCTGATACAGAATGCCTGGATATACAATAGAATGAAATACTAACCTGGGCCTGTGGGAGCTCAGAGAAGAGTGCTCATAATAAGTGAGCATGGGTTGTATTATAGTGTGGTAGATGCCTTGGTTAGCCATTGGGCACAGCCTGCTATGAAAAAGAAAAGTAAGGGAGATCAGCTCTGCTTTACCTGTTTGAGGAAAGCTCTCAGAAGAGATAAAGGGAGCAAAAGGCAGTGAAAGGTGTGGGAGCAGCAGGTACATGGGGACAAATGAGACTTGGTTGTAACATTTGGATAACAGAGGAGTATATGTTTTTATGATATTGCTAATAATTAACAAATTACCTTAATTTAGTTAAAGAAATATAACAAAATACTAACCCTACTATTCTGTCTTATGGCTCTCACAATTTTGTTACCATTTCTTTCCTTCACTTCTTTAATGTTTATGGATTTATACTTTTTTTAAAAAAATTCTCTTTTCTTTGGTTTTATTCTATTTGGGGACAGAGCAGAAATAAATGTAAATATCCCTTGGGGAGTGGACCTGGACTTCTCACATGTATATGTAGCACAATCCCAAATGAAGCACATGCTTATGTTTTCTTAGAATGTCATACCCAATTTTTGGTGAATTAAAAAAAAAAGTACAAACTTCTCTGACTCCCAAAATTTAGTAAACCATCAATCTAGCTTACTTATGGATGTCTCTGGACAAAACCTTTCTGAACACGTAGAGGATGGTGTTTGAATCATTTGACATACTTTGTTTCTCTGCAGAGCCAATATCAGACATTGGTGTGAACTTTGCCTGTTCACAGGGCCTAAGCCTGCAGGGGTTGGCTTGGCCGAAGCAATGAGTGACTCATAAAAGTGACATTGTGAACATGACTATCATGTGCTTCACAGATAACAGGAACCCAAACAATGATTTCACTACATGGAAAAAAAAAAAAATCAGTGGCAGTGATTTCTATGAAGCAAAAAAGGAAAGTTAAATATCTTTTGGAACAGCCCAGTGATTTTGTGAAGTAGGGGCATCATAAAGCAAAAACAAAACAAAACAAAAAGAGTTGATGAAAATTTAGTGCTGGGAAAGACCTTAGATTCAGGTGGCCCCGTTTTCCAGTGTTATAGGCAGAGAGAGTCTAGATAGAGCACTTCATTGATAATTACTGTAAGTGTTGAAGTTAGTCTGAATTCAAGACTAGCAACTGAAAAATGAGTGATTTTCCCACCTTGGCAGGCTGTTTATCTCATTTCCTCCTCATGTCTGTGTTCAGTTTTATTTTATGTGTTCTTACAGGAAAAGGAAAAGTACCATGAGAGCAGTCAGGACTGTGGCTTTTGACAGGGTGAACAATCGTTTTTGACACTTTCATATTGAAAGTCAAACAGATTCAGAGAAGAAAAAAATTTCTCTTTTACTTTGTTTGGAGAATAAAAGCATTTTTGTGTCTAATACAGAAGAAGTGCTCTGCTTTGCTCTTGGAGAGTTCATCTTGTTTACTCAATAGCCCAGAGGCTTCTTATTGGAGTGTTAGCCCTTGGGTAATGGACTGAATTTCTAGAATTAGCAATGTAAAGCCATTATGGTGTTTTACAGATTCAATATCATTTCAGAATCACACTATTAAGAGAGCACATAAGAACGAATGCTCAGAGAGCTTATTTAACAAAATCATAGCCTGTGCTCAATGTGCCATCTTCTCCCCATGTACCAAGTCACTGCTGGGCAGTTGGGAGGCCCCAGGAGCTGCCATTGCCCTCTGAGGACTAGGGCTGTTAACACATTGCTGCTCCAGTAAGCAGTGGAGCAGGATGGGCCCCCCGAGCCTATCCCAGATTTGCCTACCACTGAGTAACATGAGTATCTAGTGAATGTTTGATGGAATCTGATGTGGGATCTGCAATTGTTTCTCAATCATCTTGGGAATCCCTTGGAACTTTGGGAGCAAAGATTTGAAATGAACTCCTTCTGGCTATATCTCCTTTGCTAGAAGCTAAGGCCTGGCTATGCCCACAGGTACTATCCACAGAGTGGGTCAGACAGAGGATGAGGGGGAAATGCTGGCGTATACAAATACAAAGGGGTTGGTGGTAAAGGGTTGCTACCTCTGAAATGCATTCCCAACATGGCATTGTTCCAGTGTCCCTTCCTTGTGGCAAAATCTGCCAGCCACTCTGGAGAAGACCAATTCAGGGCAGATGTTTCCAAAATCCAGTGGTGCTTCCATACCAACACTGAAGTCACATGTGACTGCACCACCAATTCTCCCAAATGATAACTGAGTTAAGGAATAATGTAGGCAAATGAATTTCCTCTCCATGGCCGGTGGGACCTTGATTGGGTTATGCACAAATTCAGATTGATTTGCTAATATACATTTAGCTGTTCAACTCTGAGCTTTAATCACATTACCTCACCAGTCTTCCAGCATGACACATGGAAAATTATGAGGAATAACAAATAATAGAATGTGAAATAAATCCTGTTAGTCCTAACATAGTTAGCGCTTTGCAGCAGACATCCATTTTATAGATTCAAGCTGGAGGAATACTAACTCAGAGACGATGACATGGTAACTGAGTTAAGGATGAGAAAATGTGCTTAACGCTGACCTTTCTTGAAATGTGTCAACCCTAGCCTGATTACTTTGACTTCAGCTGATTAAATTTACTCCCTTCCACCGACTGGAAACCCTATGTGATGCATTATCATGTAAAGTTGAATGACAGTAATGGAGACCCTCCTCCTAGGCCCCCAGTTCCTGACAAATCGTTTCCCGAAGTAGCGAAGTATTTATTTTCCTTTATGATAGAAATGTTTCTCTTTAGTTGCTATGAAATTAAGCCTTTGTAATTGGATTTTGAACTCTTTACTTTATGACTCTGCAAATATGAAATTAACCCCATCCCAAGAAATAATAGAACAGTCTACGTTCTAATGAGATTACCCCCATTTTAGATAATGACTCTGAATTTAATAAATCAAACAAAGCAACAATTAAGGACAGCCCATTCCTTCCTTTTCCCCCTCCCAAGCAGAAAAGAAAACAACCAGCTAGGAGTTACAGGTGACAGTCCCTTTGAGAGACACAGATCATGATGAGGACTATTATCGGGTTGTGTCTCTTAAAAATATATCTGTTTTCAACACTCTTAGAAGGATGGAATCCTTCTAAGCAATATCAGACATCAATTTGGACAATTGGAAGGTGGTTTCTGGAGAGAAGAGTGGGCTTTCAGTGGTCATGAAGCACTCAGACAATTGGCTATAATCTGATTAGTTTTGTTTTTGAATCATTCTCCTTTTTGGTATGTTTTGTCATGTGTCATGGGATAAACTGAAGAGCTCCATTCATTCCAGTGCTTGAAACCAACCTCCTAGTTGTCTTAAGAGCCATCAAAAACTCTCAATTGAATTGAGACTGTTTAGAATCGTACAGCTTTAAATTTACCAATGTCTTTGTGATTGATTTATTTTTGGTGGCCTGTGTCCTGTGACCAGGCACAAGCTCAGTTTCAAACAATGTATATAGTTTCAAACACTGCGTATAGTTCAGCAGTGTTCCTTCCACCATGTAAGTCATCATTTGGAAGGAAAGTGACCAAACCTTCACGAGCTTCAACATTATAGTGAGTTTCCTGCTCAGCTGAAGAAATAATTCTTTATTAGGAGAGAGTTGTGCATGCCTGGCAGTACAGATGTGGTGTCTGCCTTGGCCTCTCACAGCCCCAGGCTCCTCAGGGTGAGGAGTGTGGGGTGGAAGCAAGTGGCTGTGGTGACTGTCTACATACAGAAAAGCCTTGCTTAGTGCTCGCCATAGGCTTTTACATTTTCTGAGCATCACCGTTTCTGAAAGAACTTTGCTCTAGCAATCTTAATTTTTGTCTTTAAGGACATGTCTACAAATGCCAATCTTTCCTGGATTTTGAGCCAAATTCACAATGTGAGGGCATATTCTCACCACAAGGAGAAAGCACTGTCATTGCCACATCCTTCATATTTTATTTTTGCCTCCATCTTTCTGGCAGTATGGAAAGTCCATTTACCTGAAGTCTATCCCATGACTCTGATTTGAATCTCCTTTGGTGGGTGGCTCTGATGCTAACTCTTTTTTTCAAATTCCAAAATGGCAACTGATTTCCCCATACTGGTCCTTCTTTGCTGTGGTGGATTATCATTGATCTAACCACCACATGACAGATGTTTTCTCTAACTGGGAAATGATCTATCATCCCATATTGGTAAAGATAAATATTTCTTTCTCATTTTATATTATTTATCCATTTTGAACAAAACTGTGGAATTTGGCCTTTCATAGATTTTCCTAGTTACTATAATATTAATTTTGTTTTTTGATTTCTTGAAATGTCATAGATTGGGTAGTCGAAGTATATTAAGTGGATCTTGACCACTTTTTGAGAGTCTTTGAGAGAATTTTTTTTTTGAGAGTCTTTGAGAGAATTCTCATCTGTGTGCATCAGCATGATCCAGGCTCATGTTGTTTTAGCTCACACATGGGATTGACTACCCAAAAAGCTGCTTGGTATTCTTGTAATGAAATATCACTTTAAACAACAAAATTTGAGTGACGGGAGCACCCATTATATTGTTACAGGGAGAAACTCCTGTTAGGTTAGGGTACCAGCATTTTAGAGATGCAGCTGGAAAGTTACCTTTCCCATCAAAAGTGCATGGTTTCACCTTTAATCATTACTTATAACTTTACTAAGTTTCTATTTGACCTTCTATGTAGGAGAGTTTTAAGACTGTTTTCTCCTTTTTTTCCTGAGCTTCCCGTTTCTTCTTTGCCTGCTGACTTCCATGTGTCAAGTAAAAACATGCACTGAAGTCACAGTGTCACCTTCCCCCAAATTTGGAGTTTCTCCTTTTTTTCTCTTTGAGCCTTATCTCAAGCATCCTGGATTGACTCCAGATTGTCCCCTTTCTTGTTTCCCGCAGCATTAAATATTTGAAAGGATAAAATACTCAAATATCTCTCCTGAGTCTATTAAAGGAACCACAAGGACCCTCCACTCTCCAGGAAACGTGCCTGAAATGCCCGGGTTTTAGATGGGGCCCTCTAAAATTTGTGTGATTAATCAATAAATACCAAACTACAGGCTTTTAGTATTTATCTAAAGTTGCCCATACATTCTTCACTTTAATGTGTGAAGTTAGCTCAGAGTGAGCACTGCTTAAAAATAGCCCACCTGGCCACCTGCCTGCCTGCCTTTCAAAAAGGTATATTGAATACCTAGTGTAAACCACACACTGGCAGCAATGAATGGTGCATTGGAAGGGCTCAGCAAAAATTTGATTTTAGGAAGAAATAAACATTTATCTGACCATTAGAAGTCTCATCCATCTGGAGGGTGAGGGATTTTACTGAATATACTTGGAGTACTTTAAATTCTTTCTCCACACATGGTCTATTCTATATGGGGTACCTCTGTATTTTGTTTCATTGAGGGTTTCCCTTCTCTACTTGAAAGCTCATCTTTTCATATCATCTTTTAAGTAGATGATATGAAAAGATGAGCTTTTATATCATCATTTAACAGATGCATCCCTGCTTGCCCACAGAGGGAGAATAATGAACTGCTTCTTTAGGATTTCATTGTAGCTCCCATGAAAGAGATGGTGTTGGTTCCCATTCATGCAGGGAGTAGTTATTAAGTTTGCACCGTGTTCCATAGCAGTGAATAAGCCAGATGTGGTTCCCAATCTCGTGGTTATCCTGTCTGGGAGAGAGCTGAGACCATTTCTAGCAAATGAAGTAGTGTAAAAGTGGTTTCATTGGGGGAATAAGAGGGGATTGGGGGGGCCTAGGATAAGTGTGAACTAGGGATCAGAGAGCTTTTTGGGTGGAGATGCATATAAGCCAGAGAGTTAGATAAACCCTATCAGCACAGGTTTCAAGGGGAGCTCTTTGAAAAAAGGCACTTATGGGAAACTTAAATCTAAGAATAAGAGGAATAAAAGAGATATCTCAGTATTTGAGAACATCCTTCATATGGCTCCTATGACTTCTGATGTTTAGCATCAGGACAGAGTGCATGGGATGCTTCGGAGCAGATGTGCATGAGCTCAGTGTTAACTGCCTCTTGAAGTTCACTAATTTTTATCTCTTTGCTGTTTTAGTCTCTTCTCCGGATCCTAGAGACCCCCAAAGGTCGGGCTGCATTCAGAGTCTCCAGTGGGTTCAACGGGCTGCTGTCCCTGCTGTCTGATCTAGAGGGGTCTCTCCATGAGCCTCCACTGCAGGCATGGGGGACTGTGACCCCCAGCCAGACACTGGAACTGGTGCTGCATACCCTCTGTGCTGTGTCTGCAGCACTGCACCTGGACCCTGTCAACAGTGACTTCTTTAGGAGGAATGGGCTTTTTGAGAAGCTGGCTGAGGACCTCTACTTGCTGGGCTGTTTTGGGGTCCTGGTAGAAGAAGGACCCTCTCGACACTCTTGGTCTGATACCAAGGCCAGGCCATTTGCTGATTTCCTGAGTGCTGCCTTTTCCTCCCGCTGCCCACTCCCACCCAGGATTCAGAGATGCCTCCAGATCTTCAGTTTTTTGGACAGCATGGCCAGTGGTACCCTCCACCTGCGCAGGGACTTGAAGGACTCCCTGAGGGCTGGGCAAGAGTCAGTTGTGGATGTTCAGAAGGGAAACGCCATCAGCAACCTCCAGGGCAACTTCAAGTGGCTGGACCCAGAGGAGAGGTAGAACTTCAGTGCCTTTTGCCATGGAGTTATGAAAGTATCGCTGTCCCCCATTTGTTTCTCACTCAAACATCATGCGCAGGTGTAGTAGGTAGGAAGTCAGATAGAGTTGGGTGGATGGAAATGTCATGTGACTTTTCTTTAAATCAAATTAGCTCTGACTCCAAGTTTCCCTATCCTTGAAGCTGGTAGAAAATTTCGATCTAAGTCAGTTCAGGGTTGGAGGAGACTTGATTCATGTGAGAACCAGCAAGGCTATGGGATGCCTGGAAGCCAAGGGCAGAACTCAGTGGAGACCTTCTCCTTTGGGATTTTTGTTCCTGGGTGTGTGGTGTTTAGGTCAGATCCCTCTGGATGTGCCTGGCAGCCTGTGCCTTCTGAGGTCCTATCTCCTCCCCAGAGCACTGCCAGGGGCTGAGGTAAAGTCCTTCAACTGGCAGAACACATACTGCATTGTGCATCCCAATCACGGAACTCAGCCTGTTTTTTCTGGCTGCTTCCACTCCCCCTAACAAATGTAATTGCTCTTCTTACTTCCACAAGCCAGATCCTTCAACCAGTTCAAACTTGCAAAAAAGCTTTTACTTTTATATCTGTAAAACAGAATTCCACTAAAGAAAGGGAGCCTCAGACCCAGAACAATGGAGCCATCCATCTAAGACCTCTGAAACTGTGATCCCCCAAATTTAAGTTTTTCCTCCTGTAATTGTTCTTATCATGTCTTTTGGTTATAGCAATGAAAAAGCTGACTAAAACATGGGTCATACCTTTTACATTATATCTAAAGTCTCTTTGCCTAACCCAAGGTCATGAAGATTTTTTTCCATGCTTTCTTCTAAAAGAGTTTTAGGTCTATAATCCATTTGAATTACTTTTTGCGTAGGGTGTAAGGTTAGATAGAGATTCATTTTTTGTATATATGGATGTCTGATTTTTCCATATTCCTTTGTTTAAAATATTATTATGCTCTTTTCACTGAATTGTCTTTGTATCTTTGAAAAAAGTCAGTTGGTCATATTTATGTAGTTCTTTTCTGGACTATATTCCATTGATCTGTGTGTCCAGCCCTTCATCAATACCATCTTGGTTAGTGTAGCTGTATAATAAATCATCAAATTAATAAATGTGAGTCCTCAAAGTTTATTCTTCCTTTTCAAATTGCTTTGAATTTTATGTCCTTTGCTTTTGGCTGCTCTGGAACCATATAAATGTTAATGATCAGCTTGCTTCTATCTACAAAAATTCTGCTGAGATTTTTATTGAAATTACATTAAATCTATAGATCAATTTGGGGAGAATTGAAAATGGAACTATATTAAATCTTTCAATACATAAATGTAGTATATTTCTCTGTTTAGGTCTTTGATTTCTTTCATCAAAGTCTGTAGTATTCAACGTAGAGAGCTCACACTTAAATTAGATTTATATCTGAGTAATCTTTAGTGGGGGGCACTAATCTAAATGCTATTTAAAATGTTTTGGTTTCTTCATTTTTCATTTCTTTTATAAAGAAATATGATTAATTTTATATATCAACTAAACTTTATACATATCCTGAGATTCTGCTAAATTCAATCATTAGTTCTACAAATTCATTTAGTTTTTTAAAATCCAGATTCTTTGGGATTTTCTATGAATAATCACAGTATCTGTGAGTAGTAGCGGTTTTATCTCTTCTTTCCAATCTGTATGTTTCTGCATTTTGTTGACTAAGAATGGAGAAAGTGTACATCTTTGACTAAATCTTAGGGAGAAAATCCTTAGTCTTTTGCCATCAAATATAATAATAACTGTTTTTTTTAAGTAAATGCCCATTGTAAGCTTATGAGCAATACCTTAATTGACTGAGAATTTTTGTCATGCACAGATTTTGAATCCTTCAAATGCTTTCTCTATATTAAATAATATGATCATAAGATTTTACTTTAATTTATAAATGTGATAGATTACATTGACTGATTTTTGAATACTAAATCTGCCTTAGATTTGAGGGATAAGCCAAATTGGCCAGTACTGTCTTATTTATTTTATATATAAATAGAATAGATTTTCTAATACTTTTTTGGAGTATTTTTGCATCTATGTTCATTAGGGATATTAGAATGTAGTTTTCTTGTACTATCTTTTTCTGCTTTTTAAATCTGAGTAATTCTAATCTCATAAAATGAATTAGGAAATATTCCTTTCTCTTATAGTTTTTGAAATAAGTTGCATAGAATTGGGGTTATTTCTCTTTAAACTATATGATAAAATTCACTAGTGAAAATATGCTAGGCCTAGAGTTTTCTTTGTGGAAAGGTTTTAAACTACAGATTCAGTTTATGTAATAGTTATAAATTATTCAAGTCATTCATTCTTTCTTGCTTTAGATTTGGTAGTTTGTGGCTTA